>NC_080102.1:3826666-4128333 GCF_950005125.1 Chionomys nivalis | reverse complement strand
CGCTGCTAATGGTGTTGTGGGTTTTATTGGCTCTGAAGTTTGGGATTTAATTTGTACGCTGTTCTTAGAGTACATGAGGCTTCGTAGGTTATTTTGTGCTTCTGTGTGTTTAGCTGAGTTAATAAAAGTCAGCTCTGGGGGTCCTTGAGGCTTTCTCTTTCAAGGGGAGCACTTGATTCAAAGTTTGTAGATGCTGACCTGGGAGAGATAGTTACCACCCCCTAACTCCATCTCTTTGTGAAGAGCCTTTGCCACGGGGCTACTGAGCTAACCATAGGACTTGCTGGTCCCATATTATGAGACATGAAAATAGGCTTGAGAGAAACCCGTGGCTCAGTCATCCTTTTCCATGAAGAAACATGCTGCTTCTCCTACCATAGACGAGAGAGCTGCCTGCGTCCAGCTGAACCCAGTGTAGATTAGCTAAACTCTGATCATGGCAGAGGACTGAACAGGAGAGAGAGGCCTGTGACTGTTGCAAACCATTGTGGGGCAAGAGCTGAGCGATACAGTCTAGCACACTGGTTGGTCTGCAGCACCCCAGGGTGTACGCATCTAGTTACCGTCCTAGTTGCTAGAGCCAGAGTATGTGGCAGAAGCGACCCCGGGGAAGCAGGGTTTGTTTGGGCTCATGGTTTTGGGGGGGGGGTGTCATCAACCCATCGAGGTCTGAAAGGCGTGTTGTGATTTGGTCCCTGGTGGTGGGAGGCTGCAGTATGGGTTCTTCCTATTCTGATGAATCAGGAAGTAGAGTTGAGACTAGGAATAGGGCTGGTTTGTAGCTCTCCAAGACCTGTCCTTGGTGACCCTCATCTTACAGCCAGACCCCATCTCCTATAGGCGCCATAACCTCCAAAGCAGTGTGACCTGCCAGGGGCCACGTGTTCAGACATGTGAGTGTGTGACATTTCCTATCAGCCTTACATCATAACAGCATATCAGCATGGGATTTAATTCTTTTCTCCCGGTACTGGGGATTGAACCCTGGGACCAGCATCAGGCAGGCAAGTGTTCTGCCCCCAAGCTACATGCCTAGCCTGTAAGAATTGGGTTTCATCAAACACTTATTATGGGCCAGTCATAGTTGCTAGGGCCACAGCATGGAAAAAAACAGACCAAGTCTCAGAAGTGCAGGAAGTTCAAGGGTATGTTTTTGTTTCAATGAGTATGAACATTATTAGAAATTTCCCCTTTTCACGTATTCCTTCCACTCTGAGGCTTTTGAAGAGCAGCAGTGTAACCAGAGAGACGTGAACTCGTTTGTGTATGGGTTTACGTTGAGCAGAAGAGTCAGGAAATGGCATGGCTCCTGGGTTTTCCCCATTGTCACCGTCATTAAGGCTTTTACTCCTTTTGGTGCATGTGTAGAAATGTCTACAAAGAACGTAAAAATAGAAGATAATGAAAACTATCATCTGGTCTACCAATCTCATCCTTGGTTGATTTTGCTTCATACGGCACTATGGCTGGGTTCCGTATCTAAAAATAATCCCCCTGTGTACGTGCGACTTCTCCAGGGTAAGTGGCTATGTATGAGCTGATATTTATGCGTGCCTGGAAATTCTGCCGACTGCGGAGGTCTGCAGCAGCTGATCTGGAATGAAAACAGTCCTGGGAAGAGAATCTGAACACAGCGTTGAATACATTTAAAAACATTATTCTAATGACTGCAAAAGTTCAGTTTCATGAAATGAGAACAACTGGGAACATGGAGCAACTCTTCACGTTTCTTGTTCTAGGAGGAGCTGGGCTGAACTGCAGCTGAGCGTTGCCAGTTCTTAGAGGCCTTAACATTCCAAGCCCGGGTTTGGAATCAACTGGAAAAGGAGCCACCAGTGTCCAGGCTGGTGCTGGGAGCGTAGTCACAGACAGGAGTCAACCGCAAAAAAACACTTTGAAACACAGCGGAACTGGGCACTTTCTTGCCTGTGTGACCAGCTCTGTGTGTGTAAGGCCCAGTGTGGATGGTGTGGGGCTGGTGGGGAGTCTACATAGTTGTGTGGCTCTTTGCCCCCCTGGGAGATCCTTTGGCAGGGGTGTCGGTGGTTCTCAGTAAGGGTTCTCACCTCTCTGCAAACTCGACCTGACGTTTTCTTTCTCATGAAAGTCCTGCCCGTGTCCTCACCCGGCTGTCACTTCTGTGAGATGGACTGTGTATCTGGGATAGTTTAAGTAGGATTTCTGGACTATACCAGGTTTGCCGGACTGGGGAAATGGAAAGAAAAAAAGAGATTAGAGAGTGACAGGGGCAAATGGCGTGTGTGTCCCACGTATGGAAGGCACATTGGAACTTCTTTCTATCATGAATGCCCTAATCTGAAGGTTGGAAATGAGGCCGACCACCAGATGGGGTGATGCAGCCAAGCCTTGAGGCAGATTTGGGAGCGCAAGGCAGTTGGCTAGAGACAATGTTTGATTTCTGGTTAGAATGAAGGCTTTGCTTTGCTTGAGTTAAGCCCCCCGTGCGGATGAGTGGCTATAACGTGATCCTGAAGGACGTGCTCTCAAGGCTGTTGGGGTTTCCACACTTGTCTGGCAGCCTAGCGGCTCTCAGGCCCAGATGTTGTTGCTGGTCGGTTCCTATTACCAAGCTCTGGGTGATGGCGTTGCAGTCATTCCTGGGACCACACATGGGGGAAGCTGAAGAGGAGCCAAGCATCTGGTCCCATCAGAAAGGTTCCATGCTTAGTTAGAAATAAGCGTGCAGGGTTAATTCCCCTCCTTTTCCAGCAGTCTGGGGTAAGCCATGAGCCGGTACCTGGGCTTGGAAGTGAAGTCTGCATAAGTGGTCTAGACAGGCCAGAGGTGGTCAGAACCTGAGACCACAGAAGCCAGGCCCTAGACCCGAGTTTCTTAGGCTTGTTAGAAACATACTTCTCTCGGGAGGCAGAGGCAGGCGGATCTCTGTGAGTTCGAGACCAGCCTGGTCTACAGAGCTAGTTCCAGGACAGGCTCCAAAGCCACAGAGAAACCCTGTCTCGAAAAACCAAAAAAAAAAAAAAAAAAAAAAAAAAGAAAAAGAAACATACTTCTATCCATTCCACACCTTCCCCGCCTGGTATTCTCAGGGTTGGGCCTGTGTGTTCCTACTCTCCATCTTGTATTCTCAGTGCCCAGTGGAGCCCACTTTCTCAGTATGTTTCTCAAATGAATGGAGGGGGGCAGAGACATCTTGACATCCTGGAAGAATAGATTCTTAGACAATCAAGATACAGAGCTCGTGCTAGGAGAGATGTGAACTCCTGTGGAAGCAAATGGGAGGGGCTTACCCAAGAATTAGGAGTGGTCAGGGAAGCTTCCATGTCCTGCAACTGAGAAAGTACTGACTGGGGCTTGACTCGGGCACTGTGTTTAAGTCCAGGGTTCTACCTTCCATGTTTTTGTGTCCCCACGCATGGCGAGCCAACAATGTAAGTCCTGCCTCTCTAACGTTGAAAGCACACCAAGTGCTTCTTCATGGGAGCCATGCTCCTCTCACTGACTGAGCCATGACAACTCTTTCTGGTTCCTGGATGTGGCAGGCACACAGCGTCAGCCCTCTGTCTCCACAGAGGTTTGAAGTCTTACGAGCCACGGCAGGACAAAGGCAGAGATTCTGGGTGAGACGCCACCTGAATCATGAAGAAGAGGAGAGGGGATGGGAGGGAAGAAAGAGAAGAAGAGGGGAAGAGAAGAGAAGGGAAGAGGCATGGTCCTGGGTGTTCTTCCCGAGCAACTCCTTGGCGCACTGACCGGCTCCACGGAGAGCAGGGGTGGCTAACCACTTGTTTGCTCAGCCACACATTGGTTCTTTACAAGCACAGTTACTGCATTTTTAATGTAAAATGTAGGTGTACACATTTTGTACACAGAGGGAGACATCCGTTATCTCCCCCATAGATGTGAGAGTGGTCACGCAGAGAAGTCAGGGGATTTCCTGAAGATTAAGGTCTATTTAAAGGAGCAGCTTGAAAGTTCTGACTTATTACTGTTTACAGTTCAAGTTTCCCAAAGATATAGTGTGGTTGTTTGAAAGAAAATGGCCCCCAAAGGGAGGGATATTTTAGGAGATGTGGCCTTGTTGGAGTAGGTGTGGTCTTGTTGGAGGCAGTGAGTCACTGTGGAGGTGGGCTTAGAGGTCTCATATATGCTCAAGAGACTTCCAGTGTATTAGTCTACTTCCTGTTGCTTGTATACCAACATGTGACAGCTCCTTCTCCAGCACCGTGTCTGCCTGCATGTTGCCATGTTCTCCATCATGATGATAATGGACTAAACCTCTGAAACTGTAAGCTAGCCCCAATTATAAACAATGTTTTCTTTATAAGAGTTGCTGTGGCCATGGTGTCTCTCTTCACAGCAATAGAAACTAAACTATAACACGTAGCAAGCAAACAGATAAGCGAAAAATAAACACATCTCACATTGTTCTTACTCTCTTCTCGTTTTTTTTTTTCTCTCTCTCCCTCCCCTCCTCCCTCTCCCTGTTCGCGTGCACCTGCAGGTACATGTCTCAGAGGCCAGGCAAGGACTCTGTCCTGTGTGACACTCTTTTCTGTTTCTTTGAGACAGAGTCTCTCACTGAGCCTGGAGCTTTGCTGGGGGCGAGCAGACCCCAGAGATTCTGTTTCTGCCCTCCTTTTTCACTGTGTTGGGGTTATGTGTGTATGTGTGTGCATGTGTGTATATATGTGTGTGAGTGTGCACAGGTGTGTGTGTGCATGTATTTGTGTGTGCATGTTGTGTATGTGCATATATATGTGCGCATGTGTGTATATGACCATGCCCTGCTTTTCACAGATCTTCCAGGCTTGTGTGCAGGCACTCTTTCTTCTCTCTGGCCCTCCAGTTCTTTCTAAAAAGCTTAGCACACATTTTTTGACATTTGAGAAAACAGGTGCAGTTTTGACTTCTTCTGCATCTCCTATGGTATCAAATCTGAGTACTGTTTTTAAAAAGTGGAATTATCTAGACTGAATGTACACAAAAGTTGTTAGAGCTTTAAAAATATGTCTGTCAGCCTGACATCTTAAAAGAGCCCATGTTACCTCCCAAGGTTGCATGTTCTTCTTTTCATGAACCTCTACTGAAGAGAAGACTGAGCATTCTATACTCTGGGTGTTGGGTAGCAGCCCATGTCCCTGGTGTGGGAGTCTGAGACTGGCTTTTCTGCACTCTGGGTGTTGGGTAGCAGCCCATGTCCCTGATGTAGGAGTCTGAGACCATGGCTTTTCTGTACTCTGGGCATTGGGTAGCAGCCCATGTCCCTGGTGTGGGAGTCTGAGACCATGGCTTTTCTGCACTTGGGTGTTGGGTAGCAGCCTGTGTCCCTGGTGTGGGAGTCTGAGACCATGGTTTTGCCCTGCAGCAGCAGAACTGTGCACAGCGATGCTCTACCCCTCATGTGCTCTCACTGGGGCTCTCCAGGAAATAACAAGATAGGTGAGGACACAATTAGGTTTTAATATGGTGTTCTACCTGTGGTCCATCATGGATTTCCAGACAGTGGGTGCCACGTCCCTAGGAGCAGCCCACAGATACTTTATTTCTGCACCTATCTTCTTGAATGGGCAGGGATAGTTTAGAAGTTGTCTAAGTGCCGTCTTCGTCAACACATACAGTGATTGCTTGCCAGCTCTGCAGCGGTGGGTGTGGCTCTGCAGCCCTCAGTCACCATTGCAGGATGGTTTACAGACAGGCTGCTTCCTCAAACCAGACATGTGGGAAAGCTGTACGCCTCATCGGTGCTTCGAGATGCGTGAGACTTTCTCCAGTTTATCTGGTGGGCTATGGGGAGGGGGGGGAGTATGAATCAGTCAAGAGTCTCCACAGAAACATTCAGGACTGTGTGCATCACAATGCATGCTGTCGCCTCTTGGTGTCCAGGGGGATTGGTTCAGGGCCTCCCACAGACTCCGTATACAATGCCACAACATAGAGCCTACACACTATCCTCCAGCACACTTTGTTACCAATACATTGTTTATACTATCTGATATTATGTAAATGATTGTTATATTGTATTATTTAAAGAATAATGACATGGAAATATTTACATTTTGTCAAGATGTGAGTTTTGGGAAACATGTTTGATTTGGGTTATTGAATTAAAAAAATTCAGAACCTCCTGAATATGAATGGATGCTTATGCATATACAGATACTCTTAACAAATATTTTACAGATACATAAATAGTATAATGTGTACATTATAATATATAATGTACATATATAAGATTTATTTTTATCTGTATAGGCATTCTGACTGCATGTTTATCTATGCATCATGTATGTACAGTGCCTGTGGAGACCAGAAGAGGGAGTCAGATCCCTTGGAACTGGAGTTAGAGATGGTTGTTAGTTTCTATGTGGGTGCTGGGAACTGAACCTGGGTCCTGTGTGTGAGCAAGAAGTGTTCTTAACTGCTTAACCCCCTCTCTAACCCCTTATGAACGTATCTTAAGGAAAAAAAAATCCAAAGAAAGACATGGCACATAAAAGTGATATGAAATTCAAGTTTCCGTGGCCAGGACTTTTTTAGAACATTGACACATTGGTTTATATTTGTTTTCTCTATGGCTGTTTTTTTTTTTTTTTTTTTTTTTTTTTTTTTTTTTTTTAGCTATACCTGCAGTGCGAGGTGTTTGATCGGGACAAACTCTATGGCCTACAAAGCTGGCAGTGTTTACTGTCAGACTTTTTCAGGGAAAGTCCATTAAGTTTACTTCCACACCAAGTGTAGGAGAATAAGCCAAAAGCCAGGCATTTGGCTGAATCCACCTGAGAGCCTGGTAGTAGGAGAGGAAAGAGACAGTGCCTCTGAGTCAAACTGAGTGCCTGGACTAGACGTGGGTTTAACGGCTTCAAGTCTTACGTATAGTCTGAGAAGATGTGAGTGAAAGGACCCAGAGGGCAGAGCAGCCTGTGAGAGGAGAGCCATGTCTTCCAGAGCTGTTAGCAGAAGGTCGTGACGGTGCGTGGGTCTGGGGCAGAGGCAGCAGGAGGCAATCAGGGAACGGAGCTCATAATTTTCTTTAGGCCCAAATGCATTAGATAAAAAAGGCACAACCCAGTGGGAGGGACTTTGCCTTTCATTTTCTGATATCCTCAGGCAGCTATCTCAACTCCCCAACGGGATTCATCGCTGTAATTACTAAGATCTGAGGTGCACACTCTAAAAATGTCAGAAGAAATGTATTATTTCCTTCAGAAAATTATCCTAAACTGCCAGTCGTGAAATGCTTTTTAAAAAAAACCCACAGTCTGTGTAGAAGTCTACCGAGTGCTTCTGAGACATTCATCCTGTTTACTTTGCTGTTGACAGGAACACGACGTCCTCTTCCGTGTAGGTAGGGAATCTGGAGGGTACAGGTTCTTGAGGCAGCTGCCATCTTGAAATGTTTCTTCCCACGTTGGAACCCTGCTTTACTTCAGGCGTTACTGAGATGTCTTCTTTGATTCAGCCCTTTGTTGTGTGAAGTGATCTTCTTACAGAAATGGTGCTTTCTAGAAGATGTGCGTTTTTTAAAAAAACGTAGAACCAACAGAACAGTTTGCTGGTGTGGATTCTGAATGGCCCAATTTCGACTTCTGTGTTCTGATTGCTGGATTGACTGGGACGGCTCAAGGCTTGTCACGTTCCCTTTATTATTTATTCTTGTTGTCTTTCCTCTCTTACACTTTTGGGGTGCAGTGCTGCTGAATGAGACTGCTAGCTCAGAGGTCGAGTTGAAGCTCAGGAGCACGGGACCATCAGTGGTCACACCGTTGTCAGAGTTGTGCACAGAAGTTGCTTCATAGGCTTGTGACGAGGAGAGAGTGCACACGCCACACCACAGAGCCAGTGAGGCACAGTGGCAAGACAGTGCTACGAGATGTTCTGTGGGGACCCCAGCAGCTGCAGTCTGTGTGGCTGAGTGCAAGACATGGGTTCCCATCTGTCTCTTTTTCAAGCATTTTGTAGATAGGACTTTAAGCGCCGAGAGTCTAAAGTTCACAGAACTCCTAGGGATGAGGTCAGTATCCAAACCCTGCTCCAGGTTTGGGTGCTGAGGTCACCTAAACTTTACAAATATTTAAGCTCTAAACACCAAGGCCTGGAAGAGAGGACCTCCATGAGTGGTGGGGGGAGGGTATTTAAGGGATGGCCTGGCAGAGGTCAGCCTGAGCCTCATGTTCAGCTTCTCAATACTACTTACAAATGCGGTTATCTAGATTCATTGCAATGTTTGATCATTTTATGCCAAAGTTGCTCTTTGCACATAGTTGAGTTTGTCTATATACTTTATACAAACTATATATAAATGTAAACAATACATACTACATAGAAAATACTTATTATATAAAATGTGTCTCTATATATCCCTTTACTATGGTCTTATTTTTAATAAGATGAGAACCTAAAAATAGAGCCACCATTTTCTTGTCTCCCAAGTGGCCCTATAGTCTATTAGAAGCAATATTATTTAATTTATAGGATAAATCAAATCCTTGAGTGATAAATAGTTTTGTCAGTGCTCAGCTTCTCACCTTGCCATTCAGTCATAGAATGTTAGCTTTGTTTGTTAAAAACACCCAAACAGGCCAGGCTCTGGTGGCACACTCCTTTAATCCCAGCACTCAGGAGGCAGAGGCAGGCAGATCTCTGAATTCGAGGCCAGCCTGGTCTACATAGAAAACAGGCTAGCCAGGGCCACACAAAGAAGACCTGTCTTGAAAAAACAAGCAAACAAAACAAAACAAAGCACCAAAAGAGATACGTGGCTTGCTATGGACAGATAGTTGCTTTCAAAATGGTTTGAGTAAGACAGCTAGGGCTAGAGAGGTGGCTCAGAGAGTGAAGGGTTTGCCATGTAAGCACGAGGCCATGTTACTCTGGTGTGTTCTTTAACTCTGGTGTTCCTGCAGAGAGGTGGGAGATGAATCAGGAAAGTGCCTGGAAGCTTGACAAAGAGACACTCGCTCTGCTGTGAAGAAGGGCTCCTGCCCACAGCTGTCTTCTGACTTCTAACACAGCAGGGCACATATGCACCCACACACAAACGTACGCACATTGCACACCTCTCTCAGGCGCACATGCAATGGAAAGCCATAAACTTAAAGAAATTTTTGAAAAAATATATCTGATCAAAGATCATATTCAAAATCTTATAGCAAAGAACTATTGGAACTCAATAATAAGAAACAATTCAGCTTAAAACTGGAAAAATATCTGAACAGACACCTTGCTAAAGAAGATACCAGCCAGTGCATAAACAAGGAAAGGATGGCCAGTATAGTTTTCTTTCTGGAAATTACTATACACCTAAAACCTCAAACTCTGTTATCACAATTTCTATCCAGGGCTTTTGGTGTTTATTCCATTGGGAATGAAAATAGTGCAGTCATTTTGGACGAACAGAATTTCAGTTTCTTGCAAAATTAAGCACACTACTTAAAGGATTTATTATTAATGTACACATGGTGTGTGTGTATGTGTGTGTGGTGTGTATGGTGTGTGTGGTGTGTATGGTGTGTGTGGTGTATATGTGGCATGTGTATGTAGTGTGTATGTGGTATGTGTAGTGTATGTGTGGCATGTGTGTGTGTGCTGTGTGTGCTGTGTATGTGGTGTGTGTGCTGTGTATGTGGTGTGTGCTGTGTATGTGGTGTATGTGGGGTGTGTGGGGTATGTGTGGGGTATGTGTGGGGTATGTGTGGGGTATGTGTGGGGTGTGTGAATGTGTGGTGGGTGCGCATGTGTGGTGGGTGCAGGCGAGAGCGTGCTCACGTGTGCATTTAGTGCTTTGGGAGGTCAGAGGAGTGCATTAGATCCCCTGGAACTGGATTTATCAGTGGTTTTGAGCTGCTGTGTGGAACTGAGAACTGAACTCAGGTCCTCTGGAAGAGCAGCAAGCTCTCTTAACTGCTGAGCTATCTCTAGCCCCTTCCTTTACACACATACACACATACAAGTTAACAAAATAGATAAAAAAAAACTTATAATGAGGCCACAGTGTCTTGAAGAGTGAAGTCTTTTATCTCTTGACAAATGACCTAGTGAAGACAAGCCTCTCTCCTCAGAGGCCTTGTTGTAGCTACTGCTTCAGGGAGAAAGAATGTATACATATGTACATTGTGCGTGCACACATGTGTGCTTGAGTATGTGTACACGCACGTGTACACACATGTAGTTGCATGTGTGTATGTTGCACATGTGTGTACATGTGTGCATATATATTTTGTAATTATTTTTGTTCTCCATATAAGGAGAAACCCCACAAATAAATTCAAGCACTTAGTGAAACCTATGACACACACCCTTACACACATACACACCTTATATGCACATGGACCATACACACATACACACACTCTACACACACGTACCATGCCCACACAGTATACATATGCATCATAATACATCCTATATACTCCATCACATATACCATACATAAACAGGTACATACCATACACATACCCTATATATACACATAGACCATGCACACACACCATATATATAGCCTAAACATACATGTACCATATGCATACGCCACATAACATATCCTATACAAACATGCACCACACACAAACATGCCATACATATACTGTATATGCATACCATACACATGCACTATGCATACCCCACACATACATACATCATACACACCCCCATTTGTATATACACACACACATATATTTACATGCACTGTGTTTGTGTACACACACACAGATTCAGTTCACTTGTAAGCAGGTGGCAATAAACACTAATAAAATCTCCTGCTGTGGTGTGAAGAATTTGTCACCCAGCCCAGTGGCCCTTGGCTCCTTTCCTTTTCTCCTGCCCTGTAAGTGGAGGAGTCCAGAGAAGGGGTTTCTAAGTGGCCAGCAGCAGCCATAGACATGAGAGTTGCTGCTCAGAGGACCCTGACAGAACAGCACAGGGGACTGAGGGCCGAGGGGACTCTGAACAGAGGGTGGTGCAGTTTCTCTCAGGAAACAATGGCTCCTTTTCTGAGTCTTCTGCCTTTATGGAGGAAGAGAGAAACAAGAATTGCATATTTGGTATCTTTGGTGAAATGTTAATGTTAGTTTTATTAATTTTATTGTTTTATTTGGCATATATGTGTATGTGTGCATCTGTTTGTGTGAAGGCCAGAGGGGAGGACTGGGCATTCCCCTGTCCCTCTGTGCCTTGACCCCTTGAGGTACTTAGCTTATATTTTTCTGGGCAGGCTGGTGTCCAGCTAGCCAGCAATCCCCACGTCTCTGTGTGGGGCTTGCACGACGGGACCACATCCAGCTCTTTATATAACTGGGATCTGAGCTCAGGTCCTTGTTCAGTTGATCTACTTCTGATCCACTCTTCCATCTCCATAGCCCCCAGTTTGATTATTTTGTCAAGAAATAAACAACAGATTCTCTGCATAGCCAAAAGCCTGATGCTGTTATTAATTAACTAACAAATTATGACTATTTTTTCCTTAGCTGGGAATCTTTGGTCAGTGTTCTGTCTCAAAACTTGAAAGCTTCGTTCCTTCTGCTTTCCTCCCGAGGGATCTCTGCTCATTACAGTCCTTAGATGTTTTATGAATTCTAATCTATAAGCTGCTCAAATCCTCCCAGAGCCTGGCAGGAATAAATCTTAAGTAAATGTAAAAATAGTATCTTGTCCTCGAGTGGGCAGTCTTCAAACCATAAATATAATTGAATTCCGGCTCACCCCTTGAACCCAAAGCTCTTGTTTAAATCATAGAGACATGTTTTTAGAGCTGTAGTTATTCTCTGCTGTAGATTTTTCCTTTCTTCAGAGGCCAAGTTGGGCACTAAGTAGAGATTTTTTAAAATGATAATTGAAAGACAATTTATTCTTAAGTCTCTTAGAAACAGTGTGTTTTCATATCTATTGAAACCAGAAGAGTGTGGAGGGGGTAGTGACATGCAGGGAGGGAAAGAAAGGAGAGATGATGGAAGTGGAGGGGAGAAGAGAGGAGGGACAGAGAGGAGAAGGTAGGGGAGGGTAAGGGAGGGAAGAAGAGAGGAGGGACAGAGAGGAGAAGGTAGGGGAGGTTGAGGGTAAGGGAGGGAAGAAGAGAGGAAGGTCAGAGGAGAGATGAAGGGAGGGACAGAGAGGAGAGATGAAGGGAGGGAAGGAGAGAGGAGAAGGTAGGGAAGGGAGGGAGGATAAGGGAGGGAAGAAAAAAGGAGGGAAAAAAGGAGAGATGAAGGGAGGAGAGTAGAGGGGAGAGGAGGAGAATGGTAAGTGCTGTGGGAACAGTATAGTTCTTGGGTAGAATCTGAATTTCACGCGTGTTAGTGGTGGTGCCGCAGTTTCCTTGGCAGAAAGACAGAACAATAGTGCTCGCCAGCGAGGATTTCTGTGGGGAGTAAACTCGGTGAACGACTTGTTCCTGCCCTTCTACCAGGGTCGATGGCACGTCCTAGGGTAAATGCTCTGTCTGCACTAATGTTCATATCATGCCTGGCTATATGCGGCGATTAATCAAGATTTAAATGAAACTAAAATTCAGTCTTCCGGGACATTAGTCACATTTGCAGGAGCGTCCCCTATGTGGCTGGTGGCTTACTGTGTGGGGCAGTGACAGCGCAGAGTCTCATCACCCCAGAAACTCCGTGAGGCCAGTCCCTTTTGGGGCTTAGCCAACAGCGTGCGGGACACACGAATCCAGTCATCTTTCAAATATTGTCTAAGCAGTGGAATTGACACCAGATCGGCATAACCTTGCTAACGGTCAAATTATATAATGTGAGATAAATGAAAGCACATTGATAATAGAAAAATGTGGCCAGTTAGATCTCTGAATCTCGCAGACAAATGGAGGCTCACATGCTTTGGTGGTGGTCTTGTAGCATGTGAGAGATGGCAGGAGACATGTGGAAAGTGTCTGTGAGGGGTGGACCTGAGAGCAGGGGAGTAGAGATCAAGTACTGTGAAGTAAAGCCCGCTTTCATCTTAGTGAAGGGGTGAGTGTCTGCCTGCCTTCCTTTTCTGTCTCCACTTCTTTGTCCCCATCTATCGTTCCCTCCCTCCACCTGCCCTTCTGTCCGTTCATCTGTCTGTCTATCTGTCTGTCTATCTGTCTGTCTATCTGTCTGTCTGTCTATCTGTCTATCTATCTATCTATCTATCTATCTATCTATCTATCTATCTATCTATCTATCTATCATCCATCTATCTTCTATCTATCTATCTATCTATCTATCATCCATCTATCTTCTGTCTATCTATCTATCTATCTATCTATCTATCTATCTATCTATCTATCTATCTATCCATCATCCATCTATCCATCATCTATCTATCCATCATCCATCTATCTATTTATCATCCATCTATCTATCTATCTATCTATCTATCTATCTATCTATCTATCTATCTATCTATCTATCATCCATCTATCATCTATCACCCATCTGTTTATCATCCATCCGTCTGTCTGTCTGTCTATCTATCATCTATCTCTTTCTTTCCCTAGGAAGATTGTCTAAGACCCACAAGTCTTTATTACATGCTATTCTCAGTCAACAAAGTGGAATTTATAGATGCTTGGCCTAACATCAGGGACCATGTACTCAACAATGAATTGTTATACTGTGATTAACAGACAATCAACGGTGACATTTAAAAATACACGTTTAATTTCATTTTCATAAGCGTCCAGGGAGGTAGGCCTGTAAGATGGACCATCTCGGTGTGCGTCCTGAACACTCTGTGAGCATAAACATTGTTCTCGAGGCCGTATGGCTGACCCACGTGTGACTTGACCTGACTGTCTGCAAGGCCAATGGGCTAGAATGGCTGTTTTATTCTTCGACAAGGCAGTGCTCAGCCTCTTGACCACTGCCCGGGGAAGTGACAGGTGATGAAACTGAGCCTGCTTCCCTGAGTTCAAGGCAGCATCCACCACAGCAGAGAGCACTGAGTTGAGAAACACGGAGAAGGCGCTGCCCTTGCGATCCCTTTGAACACTGGCTTTCTCTTTCCTTCTCCTCATTCCTTTCCTAAACTGTTGTCAAGGGACAGTGCTGTGCCCTCCAATCCCACGCTGTGTGCTGGCACCATTCTGAGCAGGGTCACACTGAACTCACAGAGCTTCCCGCTAGCTTCTCTTAGCAATTTTACTAATGTTTAGCCTGAAGCCTGCAAAGGACCCATGAGTTGCCCAAGCCCACAAGCTACACATGGCGATGCTGGATTTCAGTAGCCCTGCCCTAGGGCTATGCACTGACCCTGACAACAGAGTCCATACATTGTTCTGGTTCATTTCCTTGGTCACCTCTTTTCTCCCCTCCCTCCCTCCCTCCCTCCCTCCCTCCCTCCCTCCCTCCCTCCCTCCCTCCCTCCCTCCCTCCCTCCGTTTTTCTCTCTCCTGTTCCCTCTCTCCATTTTTCAGTGCTAGAGAATCGAACTCAGAGCCTTGCACAGTGCACCCACTGAGCTCCATCTGGTCCCTTCTGATTATGCACAGCAGGACTTTTCTTTTGAGTTCATAGGAATGACCATTCCACTTAACATGATCACACTGTCACTAGCTCTGTGTGGACCGAACAGGCTTTGTTCTCAGAACTCTTGCAGAAGCCCTGCCCCTGCTTCCCTCCAGCTGGAAGAGCAGTTTCCCAGATCTCCTCTTCCGGAGCTCAGGCCAGTGTGGCCTCAGAGTTGCACTGAGGACTAAAGTCTTTATCTGTTTAATTTTATGAAATGACCATTTCTTCCTGCCTTTTGTAAGAATAAATCCATTCTTCAGTTCTTTCTCTTATCAGAATTAAATTTATTTTTCTTTAGCTATTTAAAAGTTGGTTTAAAATAATCCACGTAGTGACTTCCTTTGCCGTATTCTTCCTATAAGGAGGCTATAATTGGCTGCAAGGGAAAATACCTTGAAATCCCAAGTGGAGGTGCTCGGAGTCCAGCAGCTTTTTCATTTCAGTCCTTTGAGGCCGGCCAGGATCTGAACTGAAAGCTTGGATTATTTTTCTTCCCTCTTAGACATACAACCAGAGCCCTGGAGCTCAGGGGTCATGAATGTCTTCTTTGGCATGGCCTTTGCAGAGGCCATGAATGTCCTCTTTGGCATGGCCTTTGCAGAGGCCATGAATGTCCTCTTTGGCATGGCCTTTGCAGAGGCCATGAATGTCCTCTTTGGCATGGCCTTTGCAGAGGCCATGAATGTCTTCTTTGGCATGGCTTTTGCAGAGGCCATGAATGTCCTCTTTGGCATGGCCTTTGTTTTAGGTAGGGGCGGGGAAGCGAAGAGGACGGAGCAGTGTTTCTTTCCCAGTCCTCCAGCTCGAGTCTGATCAAATGCACCTGATACAGCTTACACCCTTGCTCTCTGGAGCCAGAGCAGCCGTCAGCTACCTCTGGACGACTCACCTGCAGGCCTTGTATTTCAGGTCATTCCTCAAGACTGTGTTCTTAGATGAAGTCTGTCTTCCCTCTGCCAGCTTCCAGATCTGCAGCCTTGACTTGAAGGGTATTTTGTTCACATTCAGATTTTCAATCTATGACAGGGGCTTAGTGTTTCATCAAGAACACAGTCACGTGTTGTTGGGTTAGGGGATAAGACAGCTGTCAGCTATGGGGATCCTCTCAGAAAGGTACAGAAAGAGCTTCAAGTACCTGAGAGCAGAGGACACCTCCAAACCCCAGACCTGTGTGCTCTAAAAGAGTCTCTGCCATTTAAATTTTATTGAAATATCCTAAAAAATGGAGCAGCTAGGGGTTGGGGAGATAGCTCAGTTTAAAGAATCTTTACTGCTCTTGCAGAGGACCCAGCTTTGGTTTTCAGCACCCACACCTGGCCACTTGTAACTCCAATTTCAGGGGATCTGACAGCCCCCTCTGGTCTCTACAGGCATCTGGATGCACAATGCACATAAACTTGTGCAGGCACACATACACAGATTAGATAGATAGATAGATCGATCGATCGATCGATCTTGAGAATTGGGAATGGCTGGAGAGCACACACAGGCCATCCTGGGAAGTGCTTTAAAATGCAATCTATGCAGACTGTGGCGTGGTACAAGGACAAGATTGGAGTAGGTGGGTGTGGCCAGTGTAACTCCCCTGTGTAAGGCTCAGTTACTTTAAGAGATAATTATTTTAGTTTGCTTGCTGTGTGGGGTCTGTGTTCCCCATCACTTTCTCCTGCCTTACTGGTGTCTTGTCCTCCGTGTGTAAGGACAAGGGAACCAGAGAGTTTTGTTTCATTGTGACTGAGTTTGGATGGCTTTGTGTTCTCGGGGTCTCCTAGGAGGTTCTCTGAATTGTTTAGACGCCTGCCCATCAGCTGGAGCATACCCTCCTGTCCCTGGCTCATGGCTTCACTAACTCCTTTGCTCCCAGGAATCTGCAAGCTGCCTCACTTTCATTTCCTATGCTTCTGGGAGAACCTGAGAGACAGGACCTAACTTGACCCGAACTCTGTCTGGTATATGGTCTCCATCTTGCCTGATGCTGGGCATCCATGATGATACAGACTTGGCGGGGGGCACCCTTTCCATCACTGTCTTTCTGCTTAGATCAGCATGCGGCCCCAGCTTCCTTTGGCTAAGACAGAGCAAGGGTATTGTTCCAGACTCAGGTCAACAAGGATGGCAGTTTTCAGGAAACAGTTCTTGTTCTGATTTTATTTCTGAGTTCCTCATGCCTGTGCCAAGGGATCTTCAGTCCTTGTAACCTGGGTCACAGTTCATCACCGCCAGTGCTTCTGCACCTGGTACTTCCTGAGGGAGTAGGCGTGATCCTTCTGGTTTTTCTGATTTCCCGTTTGAGCATCACCCCTCTGTCTTTGCCTCTCCGGCATCTTTTTGGACATCTTCCCAGTGAATTAAGGTGGACTCTGAAATAAACCAACACGCCTCTGTGTGACTGGGCGATCAGATAAAGTGCCATTACCATGGCTTTTCATTTCCTTTATCAAAATTGTGTTGCTGGGAGGATTGAGTTTTGGAAATAAGAACAAGATAAAAAAGAGATTGGCCATTCAGTTTTCTGCACTGTACAGGTGAGAAAAAGAGAAACTTGGCTGGCCAACAAAAATCAGAACAATAAAATAAAATCAATAAACCAACGAGACAATTAGGCATCCACATGGACCTTATGAGTTTTTGTTTGTGTTTTGAGACAGGGTCTCACCCTGTGGCCCTGACTAAGCTGGAATTTACTTTGTAGACTAGTCTTGCCTTGCTCATAGACATCAACCCCTCTGCCTCCCAATTGCTGGCCCATGGCTGGCTAAACTTTTACACTTTGTGGTTGCCCCTAGAGATGAGGGCTAATCTTTACAAACTGAGTTGAGACGTTAGAAGCCCAGAGATGCCTGAGTTGGTCTTGGGCTAGTGGTGTAATGGGACACAGAACAAATCTAGGCAAATAGACCCTTAATCCCTACACATTCATAGAGTCATAGTGTCCAGGAAGAAAGACCTGCCAGTCCAACATAGTAGCCCTGACATGGCACTTCCCGTCTGGTCTGGTAGTGTAATCTTTGTTTTATGCTTCTGTTTCTATGTTAAAAGGAGGGTAAGTGGGAAGCCCTCCTTTATTATGTATGGCCAGTGGCCCTGCAGGAGACATGGCCAATGCTCTCGCTCCTCTGGCAATTGCTCATGGGTGTTACGATGACAAGTCCACCTGGAAGAAAGATCTCTTGCTATTGGCACACCTGATGTCTAGTCACATGTCAGCTTACTCATGCTACAGACTATGATGCAGCCACATGACCGAGCATAGTGGCAGGCCCCACTACGGTCCTTCTGGAATGCACAACCAACTCTTCGTCCACTGGTCTGTGTCCTGGCTCTCCTCGGGACAGGACCTGGAGGGCAGGGCTCCATTGTGCTAAGTTTCATGTTCCCTTTCTCTGAGATAAGGCAATGTTACCGCTGTGGACCCTGTGAGAACGTTAGGCTGCATCCCCTTTCCAGGATTAATGTGAACGCTAGGGTGACTTTCTTTTCTTTCTTTTTTTTTTTTTAAAAAATATTTATTATGTATACAATATTCTGTCTGTGTGTATGTCAGCAGGCCAGAAGAGGGCACCAGACCTCATTCCAGATGGTTGTGAGCCACCATGTGGTTGCCGGGAATTGAACTCAGGACCTTTGGAAGAGCAGGCAATGCTCTTAACCCCTGAGCCATCTCTCCAGCCCATAGGGTGACTTTCTTGAAGTATTTAGATAACGCCATTGATAACGGGGATGACAAATACTTACCTAGTGCCTGCTGTCACTAGGCTTTATGCAAAAGCCCTGAATTCTCTTTACCTCTATGAAGGAGGTGTTTTGCATCCCCATATGATACAGAGGAGTCTGAGGCAGGGTGACGTGTTGTCCTGGACCCATCTGGAGGACAACACAAGATCCAAATTAGGTTGCCCAGATGGGAGTCCGCCCTTATTACTACTTCTTGAACTCCGTTACAGTGGTGTAAAATACAAATAAAAATGCGTCTAAAACCAAGTAACTGCTGACTCTTGGTAAAATATCATTTTTCAGCCTTCTATCAGCCTTTTCAGGGTTAATGCTCTGGACGAGTGTCTTCCTCCCAAGTTGTGTTATTTCCGTCTGGAGACAGAGCGTGATAGCATCAACACCTAACAATGGCCATTGCGTTCCTTTTCTGTTTGTTGAGATAAGATCCCTCTCTGTAACCCAGGCTGCCCTCAAGATCACCGCCCTCCTGTCTCAGCCTCCAGGGTGCTGTGTTACAGAAGTGAACTCATGCATAGCTGCCTTGTATCGGTTTATCTTGCTGTGAATTAGATTATTGTAACGCATAGACCGATGACCTCATAGTCCACATGGGTGCAGAGTCCAACGCGGGTTAGCAAGGTGATCCAGCTCCTCTGTCTGGGTCTCAACAGGCTGAAAGCAAGGTGGCATCTGTGCTGGGATGCCCAGTGGGGTCTCAAGGCCCTCTGTGCCATCAGTGCTGGCTGGCAGCTTCCGTGGCTTCAGGTTGGAGTGCTGAGGTTCCTGTTCCATGCTGGTTGTGAGTGAGGTCCCCTTATTGTCCATAGATACCCATGACAGTTGGCAGCACAGATGTTTACTTCCTTCCTGGCCAGCAGGGAGTGTGTTTCTCTGACTTGTGATTCTCTGGGTCAACGGGGATTTGTTTTCTTTAGCATGGGCCGACATTTGATGATTAGGAATAATGATCCTGTATATACTTTTCGTGTGCCCATCAAAGTTATTTCTTTAAGTTACATGCTTGGAAGTAAACTTCTTAGACAAAAATATAGACATCTTTTTAAGTTTTTTGGGTTTTTTTGTCCTCTTTTGGGGGCAATTTGTCCCTTGAAAGTCTGCATTGACTTACACCTCTGCATGCAATGTGTGTATTTCCTCATCTCTTCAGGCCTTAAGGCCACACTTATCTTGTGTTATTTTGATTTGCAATTCTTGTGAGCCAGATAGATATTTTCCATGTGTTTATTTGCAATTTATACTTATTCATAAATCTTTCCTCTCCGATCTTATTTTTACATTTCTCTTTCAAAGTGACATTAAGTGATTTTCTTTTTTTTCCTTTTTTTTTTTTTTTTTTTTTTTTTTTTTGGATTTTCGAGACAGGGTTTCTCCTTAGCTTTTGGTTCCTGTCCTGGAATTAGCTCTTGTAGACCAGGCTGGCCTCAAACTCAGAGATCTGCCTGCCTCTGCCTCCCGAGTGTTGGGATTAAAGGCGTGCACCACCACTGCCCGGCTCACATTACGTGATTTTCATGTATCAAAGACTGAGCTTGTTTAAAAGCTATGGCACTGAAGGGCTGCTCAGAGCATGTGGCATGCATGATACAGACCACGGCCTCACACAAGTTAATTCCCACACAGGCGGGTGCTGTCTCTGAACTCCCATCAGAGATGTTCCACCATGGTCTGTTGCTTCTGTGGGAGAGACATGTTTGTAGAGCAACAGTATCTATTTCTCATGTAAATGACACATACGGTCAATTAAGGAAGGGGTTGTAGGGCACAGCGCTACAAATGCAACTCGTCCCTGTCAGCATCCTACCTCTGTAACTTCAGAGTCACCGCAGCTCTGTGGGCTTTGGTGGATGAGATTTCATTAGCAGCAATTTTCATCTTACAATCGTGGTAAATATTGTGACTGCCCGGGGAAGGAGTCTTTTGGTTTACTAAGAAACGCGGTGTTTCTGAGCGGGAGACTGTCAGGCATCTCCCGCACAGGTGGAGGAAGGCTTGCTTTTCAATGCTCAAACAGGAGGGAGCACTCAGCAGTGCTGCTTAGGTACTTCTGAGTTCTGAAGACTCCCAGAAGGCCAGGAGACCTCTGGCTACACAATGTGCTGTCGTCGGGCGCTGAATACCAGCTGCAACTGTTAGTCTGTGTTTGTTGGTCTTGCGTTGGGTTGGTCTTGCATTGGGTTGGTCTGGCAGGGTAAAACACTTGATAAAACGTGCTTTTTAAGGTAGTACAAGTGAACTAGAGATGATGGGGGCAGTGTGTTCTGATCTAGAAGTCACACCTCAACTGAAGAGTCACTGACTATGTTCAGCTAATACAGGGAAGAATCTGTCGTTACAGGAAGTAGCCTTCTAAGGCGGCCACCCAGAAGGCAAGGCTCATTTTCCAAAGCAGTAGAATCTCTTCCAGTAGAATCCAAGTTACCAAGATGTAAAGGTTACTGAATTCAAGATGAAAAAGGAGGGATCCATGCACAGGGCAAGATGCCAGAGCATATTATGGCTTTTGTAATTTCTCTAAATCTAGATTTTCAAGCACATGAGGTTTTATTTATTTTTACTTGTTTGTTAGTCTGTTTTGCCGATTTGTCTAATGGAGCACATTCACAGAAATGGAAACAGGATGATAATCAGCAGGGACAGAGCGGGGTGTTGCTTTATGGACACAGACACCTGAGTTTGGAGTAGGGAGAAGTTCCGGGGATGCACAGACAGTAAGTGAATACACCGAACGTTTCTGGGGTGTGCACTTAAGGTCACGGCAGGGTTGGCAAGATGGCTCAGTGGGTGCAGGTGCTTGCTGCTAGACCTGAAGACGCGAGTTCAATTCCCAGAACCCACTTGGTAGAAGAAAGCAACTGACTCCCGCAGGCTGTCTTCTGACCTCTGCATATGTTCTGTGGAGCATGTACTTGTACATGCAAGTGTGTGCATATGCACACACACACACACACACACACATTCAGACACACATACATGCTGAAGAATGGTTAAGATAGTAAATTATGTTCTGTGTGTGTTTTTTTATTTTACACACTAAAAGAAGAAAACAAAACAGTAAACCCACATGCCTACTGCGGGTTTACTTTGACCAGTCAGTACAGGTGACGTGTAAGTCCAAGGCAGGTCCTGCTTTCTGTTGGCTCACAGTCTGTTTCTGCCATGACTGAGTACTTTTCAAGCACTGGGAATCACACCAGGGTCTTGCTAGTGCCATACCAAACCTGTAGCCTCAACTGGAAAAGAGTTATGTGTCTATATAAATACGTATGTTTTTCAAAAGGAAGAAAGCACTGTAGCTGATACGGCTCCTACTTTTGTAGTAGATGACAAGGTCATGGTAGCTATAGGTATGTTATATAGATAAAATAGGTGTGTATCAATGACATCTACTACAAACACACATTTATTGGACTATATCTAACACACATACACTGTGTATGTGTTTTAGTTTTTCCTTATCCATCCCCATATTTCTCTTCTTTCCGGCTAGCCACTTGGTTCGCAGGGATTCTTTTTCGGGTGGTTTCCTCCAGGTCTTCATTGCTGAAGCGCCTGAGTCTTTAGTCACCGCCTTTTATTGGCTTGTTAAAATACTCTGCTAACTTTATCCTTGCACTTGGAAGAAACACAGCGCAGCCAGGGAACCCTCTGGATTCCAGACGTTCTCTCCTGTGCCGCCACTGTCAGCAGGAGCCATATTTTAAGCTTGAGAACTCTGACTCGTTACCTCACTCGGGTGAGCCCGCTCTCTGTCAGCTGGCTCAGAGGCTTGAGGGACTTAATATATCACCTGTTGCAGTCTTGGGTTTGACCCCAGTGGAACCATCATGTGGAAATAGTTTCCGATAGCAATAGCTAACTCTGCCACACCATGGGAACACAACATGGTTGATTTGTATGTTGTGTTATCAGGTGAACTAATACAAACAGATGCTCCAACTTTAACCCTTGGCCCTCAGACCTATGGATTTTAGTTATCAAGAAACTGCACTTTGACTTGAGTTCCAATTGGAACACTGTATACATGGCACACAGTCATCCAAGTTGCTACGTCCTAGTTACCAGCCATAGGTTAGTCTTCTGTCAGGGATCCCACCATTCTGTCAGTCTCTTTTGGGAGGTAAAACATATACAAAACAGAATTATACACTCCACACAGGCTGCTGTGAGCAGAGACTGCTTTCGTTCCCGGCCGCCCAGACCCGAATAACCACACAGAAACTATATTAATTACAACACTGTTTAGACGATTCACTCAGGCTTCTTATTAACTAACTCTTGCATCTTAAATTAACCCATTTCTATTAATCTGTGTATCGCCACGAAGCTGTGGCTTACTCGTAATGTTTCGGTGTGTTCTTCAGCAGCCTACCTGGTGTCTGCCTCCTTCGGCAGCATCTCTCTGACTCCATCTGCTCTCTCTCTCTCTGTTCTGATTCCCTGCCTGGCTTTACTCTGCTAATCCATTGACCCAAAGAGCTTTACTCATCAACCAATAAAAGCAACACAGATACAGAAGGACCACCCATCTCAGTGTGCTATGGAAGATGTGAGGGTAAGCAAAGCTTTACGTCTTATGAATGCATGGTGCTTATGAAAGCACAGCTAAAGGGGGAGCAGCTGTTCCAGTGAGGATGGTTTTGTGCAATCCTGGTGTAACGATGCCTCGCTGGCCCATGTAGGCTCCTTGTTAGCATCTGCTGTTGGCAGGCTCCCCACTCACTAATGGTGAGGGCTGAATTCGTCATGTCAGTCTACCCAGAACCTCCTTGATGGTTGCCAAGACGACTCTGAAGAGAAGTTCATGGAGAAGGCACTTAGGGTCTGACCTAGTTAGGGTTATTATTGCTGTGATGAAACATCACAACCAAAAGCAACTTTGACATCACTGTTTATCATCAAAGGAAGTCTCTGGACAGGAACCCAAATGTGGCAGGAACCTGGAGCAGGAACTGATACAGAGGTCATAGAGGGTGGGGCTAACTGGCCTGCTCCTCATGGCTTGCTCAACCTGCTTTCTTATAGAACCAGGACCAGCAGTCCAGGGATGACACCACCCATAATGGGCCAGACCGTTCATCAATCTCTAAGAAAATGCCTACAGCCCAATCTTATGGAGGCATTCTCTGAATTGAGATTCCCTTTTCTCAGATGACTTTATCTTTTGTCAAGTTGGCAGAAAACTATATAGCATAAGATCCTAAAAATGGAGGGAAAGACTGATTGATACTCTCAATGTATTATCTTGTCCAGTTAATTATCAAGAACCTTCTTAGTGCGTCCTTAAGTGAATAAGACACAAATTTCATGATCTCTATCCATTCCAAAAAGTTATCATTATAACAATTCTCTCCAGATGTTTTGGGGTTTTCTAATTTTCTAATTCTATCCTTTCTAATTTTACGACGATTTGGCCAAACCAAACACTACCTAGTTGAGTTGATGCAGATTCTGACCCTTCTGCAGTTCTAAGAAAGTGGACATCTAGACATATGCCCAAGTTCTACTACTTGGGAAAATGTTCCTTTGTGTTTGAAGGGGCACGTCCGAGTGGATCCTGTGCCAGCCTGCTCCCAGGTAGTGCTGGTAGGCAGTGGAGGAGCACCTATGAATGTTTATAATGACCGCCAACCTGATGGGATCCAGAAGCCTCTGGAGACAAATCCCTGGGCACTTCTGTGAGGGGCTGTCCAGACTGAGAATGGCCTTGCTGAAATGTGAGCAATTACCCTCAGTGGGCCGGGGTCTGGGGCTGAATTAAAAGGAGGAACTAAACTGAGCACCGGCCTCCATCTCCCCACATCCTGACTGAGGATGCCATGTGACCAGCTGCTTCCAGCACTGTCGTCACAATGTCCCCTATGGTGGGTTATGCTGGGGGAACTGCATCCCCAAAGGAAGACTTCCTCTCTTTGCTTTCGTCACAGCAAGCCATAGGACTCATTGTTCAAGTCCCCGGGACACGCTGAAGGCTCACATACCACTTTCCCCTGGTGAGAGAAGCCAAAAGCACTTAGCTGATTTTGATGGCTTGGGGGCGGTCAAATGGTGACCAGTTTATAGTGCGCACCTCAACACACGGCCATCAGATGTCCATGGAGCTTTAAGAAGGGGTTTTGAAGACAGAAAATTAGCAGCAGCTGCTTCTTCAGTGGAGAAAATTAACAACAGCAGGCTGGTTTTGTTTGAAACTCTTGTCTTCTAAGCTATGAGTCTTACATAGGGCTTGATATTGAATGTACTTTTGTACCTGAGATACAAACAGCAATGCCTTCTGGGACCGCAGGCATATCTATGGAAAAATCACTGGAGGCCGTAGAGTTCAGAGTGACAGGAGATGTATTTCCTTAGACAAATTACAGTTTTCCTTGCTAACTTTTTATAGTACTGATAATAAAAATGTACTGTGAACATTTGGGGTGATCTTTCTCCAGTAATAATGGCTTCTGCTTCGCTTACCTGCCACGTCCTAAGGCTTAGAACCAGCAGGGTGTTTGTTTCTGAGGTGTTTCATGAGCTCATCTCCCATTCTGTTTTTATTAAATTACATTATTTTATGATAAGACACAGCTACAGTTTCCATTACAAATCAAATACATAATGAATCACCTCAAGGCAAACACATTTGTAATCAAACCAAGAAATAGTTCTGCCTCTGTGACCCATTTCTGTCATAACACCCTCCTCCTTCCATAAAGTAAATGGCATCTATGTTTTTCTAATCATCACCCAAATATGTATCCCTAGATATTATAGCTTGTATTGCTTAATTAAAAAAAACAACACTTTAAAATCCATATATTTATCTATTTCATAGCATCTTTGTAGTTTGTGGGTGATCTGGGGGTCTGCTCAGCAGTGTTTCTCAGTCTGGATTTTTCTGGTAGTTTCGCAGGTTCTAGCTGTGTTCTTCTGTCCTTCAGGTCCCCCAAAGCATCCTCACTGGGTTCAGGGGTTTGATCTGACTTAGACACACACACATACACACACACACACACACACACACACACACCCTTTGGGTTGAGTTCCAGGAGAGTTTCCCCTTGGGAAGTCCATGTTCTCCACAGTGTCTGTCTCTTAGTAATAGCAACAATTGCTGATGTTCAAGCTCAGAATCATTTCTCTATCGGGCTTTTCTTTAATCTTGACGTCCTGTAGCCAGGCTTGTGATCCGACTTTGGTGACGAATTGTTTCTCCTTTTCTAAGTTTCGCTTGCCAGAAAAAAGCTTTCTCTAGACTTTGTTTACTAGACTTAAAAACCACAGATCAGTTCTTTTGTTACCCCCCTCCCCAACACGTGTATCCACATAGGAACTGGTGGCTTCTGCATGTGCCTGGGTTCCCTTGGATTTGCAATGGTTGTTTTGAGAGTCCAATAGACTGAAGGTTTGACCAGTGGAAATCTATTAAAGCTGACTCCGGATTCTTCGCCTGGATATTATTCCTGGATTCCTGGATGTCTTTTGTGGATATAAAGTTCTATGAACTGAAGAGTCAACAACTTCTCATGCCCAGCAGGCCTTGCTCCAACTCCTTGATGACCTTAACTGACCAGGGAATGTGTTTGGAAGAGCAGGGAACGCCCTCTATAAAGAGGGAGTAAGTGGTTTCTATTTACAAACGCTGTTGGCTTTGTGTTTAGAGACCAGAACAGCGGCTTCCTGGTGGGCTATTCTTCTTTGTAGATGAGATTGCTTCCCCAGTGCTATCCCTGTTTTCCGGAGAGATCTGATATTAATAGTTTTCTCTAGAATGACTTATTCTTCTGCGAAACAGGAAACCTTGTTTAGTCAAATGTCTGGGATGAAACCGCGAACACAAGAACACGAGTTCCTAATCCTCCCGAGCTCACTGTATAAACCAGCAGATCCCCACAAGTCACCTTTAGGGAAAAGCTAATCCAGTTTATGAAGCATGTGACTGCCTCAGGCTTCGGGGTGCACTGGATGCACCATGCCTTGGAAATATCATTACTCCCCATCCGCAGAGGAAGCCGAATGTGGCTCCTCTTAGTCGCCCGCTGCTCCTTTAACTCAAATCCTATTTTCTGAGTCTCATTTTCTAGCTGGGACAACCCTGAGCCTTTTAACACCCTCGTTTTTGTTTATGTGATAGCAGCTTCCTGGCATTTGGGCTATGAAGAAGGTTTATGATGCAAAATTGACAGAAATAACACTTGACCCAGCACATAAAACAGAACTCACAAGAGAAAACAAAGGTCATTTTGAAGAGCTCATGACACGATCGCCTGTGACAATTGCTTCTGGTTTATGTGGCTGGTGTCTAGGGCCTTTTTTTCCCTATGGGCGTGTGCTTATAATACAGATTTGCACTTTTGGATGTTCTTGGGGGGTAGGAAGGCTTCGAAAAAGATGGGAGATTCTCCATGATTGTATTCTTACCTTTGGGCCTCTGCAATCATATTGCTACTTCACTTCCAAGCCTTTGACAGGGTGAGGATGATATCTCAGTCAGTAAAGAGCTTGCCATGCAGGTGGAGGTCCTGAGTTCAATACCCAAGACACATAGACATACACACACAGGGGGCGGGGGGGAGGAGACCTGGCATGAGAGTGTATGGCTGTTACCCCAGCTCTAGTAAGTAGGTAGATTCCTAGGACTCATTGGCTAGCCAGCCCAGACAAATCAGCATGTGAGATACACAAAGATATATATATATATATATATATATATATATATATATATGTACTCACCCACATTTATACACATAGGAACACACACACACATGAACACACATGCATATAGACATGCATGTGTACTCACCCATACACTGTGGACACACATGAACACACACACATACACCCTTTTACACACACAGATATGCATATATACTCACCTGCACACATGTACACATAGAAACACACATTTCCTACTGTCTACGGGTAAAGCATGAACTCCTATGGCTCTGTTTTCTCTCCAGACTCATTCCCCACATTTCTCACAGACTCCTCTTTGGATGGGCAATAGTGCATTGGTTCCTTCCTGTGTCCTCTCCCCAACTCTGAGACTTGGTGAATTTGGAAGGAAGTGGAAAGACTCGAAGGCGCTTTCTAAAAAGTTCTATTGTGGTCGTGAGTTTGGTTTTCTTCAGTCGTTACACACAGCAGTCAACACTGTGTTCTTTTTCTGGTTTCTTTCACAGGGCGGATCCCTAAATGTGACCTCCCCTTGGGGTATTTAGTCTTCAGGGACAACCCACAAGAGTCCTTTCCCTTCAGAGGAGAAAATATTAATGTCTATAGAGTAAAAGCTTTCTTCTGGCTCTGTTCTGCTGCCTTAGAATATCTGAAAGGGATTTTAGCAGATCAGAGGTCTATGATCCAAATGAGGATACTCTGACAGGGCAATATTTACAGAGAAAGTGAATTAGTGAGGTTGGGTATTTAATCCAGGGCAGTGGACTTAAGCCCCAAGAATGCCTAGCAACCCAAGGCAAATTCTCGCTTTGGTGGCTACAGACCCTGCTACCAGCTCTGCCAAGGACCTTGTCACATGAATAAATAAATGTAGAAGGCCAGAGCTCTTTGTACTCACGGGTAAGCACTGGGGAACCTGGACCGCCCCACACAGAGGGTTGCTCCTTCAAGGGAATGAAAGTTAAACCTGTTATCTGGCCAGAGACTGGACACAGAAGCTCTCTCTAGCCTGGTGACTTGTTTGGCTAGAGACTTCGGGCTCCAGATGCTCCCCCAAACTTTTATTGTAAATTTGTTTTTCTCCGTAAATCTATTGAACCCATCTTTATGGACATGTCCTGATGAACAGATCAGTCAAGTCTGATCTGTATTTAGCTTACTTCGTTCCTCAAAGAAATTTATGTCTGGTTTGTTGTACACTTGGGATTGAGTTAATTGTCACCAGAATACTTTTCACCAAGTTGCTCTGTGCTTAAATATGCCTGAAATAAACCACTCAGCATTAGATTCCTCAAGTTTGCGCCAACACCAACCAGCTACTGGGTCATGTTGAGCCAAATGGCCTTGCCTCCTGTGGCTCGTTTCTTTGCAGTCCATTCTGGCTGGAAAGATCCCCCAAAGTAAAATTATAAATAGAGTGGGAAGATGTATGCATGAATCCTGCCCTACAACAAAGATGATTTAATTGGGCTTAACCTAAAAAAGAAGATGCCTGTAGAGATTTCAGAAACTTGATCTGTTTGCTGTTTTTTTTTTTTTCTCTCTAGCTGGTAAATCCTTTGATGGTATGAAACATACAGTTTTTATTTATTATTTATCTTTTCGTTAACCTATTCACGTATTCATCCAGCTTTTATTGAATGTCTGCAACTTGTAGGTGTGCTACCGGATTCTGAGGTGAGATCAGTAGCATGGGGAGAGAAACTAAAAATAGCATCACATAATTATGTCCTTTTCTCTTGCTCCAGCTAGAATTTTCTATGAATAAACAAGCACATGCTTGTTATTTGTGTTGGGAAACCCCTCTAACATGTACCTTAATATACAAAATAATCTTGCTAGCATTGTTTTGAACCTTCACAACTGGCACCTCTGGATGGACATATGTCTGCTCTGCACCTCTTTTGTTAAAAGACCCACATGTGCAAAGATTTCTGTGAGAAGCTGTGGTGTGGCAGGAGAACAACACAGAGGTGTGTTCGGCCTCACAGGAGCTCTGATTACGTCAGCACACAGCACTGCCGAGCTGCAAGGGAGGCAGTGGCCCCTTTCACCTTCACGGTAGAAACAATCTAAAGCTTCTTGATAAAGGAAGGGGGGAGGCTGTTGCTATCACATGGTAGTTTTAAAAACATGTATTGGGCTAGAGAGATGGCTCAGTGATTGAAAACACTTGTCACTCTTGCAGAGGACTGACAAGCAACTCCGAGTTACCTGTGTTGGGTGGCTCACAGTCACCTGTGACTCCAGACATAGAAGATCAGACGGCCTCTTCTGGTCTCCGCAGGAGTCTGCCCTCACTTTCACGCACCATTCTCCCACATATATGTAACTAAAATAAGATAAAAAAAAAACTTTAAAAAATAATCTGGCATTAAGCACTAGGCACTGTTAACCTCTGAGGATAAACAAGGATAAACATGTGTCCGAACAATTTCTACTTTGAAAAGGTGAGCATGCCTTGAACTTGGAAAGTGCTGAGGCAGTAGCCACACTCAGAGACAGAACCATCACTGTGGTAAATGCAATGACGGGCATGGATGAGAAACACAAGACTCCCTACTGGAGAGAAATGGTCTTCGCAACAGTCTCTCCAAGGGAATCCCATTCAAACAAAGAAAAATGAATTCAAGATAAGCAGCAGGTTGGTAGATGGGAAATGTTTCCTTCTTGCAGACTTGACTTTGCTGATGAGGGAATAGGCCTTTCAGAGGAATGGATAGCGAGGGGGGCAAGAATAAGAGAGAAGGGAGAGAGGGGGTAAGGGGGTAAGGAGGGTGAAGAGAGAAAGGAGAAATAAAGCTAGAGATTAGAGATGTAGACAGACAGAAGGGAGTGACGGCATTGAAGGTGACATAGGAGCCAGCAGGCTTGTTGGGATGGGAAGTCTCAAATGTGATAACTAGAAAACCATAAGAAGTTTCATAAAACTGGAGCCATGGACATGGGGAGTACACCATGTTGAATCTTGAATTTTGAGTTTATCCTGGAGGCAGTTGAGTGGGCATGACCAAGGGTGGAGTTTCAGAAAGATCAGTCTCAAAGATGGATGAGTTCGTTGACACTAAAGTCTGGGAGAGCTGGCGTATGACCACTAAACGGATTGCTGAAGGCCACCTCTAAGGCAGGAGTGCCCAACCGTCTGACATTACACTATGACACTGTGGTCTACATACGTGCTGAGTCTCTTGCATCACACAGGGGTCATGGGACACAGGTTGGGCGCAGTGATCTAAAGCAAGGGTGACCAGAATGGAGAGCGGGAGCTGGGTTGCTCAGTAGGCACCAGCCGTAGGGTTTCCTTACTGAAAGTGACTGTAGGAGGAGCATCACATCCTGTCTCATGTGACAAGTGAGTGCCTTATGTGATGAAGACGCAGGGAGAGAGGGAGCTGACTCCATTAAGGTATGCAGTGTGCCTCCATCCGTGCTCAGAGCTCACGGGAGAGCCAGCCTGACGTTATGCAATAGCTATCTAGTGAGTGCCTCCCGAGGTTAATAAAGTTCTGACTGAATATCTTTGATATGTTAACACGGCATTTATTGAAGGAACTGGAGGCATGTGAACTATTCATGAAAGAGTGTTCGCATTTTACAATGGACAGATTGCTTGACTCAGAGTGACTCATGATAGACTTTTTCTGAATGTGTTTGAGAGACACTCGACTTCATAAGATTTGAAAATACGTTATTTTTGGCCTTTTTAGAGGATGACTTCTTGTTTGCTTGTTTTATTTTTAAGGATTAGATCTTATGATGAAGCTTGCCACATTCTGTTTTCTTCCCATGAGGTCCACACGTCAACCTCTGGTATTTGCTCTTCTTTATGAGGACCCAAGAGCAGTCGGACTTAGGCTTGACACAACAAAACATGGAGTTGTAGCGTTCTTGTCGTGAGCTGGGTCAGCGGTCGAAAAGGGCAGTGTGGTTGGACTAGCCCTAGAAAATGTTATGAAGGCCACTTCAAAGAGTGCCTTTTATGGATGAGCATTCTCAGGATGCATGGGATAGCCTAGCTGGATAGCATCCTCCAAACCTGAGGCGGGGAATGTGCCGGGGGCTTAGGCAGGCATCAGGCCAAACCTGTGCATAGTGCTTCTTCTCTGTTCTTTGTCAGGCTGGAGCTGTTGGCTGATAATGGTAGGGCTTCTTGTGTGTGTCACGTTTCAGTGTCTAGTCCTTGGCCTCTGAACTTGGAAGTCTCTTTCCAGTTAGAGAGTCACATATTTTGCAAGCTGGAAGGTTCCTTGATGATGAACTTAACCCAAATTCCTGGGAGAAAGTGTCACCCGTGAAAAGAGTTTAGGCAATATGGTTGCTTCTCTGGCTGACTAATTAGTGACCGCTCTCCCTGCCATTCCCCAACCTGAACTCTGTGGAGAATGGTCAGGTGTCTAGCCTCCCTCTTCCTCCTTTCTGTTATTTGCCAAAAGTTAGAGTCTTCCTTCACTCGACAGAGCCTCTTGGAAATAACCTGACTCACTGGGAAGATGACAACAAGCATATTTCTCTGGAAACTTATTTTTGACTCTTTCCAGATGGGCTTTCATTCGAGCCCAGCATGATTGCCCGCTCTTCTGAGGGCCTTCCACAGCCCAGCATGAGATCTCTCTAATGGCATTGCTCCTGGTTGGACATCAGGATGATGGTTCCAGCGCAAACCCATGTGCTCTGAAGTCAGGAAACGACAGGTGCTGGGGACCACGGCCAGTTTGTTTACAGGTGGCGAAGCTCCAGACACCCTCAGAAGCTGGCTCTGTGTTCAAGGGAAACTTGAGGCAGTAGGATTGCTGTGAGTTCAAGTCTGCATAAGCTAAGTAGTTAGGTTTTTTTTACCTCAAAAGAAAGAGGGGGGAGGAAGAGAAGGGAAACGGGAGGAACAAGACATCTCAATCTTTTATAACTTCGAAGAGACTTTTTGAGCCTCTGTTTTGATAACTCTAAGGCATTTTCATTTCTATCTCATCACTATTCTCTATGCAGTCCAAGCGGGCCTGAAGCTGGCGATTCTGGCCCCACCTGCATTGCAGGTCTGTGCCCAGCAAACTTCCTCACTTATGAGAGCTCATTTTATTTCTGGAAATCCCACCTGACTCCTTTCTAACTCCCCATACCTACCAGAATGCCCCATTTTGCTTGCATTTTATCCTTCTTTTCTCTGAGTCTTCAACATATTTTGACGGTGTTCTTGAAGCCTCTCTCCGTACCAACGTACAGGTCACCCACCCTAGTTATGTTGTTTGCTTTATCTTGACAACGACTTGGCTTTTCCTTTCTCTGTTCTTTCAAGCAGCTTGTAATTTTCATCGCGTGTGGGACAGTGTAGAAGAGCAGTGGATGATGAGGTAATGCTGGGCACTGTCCTGTCAGGCTGCTGGTGTGGGGGCCGGGTCAGTCTCGCTACAGTCTGCCAACATTAGCGGTTCATGATGAGCATGGGTGAAACTGGAGCCACAGCTGCTCACGGCTCCCCACTAGAGAACTGGGGGGTAGGAATTACTTTCCCCGGATGGGTCCAATGTACTAAGCTTTTATTGTCGAAGATTTCATTAGCTTTGAGCTGACTGGATAACTGCTCTGCCTAGGGAGTCGTCTTAAGTTCATCTCTAGCAGTGAGGTTGCTTTGCTCTGCATAGAGAGAAGCTGTGGTGGTCAGTTCTCCTGGCCCAGCCTTCTTCTTAGGCAGCCCGATGTGTCCTGGCTTGGAGACAGGGCTGTGTGAGGGCTGAGCAGGGGTGTTTGAAGTGGAGAGAGTGGCCTGGTCTTCCCTCTGTGGCTTTTCCTTTGTGTGAGCACAGAGACATTGGGGAGTTTCTTGTTCTTCCGTTGGGCAGATGGCAAGCTTTTGTTTCTGTCCATTCCCAGGGCTATTCCCTGTGGATAGTGGAGGGCTGAGGAGGTATTCTCTTGTTCTGTGTTTGAAAGCTGTGGTTCACCATGAAATATCATTCTGGGAAGAGACAGAGTCCTGTTCCTGTTTCTAAGTACAAGGGGTCATTCTCTAGTCTCTAACTTTGCCCTTAGTCTTTCTCATAAATGCCATGGCAGATCCATGGGGGAAGCACAAGAGGGTTTATAGACGCCGTGAGGCTCTCAGGGATTCCAGTCGGCCAAGCAGACCACACTTGGCCTTTCAGACTCCACTCCATTTTAGCTGTTTCTCTCTTGGGTTTCTGATGGCTGCCTTTTCCTACTATGTCTGGACAGCAATGACATTTTATGTGTTCCTTTCTCCGAGGAGGGGCGTGCCACATTTAACAAGTTAATTCTTATAATTGCCTTGAGACCATTGCCTTCTGATGGACTCAAATGAGGCATAACTTTATTAATTATGAGAGTGATATTTACCGTGACTCTCTATATCATACAACTGTGTATGATTTAAAGAGTTTAATAATCACTTGCATTAAAGGAAAATTTTGGGTGTAAATAAAAATGCCAATCAGAAATTAACAAAACTTGAATCAAAAGAAAACAACAAAAATCACAACCTAGCTGGGTGGTGATGGCACATGCCTTTAATCCCAGCACTTGGGAGGCAGAGGCAGGCAGAGCTTTGAGTTAGAGGGCAGCCTGGTCTACAGAGTGAGTTTCAGGACAGTCAGGGCTACACAGAGAAACCCTGTCTTGGACAATGAAACAAAACAAACAAAAAGTCACAACCTAAAGCTTACTAGGCAAACGGAAGACTCAGATCTTACTCTTCTCCTGAGCTGCAGTATTTGGAGTTTTTCTTTCTTTGATGCCCAAGAAATTTGTGCCTACGGTAGTAGGGACATGATAGGAGAGATTATCCCTAGGTCTGAGATAAGGAGAGAAGGGCTTGCTTTTTCCAACCTTAAATGTTTTTGTGGAAGGGACGTCAGAAAGAGACCAGTGAATGAGTTAAGAATGAGACAATAGAGCGTGCTCGGCAGCTCCCAGCTCCACAGAAGAGGCTGTGAAAGGAAGGGTCCTGAGGAAGGGCCACTAATGGTGGAGGAGCTGAGGAGTGCATCCTCCTAGTTCTGGACAAAGCTCAATGACTTAAGGCCATTTGTGGAACAGTCACCTTGGCTCCTCAACATCTTTCCTGCCTTCCTCCCTTATTGGTTTATCTTTGAGACAGGGTCTTACTCTGTAGCCCAGGTTAGCCCTATAATCCATCGGTTAGCACAGGCTAGTCTCTAACTTGCAGTAGTAATCCTCTCTTAGTCTCTTCAGTGCTGGGATTCTAGGCATGGGCTGCAACTGCTCCATGGTCATGGTTTCAATTTACTCTGGTAGCTCCAGGCCCACCATGGGGCCACCCAAACAAACAGCACCCCTGAAAGCCTTTTGGAAATACCAAAGTGTGGGCTGGGGTTGTCTGTAGCGCAGTGGTGGGGCGCTTCCCAGCATGCCACGTGTCCAGGGCTTGATAGGGGGGAGGGGTGGTAACCCACAACTTTAAAAGGGAAATACAGCATCACAGTTCCTACCTCAGACTTAGTGAGTCACACCCCCCTTTTCAAAAGACTAATGAGAATGGTTCTTAAGCACTTGAACGTTTGAGAAGCAGCATTTTACATAATCACTATTTCTATTTTTTATAGTTGCACGCACTACTAGTAATAAGATTAAAATCCTTCATATCAAAATATTGTGAAGGTAAGTCTCCTTGATGATACCCCGGGGTATAAAGCAGAGAATTAAAACACTTAAATACATCTCATAGTAAGATTATTCAATTTAACCGAACAATTATCACTGGTTTACATGTGGAACGCTTTAATTCCCATAGTCCTGTGAGCTTTGCCCTTCTAGCTCTCGAGTGCCCGGCTCCTTCTAACAGTAATCTTTCTGGGGCTTCCTCTTCTAAGGGATGGTGAATGAACCCACTGCTGAAGTCTGGGAGAGTACTGGAGCCTAGGGAAGCCCTCAGGGATGGTGTTAGTGCCCTGCTAAAGAAGCTAGAAGAGGCTCATCGCCCACTGAAGGCCTGGTTCCCATAGGACTTTACCTGGGACTTCTCACCACTTAGCGCTGTGAGAAATGCCTACTGTTTAGATTTGAGTCTCTCTGTGTAGCCCTGGCTGGCCTGGAGCTCACTGAGATCGGGCTCCTGATTGCCTCCTAGTATAGATGGTCATCTGTTAGGGAAGCCAACGGAGGGAGAGAACGCATGCGTGGTGAACGTTGGTACCCACATAAAGGAGGGGGCACGTTCTGCTTATAGATGTTAAAGAATGGGTGGGATGAGAATGGCTTTAGATAAAGGATGGCGTGATTCATGATGTGTCAGCATCCCAGGCCAGGGCCAGTAGACTTCAAGCTACTGCAGGATTCCATTTGAATATTCCACAAAGCCTTATAGAACACTCACATGCACACGCACGCATATGTGCATGTACACATGCACACACACATGCGCATCCCCTTAGACTGGGCTCCTCCAGCCTGCATACTGCTGTTCTCCTCCTCTGAGGAGAAACTTGCCATGGGTGAGCAGCTGGCCTTGTTCCCCTTTGCGTCCTTGTCATCCCTGACTTCTGCTGCGATGATGATTTGTACATTTCTAGCAACTGGGTCCAGCTTCTTTCAAAGGCTCACCCAGGAGTTTAAGTTGACAGATAATTGTCACTGCTGATTGCTTTGCTGACAGTGCTTTGTGGCTATTTTGGGCTTTTCTGGAGAGTTCCTTAATTAGAGAAAATAGCATCGTGTGCTGTCCAATCAGCCTCTTGTCAGATATTATTACATCCGTAGCAGAATCAGGCGACATCGGGTTGCTATGAGGTTGGCATCCTGTGTGGTACAATCCTCTGTCAGGACAGTGGTCCCCACCCAGCTCTGAGGAGGTTTGTTGCTGGGCTAAGGGAAGAACATCCCATGTCCTTTTGCCTCCATCAGCGGCACCCGTACAGGCATCCGTTCATGCAAATGTCACACCTCGCGGGGGACGTTGCCCGGTGGAATGCTCACTTTATTCTTTGGGAAGTCATACGTTGCAGGATCCTTTGGTACTTGCTCTTCTGTCTAGCATGGGGGGATCCTCTTTTGAGAAACACAGACATGATCTAAGATTGGTTCCTACTTGGGGGAGCCTTAGAGGTGGCTTCCCCTAAGGTCTAGTGAGATCTTGATACACTGCCTTAATTTAGAGGAAGGTTGTCTTAAATTAGAAAAGATGGCAGGCTGTATGTTTCAGGGGTTTGTCATTCTGAATCCAGAGCACCCTTTTAGCGGGAAGCTTCTCATCTGAGGCTCCTTGATAGGAATGCTTTATTTCTGAATAGCGCACACACAGCTCATGTGCTTATCTGCACATAAGCCAGGCATGAGAGTTTTAAAAGATGACTGTCAAGTGCACATTGACCGTTCCCATCCTTATTCCTGGAATTAACTCCTTGCATCAGTGATTGATTGCACTTGTGAGGTAATCTGCAGTTAAGACACTGAAGGGCTGGTCCCTTTCTCAGGAATTTAACATTACGATTGCCAAGTTCACTTTTGCCGGTTGCTCATGGCTTCCTCCAAGGTGTCTTTGAGGGTGCATGCTTCTTCTGGAGTTTTCAGTGTTGGAGCAGGGAACAAAGACTGCAGAATTGACTCAGGGTTGGACATCGAGACTCCCACAGAAAGTCTGTCATATTCTTGGATTATGCTGAGAAGAAAGGGTGTGTGTGTGTCCCCATTCGTTCATCTGTCTAAGTGTCCATCCAGGAGATGAAGTGGGGGTTGGTCATGAAGTGTGGGGATAAGGGAAATCTAGCTCAGGTCCTCTGGAAGAATGTATGTGCTTTTTACCGCTGAGCCACCTGCATGCCTGCATGTATGCTCATGGAGTTCATGCAGTGCCTGCAGAAGTCAGTAGAGGATGCAGGCTTCCCTGCGACTGGAGTTACAGATGGTTGTGAGCCACCATGTGGGTGCTGGGAACCAAACGTGGACCCTCTCCCAGAGTAACAAGTCCTCTTAACCCTGAGCTGTCCCTCCAGCCACAATTCCTATGTATTTTATAACTGGCTTGCACCGCCCTGACTGAGTCTTTGAGTTAGCTTTGTGTTTTATTGTTCTGAGGCACTGGGAACCTAAAAGCCTAGAATGAGTGTGTCCCACGTCCAGTTTATCCTGCCAGTGGCATGTATCCCTAGTGCTTATTTTCTCAGGCAACATTTTGAAATTCCTCAAACTCTACCCTAGACAAGATAGAATTGACCGGAATTGTGCCGTTACCATGGCATCCAAAGACAGCCTTTGGAAGCTCACCGACTTCTCCAGACACAAAGACAGTAAACGGTTTGAAGGAACATTTTCTACCTCAGAGGCTGAGAATAGAAACAGTATTTATCTGAGGCAGTAAAGCTGATTTTCAGAACTTCTCTCCAGAATAATCTTTCTCAAGACGTCTGCTGAAAATTGCTCCGTGGTTTGGGTACCTTCGCATTGACTGGGGCAGCTTCTCTTTCATCTCTAATCGGAAGGCTTCTTTCTGAATAAAACAGATGTGAGTGACCCTAGCTAAGAAATCCTTTTACATTTCAGAGAGTGGCTAAAGCTGTTGAGCCATCCTGTTTATTCAGGAGCAAAAATGAGGCTACCAAGGAGAACAAGACAGATCCATGTTCTCTAAGAGCAACCTCTCTCCTCTGGTGGAGTTCTTTGTTTGTCTTGAAGATACAATGTAATATGTATATCTGAGGTTTAAAACAGTATTATGAGCTAGATGGTAAACTGGTTACTATGGAGAAGCAGATGAGCAAATCTATTATCCCTTCCCTTTTTGACACTAGCATCAGAATGGACTTTAATGAAAATCTGCGGTACCATGAGGTATCGACTTCGGCGCTCTCTTTCTGTTAGATCTCTAAACGTATTTGCCCCTGCAGCTGTTATAAAGCCTGAACTGCATCTGCACCATCCCATAAGCCCTTCCCGACCACAGTTCCATTTTCTGTGCCCTTGTTACTTGAGCTAATGTATACCATATTCTCACACACAGGCAAGATTATGATGCTTTTATTTTTAGTGAAACAATTCTTTGATGCTAATCTAATTTCTATTAGTTTCTGGTTAAATTGAGAGGATTGGGTTTTATAGATTCTTATTGTTTGAAATTTTTGCTGCACAGAAAGGCCCCGGACCACCAGCTTTTTGCCTTAGAGTTAGGAGGCAGGGGCTGTTTAAGCTGCTAATTTCTATTGTGTGGCTTTAACTATGTTATTTGAACTACAAGGGGGGTAATAACCTCCCTTAGGCAGAGGGAGATTTTTGATTGTTTTCAGTCCGTACCCTTTTCAGACGAAAGGACTGAGGGAACATAGGCAAGACAAACTTCCCATACTCCATCCACCCCTTGGTTGTTAGTGTTGTCCTTTGTTTTTTTAAGACTGGATCTCAGGTACCTCAGGCCAGCCCCAAGCACTCACCTGTAAGCAAGGATGACCTTAAATTCCAGAGCTTTCTGCTTCCACCTCTCAGGTGCTGGGATTATAAGTATGCACCAGGAGCCCCGCCCCTGCCTTCCCTTTAGAGTCTCTACTCCTGCTCCTGCCTTGAATCATGGGACAGAAGCACACCGACCTACCAGTAAAGTGCACACATTGCTTAAAGCAAATCTTACAGGACACAGATAAGGAATAAGAAATGAAGCTCCCATGAAGAATTGACCTCACTTGGCAAGTTAACAGAGGCTAGTAAACTGGGAAGTGTGGCAAGGACAAGACCTTGGGCTGGGGCTGTGACTGGGAGAGAAGTTCCTTTGTCCTGACACTCTCCCCCAGCCCAGAGTTCTCACTGCAAACTCCTGTCTTTCTGGTATATTGTGATACCTTAAGTGTGGCTAATTTAAATTCTGGTCTTAAGGAAGCAGAATGAAGGTCAGAATAAGCTCGCATCTTTTTTTTTGTAATGCCTTTAATTCAAAATAATATCTCTGAACAGCACAACGTGGGGCGACATTCATGACCCAGAAATGCCTCTTGCAAAACCAAACTTTTCTTGGAGGCAGGGTGCCTCTAGCCTCCTCTTCCGGTTTCCCATTCAGCCTCAGGTTGCCCTATGGGAGTGGTGCGGCAGGAGGAGGAGGGGGAACACCCAGAGCTGCTTATTCTTCGCCCTCCCGTGCACCCTGGTTTGCTTTAAGCGCCTCCAAACCAGGTCATTTTTCTGTCAGTTGTATTCTTTGGTCTGGGAAAGTTCCCAACATCCAGGAAGAACTCTGCTTGAAGTGTAATTCTGTAATGAATCAGTGAGGTGGCATTTTTGGCCTCTCTCAAGAAGCAGGGGCAGACAGAACTCCATGAGGGTCTACACAGTGGGCTCCAAGCCAACTAGAGCTATCTTAGCCAGTGTTCTATTGCTGGGAAGAGACACCATGACCACAGCAACTCTTATAAAGGAAAGCATTTAACTGGGGCTGGATTAAAGTTTCAGAGGTTTAGTCCATTATCATCCCGGCAGGGAAACACAGCGACATGCAGGCAGAAAGAGCTGAGAGGTGCTAGAGAAGGAGCTGAGAGTTCTCATCAGGATCTGCAGGCAGCAAGAAGAGAGAGTGTCTGGGCTTGGTCTAGGTTTTAAAATCTCAAAGCCCTCCCCCTATGAAACACTTCCTCCAACAAAGCCACACTTTCTAATCCTTTCAAATGGCTCTGCTCCCTGGTGACTAAGTATTCAAATCTATGAGCCTAAGAGGGCTGTTCTCATTCAAACCGAAATAGCCGGTCTTCAAGAAAGAAAGAATAAAGCCAGCCTCACATTCCACCTCTGCCTACCCCTCTCACGTCTGTGAAACATAGAAAATGCTGAATGTAAGAATTCATCTGAAATAAATATGAGTATAGAAGGGAAATGTGTATTTTCAATCTATTGACCTGAGCTGCAGGCAACCTCAGGAGAAAGCTAACTTTCAAACCTGCCCTCAGGGAGGTCAAAATCTACTCAGAGAAACAGGCTTCCTGTAGAGGAAGGTGTGAGCAAAGGCAGTGTGGTTGGCCTGACCCAAAGGGTGCCCACTACAAACGTTTTGATTTAAGAGAGAGGGAGAGAGATAGCAGGGCTCACCCATCTCTTTGTCACATTCTACAATTGCTTGTGTCTTTTCAAGGTTCTTCTTTTTTACTCTAAGAAACTGAATTCAGCAACTTGTTTAGGGAAGAACCATTCTAATTAACTTCTTTGGAAGGGAAGATGAACTTTGACATAGCTTTAATTGGCCTTTTTCTTTAAATAGTCAACTATGTAATAATTTAGTATTAATAAATAGTTGCTTCTGTCTTTGTCTCCACCCGGGTCACTAGGTTCAGTAGGACCGTATTTTTCAAACTCTCCGATCAAGGATCCACTGCTGAAGCTCTGACTTGGGGGCCGGGAAGCCGTTTTTTCTTAACAAAGATTTCATTTTGGGGAGGGGGAATGGAAAGATGGTACAGTGGTTAAGAGCACTGATTGCTCTTGGAGAGGACCTGAGTTCAGCTCCCAGCTCCCACGTGGGGCAGCTCCCAATCCCCTATAACCCCAGCTCTGGAAGATCCGATTTCTTCTTTTGGCTTCTGTGGGCACCAGAACTCACATGTTCTCATCCACATGCAGACACATGCGTGGGTATGTATGTACATGACTGGAAATAATTTATTTTGGAATAACTTTCTCTTTCCAGTGAAGCTGCAAAGACAGTGTGAAGAGTCCCCGAGTTCCCTTTCTCTAGCTTCCCCTAATGTCAACATCTCGAATAACACAATGCAGTATCGAGACTAACAAGCTGATATCTGTATATAGAACTAAGCTGCCGGTGGCCCAGACTGCCCCAGATTTCCCAGTAATGACCCTCAATGTTCTGTCTCCTTAGCGGCCCTTCTTGTGTGGTGTTTTCTGTACTTTTAACAAGTTCCACTTCCTCTTGAGTGGCACATTTGCGCTCTTCTCCCAAGTTAAGTGCTCATCAGCCAGGGACCTAGCAGAGCACATAGGGCGCAAGCTGCAGCATCCTGGAGAAAATGGAACAAAATGTTGTTTATAGAGGTGGAGACAGCCGGGAGCTGTCCACCGTGGGAAAAGGTGCAGGGAGCAGTGGTCAGACCACGTATGTAGGAGAAGCCACTGACCGATCTCCTGCACCAGCCTCAATTTAGTAAGCCTGATGTGACACTGGAAAGCGGGGGAGGGTATTTCACCTCCCGGCTGCAGACACAAAGGGAAGGGTGGAGAATGAATACATTTACATTTAGCCTTGGAAGCGGTCCTGTTTATCATCCAGTAGCAAGTTCAGCAAATATGCTGGTGGAAGTTTAATAATGCAATGAAAACTGCAAATAAACAAATATCCAGACTGAAGGAGGCATCTCAGGCAGTCACAGAATTGACAGCATGCTTTTAGAGGGAAGTAGACAACCTGGAGATGTTTGCATAGAATGGTGCTTTCCGTTCTTTTCTGTTCTGTTACTTGGCTCTGGGTTTCGAAGAATGATGGCTCCTTCTGAAAAACAGCAAGTTCAGTTCTGGAAGAGAAGATACTGAAAATGTAATTTGCTTTTTATTCGAACTGCACAGTAACGAAGTCGAATGGGCAAGCATTCCTCTCGTTCGGCTGTGGGGACTCCCGAGTCTTAGAACCCACATTCCTGGCGTTTGTCTGGCAGGTGCTGGTGTTTTCTGCTGTGCTGTTTTGTCTTTGGATAGTGGGAATGAGTAGGTGAGATTCCTTTGTTTCATATGAGGAGTAGGAACTTAAAAGGTTGAATCAAATCTGTGTTTGCACTTTTTTGACGTGGAATGCATTAGATTTTTTGCCAGAAAGCAGGTCCTGTGGAGATTCGTGGCCACCTAACTCCCCACCCCATAATTCCTGACTCACAGGTGCATCTTGTCCCATGGCTCCTCCAGTAGAGAAGCCCTTCTGTGTTCACCTTGACAGTGCTTGCACCAGGGCCTTGGCAGGTTGGAAACTCCTTCCCGGGGTTTGAAGGAAGAACGTTCATTGAAAGGACTACTGCACACCCGTGGGCAGGGTCATAAGAAATAAAGGGGTGGTCTGGCCAGAAATCAGCAGGGGTGGGAAGCCACTCTTACTTTGGTTCAAAGGGTGAAAGGACAAATAATGACATCTAGTAAGGGTTGTAACCGAAGCAAAGATCTCGGGCAGAGGCCACGTGGGTGAGGCTTTGGACAAACATCCTGTTGTTTGTCCTTAAGGAGCAAGAATAGGTTTGAACTCTCTGACCTTTAGTCAAGATGGAACTGATCCAAAACTGTGGGCTCTCACAGCAAGGGAGTGTGGATGGTACCAGTCAGGGGAGGTGTCCTGAGGGTGTCTGAGTGTGAAGGCCAGCTAACTGGCCCATCATAACAGAACACTTCCCTCAAATGCAATTAACTGGCTCATTGTAAGTCAACCTGGTCCAGATTATTGTAAACTTAGATTTGGAGGAAATACAAACTAGATACAGTAAACTAATAAGCAAATCTACTCTTTAAAGAACAATTTTATGGTTTTAAAATGAAGTCCTCTTCCCCATCCTGTTGAGGTTATTGGTTCGAAAACGCCCTGTGTCTTTGAGTTACTTAGCCTCTTAGTATATTGAGAACGATGTCATCCTTTAGTAATGTGGAGGCTGAAGGAGCCTGTAAGGCCTCTGAAGGAGGGGACCAGCAGTTGCCCCAGCTGGCATTTTCAGAGTTAAAATGGCCATTGCGGCCTGTGTGCTATTATTGCCCTAATGGGTTGTTTCTATTAGAGCTAATTGTAATTAGTAAATAATCATTTCCAGTTGTCCACTGATTATTTGTGCATGAAATAATTTAATGAAAATAGACCCAAAAGTTTCAGCCATGGAAAGACCCATTTCTGGAGAAGAAAATATTTGTACTTTCTTACCCTAGCTGCTAGTTCTTTGAAAACAAGCACAGAGCGAACTTAATTGCTTCTGGCAACTCTCTGAGAACGTAGTCCCGGGATCTCTGCGGAGCCTGGTGTGAGCCCAGAGAAGCAGAAAGGGCTGGAAGTGCCGATCTAGGAGAGGGACCTGAAGGTTTCTTGTTTAGCCATGTGTTCGGTGAGCGACACCTGGCAGCACAGTTCCAGGAAAAGGAATTCGTATTGGGTTTTTCTCTTCCTGGCAGATGATCTCTGAGAAAACTAACATCAGCGCTCTCAAGGTGCTGATGCGTCTGTCACCGGCCTCCACTTACTGTGTTTGTTCTAAATCCTTCCCATAGTAGTGATGATTCTCAGGCAAAGCTGCCTTTAATGTTCCTGAAAGCAAAAAGGGTGTTTGCTGAAATAGTAGCTATTTATGCTGTATGTTCGTGCAGACTCTTATCAGGCCAAACTTGGCTTTTGTTGTTCCTTATCCAGAAATGGTCCAGACCTGTCTTTGTCTCCAGCCGCGTTGCCTGCAGGAAAATACTGAGTAAAAATGTTAAAAAATGGCCATCAGCTCATGAGCGATTCACTCTAGTGGTCAGCCAGCCCAAGCACAGATCAAAGGCCTTTGACTCTCATGGCTTAAATGAATTTAATTGAAATTCTAAACAAAACTAAAAATGAATTTGTCTAGCATGCTTTACCAATGGACTGTTGCTGCTTGCCGAGTAACTAAATCAGTGGCTCACGGTTGACCTACTCTAAGCAAATGCTGTGACCTTTGCTGTTGTTTTGATTTGACCTGTGTGAGATACCAAAGCAGCAGTGGTGGCTGAAGCCATACCATGCTAGCTGCCTGTGACCCAAGTTAAGAGTCAGAACCCCACGACTTTGGGCATTGGCTCCAATGTATAGAAGGCCTCTGACCTTCCACAGTGCTTTTTGCTTGATTTCAACATGGTTTCTGAAAGAGGATTGGTAAAACTCAGAGAAGTTGGGGTTCTTCCCAAAGATCTGAAAAGCAAAGCAGCCAGCCACTGGCTCTTAGCGCAACCTCAGTCCAAAATGGCGATCCTGCTTCCAGCAATCTCAGAATGAGACTGACTGATAGTTATCTTTTCCCATCTTCTATTCCTCTCTAGTACTGGGATTAAAGGCGGCATGCACCGCCTGGTTTCTTCGGCAACCAGTGTGGTCACTGGGATTAAAGGTGTTACCACTGCCTGGTGTAAGGCTGATCAGTGGGGCTGCTTTGTTCTTTGAATGTCAAGCTAACTTTGTTTATTAAAAGAAGTGAAATGCAGGTTCCTATGTCAGTGAGCAACAATTGAGCACGGTTCTGCTTCTGTGGCCTTTTGCGCTCCCTCAAACATCAGTTGCTCACCATGCTTGTCCTTCTAGTTCTTCAGAGGACACCCATTCCCTGTCCCACTGTTAGCTCTGTAACCAGAGCCCTCCCCAGACCTGAGCTCTAGAGCTAACTTCTAGGCAGCTTGTCTGCTCACAGTGTTCCCTTGCTCCTGCTACCAACAGGCTTCCTGGACCATTACATATATCCGGTCTCTTGTTAAAAGCTCTCCTCCATTCTACAGTGGACAGAATAAAATCCTCTGTCTGTAATCACCGTAAGTTCCTTTTTGCAAATTCTGTGGGCAAGACCCAGTGCAAGATGCTATAGGAAGGACAAACAGGCCACCTTGCTGGTCTTACACTGTGTCCTTGATTAGCTTGTGATTTCCTGCATGGCAGACAGGGCATTGTTAGCTATAAATGTGTAGGGCCAATCAGGTCTCCAACCACATTCTTTATTAGATATTTCTAGTTTGTATCATTCTATAAGGTGTACAGCTTGGAGACCCATGGACAGAGTCCTCCCTAGGTTGCTGATGGGGCCTCTGATATTTCAAAAAACTATGATTCTTTTTACAGTTTGCATATTATATAAAATTCTTCTTACTCCAATCTTAATTCAAGGTACAGTTTGCTGCATAGCCACCTAATACCCAGCACTGTATCAAACCCTTGGCACTAACAGCATGTTAAGGCCACCAAGAAAGACAACAGGGAACACACCACTATAGACCAAGCTGGCTTTATCTTTGCGCTGCAGCAAGAGAGGGATGCATGTCCCGGAATGCCGTGGAGTCAGGAAGACATGGGCAGTGTCGAGACTGCAGACCGGTCAGAATCCTCGAGCGAGGAAGTTTCTGGGACAGTCAGAGGTCTCATCTTTAGAATATGGACCTGTGCAGAGCTGTGGTTGGGTTTTATTGCCTCCCACTGAGAGCCAGCTGCTGTTACGTGTCTGGACTTAGTTCGTCTTGTACATCAAGCTCTGTGTTATGAGTCATGGTTTTACAAGCTGCGGCTTTTACTTAAGTCCCAGGTCCCCTTTCACATGCTGGTTATAAGTTGAATTTGCTTTACTATAAAAGTAGAAGAAATAACGGCACCATCTCTCCCGGGAATTCCCAGTTTAGGCTATCATAATTTGGCATGTGGCGTAATAGAGTTAAGAAAAAAAGTTTTGGCCGGGCGGTGGTGGCGCACGCCTTTAATCCCAGCACTCGGGAGGCAGAGGCAGGCGGATCTCTGTGAGTTCGAGACCAGCCTGGTCTACAAGAGTTAGTTCCAGGACAGGCTCCAAAACCACAGAGAAACCCTGTCTCGAAAAACCAAAAAAATAAAAAAAAAAAAAAAAAAGAAAAAAAGTTTTTCCCTTGTTCTTATTTTTTAGCATGCCGTTTTTTTTTTTTTTTTTTCTTGCATTATTTTTTGAAGACAGGGTCATAATTAGCTCAGGCTGGCTTTGAGTTTGCTGTGTAGCTGAGGCTGGCCTTGAGTTTGCTGTTAGCTGAGGCTGGCCTTGAGTTTGCTGTGTAGCTGAGGCTGGCCTTGAGTTTGCTCTGTAGCTGAGGCTAGCCTTGGACTCTTGATTCCATCTGCTCCCACCTCCCGAGAACCAGGATTACAGGTGTTTGCCACCACATCTGAGTAAGCATATCATTTTGTTGAAATTCTATGTTATATAAGGTTTATTTATTTACATACATTATACACTAAGCAAATTGCATACATTTTTTATTTAATTCCAACAATACGAAGTAGGTGATATTTTTCTTACTCTTATTTTAAAGGAAAGAAGCTGAGATGCAAATCGGCTGACAAAGCATTCTTGGCCACCCTGCCAAGACACAAGGGCCTTGGACTTTATCAGACAAGCATTTCCACGGGCGCTCTCCTAGTGCTTTTCCTAACCTGAAAAATAAACCTTGGAAGTAGCTGTGACCATGGAGGGAACTGAGACCTAGGAATGTGAGGTAGCTCCCCTGGGGTCACATGACAGAGGAGGGTGTGGCATCAGGCACTGAGGCCTCTGAGCAGCTTCCTTGCTTCTCTTTAGCCCTGTCCTGTGGAGTCTGGACTCCCACTTCTGTGTTCTCCACCACTGATCAGCCTCAGGCCGGAAAAGATTCATGGACATGTTAGCTGGGCTTGGCAGATTAATGGGATTATTTCTGCATGGATCATGGAAACCAGGCTCTGACATTCCACTGGGAGTAGGGGGCCTTGAGTAGCCCTGGGAACCAGAGCAGAGCAGTCAAGAAACAATACAGTTCTGAAATACAGAAGATGGAGAAACAGTAGGTGGTGACCAATGGGGCTGGGGACAGGAATGGAAACCAGACTGGGGGCTTCATTCTTCATGTGTGACCAAAAGGATGCCCTTCTCAATACCACACTTGGCTCCAAATGAGCATGCAGGAGGGCCTGGCAAGGATATTCATGCTGAAGGCAATTCCAGAGACGTTTTGAGCATGCGTGAGACAAAGGACGCTTTAGGGAAGAAGTGTTTCGAGACAGTCCTGAAGCAATTGCTTTAAAGAACCTAGCGCTCGTGTTAATGTCTAAGCCCTTGTCACTACTTTCAGTCAGCCCTGAGTCTGTAAGAACCTCCTTTGTGTCTGGAGTGCTGGGGGGTGATCTGCATTTAGTGCTCACATCAATCTTATAAGGTAGATGCTATTCATGCCCTAATTATATAATTGAGAAAACACACTCAGAGGACTCAAGGGATTTGAGGAATTGACCCGATGGTGAGTGGTAGAGCCAAGGCTTCCATCCGGTCTGATTCTCGGATTTGTTCTGTTGTTTTGCCTCAAGAAGTTTGTGGCCTCTGTTTAGGAGATGCAAAATACCTCAAACCTCACAGTCTTCTTACATCCCGAGGAGGCTGGGGTGGCAGCAGGACTAAGAGCCAGAGGGTTTCAGAGCTGGCTTATTCCTTCCCAGGTCTGGGCCAGAACCATCTTTCTCTGCTTGCTTCCCTCCAGAGAGCTTCCTGGCTTAAAACAGTCATTTCAGCAAGGAATATCACTTCTAAGTAATGCTCCCAAGGCTGCAGACTGAGGTCCTGGTCCCTGCTGGTTGACTGTGCTCTTCCTGGGGACACCGGTTCATTATCCAATTAGCAGTTACCTTCGTGCTGTCACTAACCGGTGGCTCCCTTATTTAACAGCAGGTGATGTGCCCTTGGAAGTGCAGGCACACAAAGGCCTTTGCTAATTGGGAGCTAGTGATAACTTGGCTAATTTAGGGGTGTGGCATTCCCAGTCCTTGCTGCAGCAATGGAAAGGTCGGGATAAGGCACATGGATCGTGGATTCTTGAAAGAAGAGACTGTTTGTTGTAGGGTTTTTATCCCCCGTAGAATGCACTTAAAAAGTCTCTTACTTTATTGATCTAAAATGAATTTTCCCACTGCCCCTGTTGTCAACCACAGGTAGAGCTGCAAGCAAGAGCCTGGGCCGAAGAGTGAAGTCACCTTGGAGCGTCCTTGGTAAGTTACTTACACTTTCTGCACCTAACTTCAATTATTTCTCTGTGTGTGTGTGCGCGCACACATGTGCACGCGCACATGCAAGTATGAGACTGGAGAACAGGTCAATTTCAGGTGTTCCTCAGGAGTCATCTACCTTGTGCTTTTGGGGCACACTCTCTAGTAGGAATCTGGGATCCCCAGTTAGGTTGTGTTGATTTGCCAGCCCGCCCCAGGGGTTCCCCTGTCCCCACCTCCCCAGCACTGGGTTACAAAAGTGAACCATACTCAGCTCTCACACACATGGGGACTGAACTCGGGTTCCCGTGTTGGCATGCGGGCGTTTTACCAGCACAGCTCTCTCCCCGGCCTCAGTTCTTCCAGTCTCTCATGGTGGTGGTCAGAAGACGTGACCTCATGGGGCATCTCGATGATTAGACTAGAAAATCTTTGGAAATCCCTTGGCAGACACACCCCTCAGTTCATAATGAGAACTTGGCACACGATAGGGCACTAAATACCAAGAAAATGGCTGTTGTATGGTAGGCTTGGGTATGGGCTGTGTGCTGCCTAACTTCCAAGATGAGCGTGGTAGAAATGACACCCTGGGGCCACGCCTTCCCCCAAACTGCCCCGAGTGTCTTCTGAATATCAGTTCTTTTTATCCTCACTCCCATTCACTTTTACCCTTGCTGATGACCTAGACACAGATGTTATATCCATGCTCCAGTTTATCTGGCTGTTCAGCTTGGTGTGTGAGCCATTCGTGCTATTATGGCATGGTTCAGTCCAGGTGACCTCTTTTCCATCCGCCACAAAAGCCAGGGATGGTCTCGATGGTCTTGTTTTGTTTCGGTTGTTGATATATCATATACTGGTTGCCTTTATTTATTTTAGTGTTTCCTAGGCTACTTTTACATTTTCAACATTTGTGAATAATACATATAATTTTAGCTTTAAAGATCACATTCATTTGGTGTGCAGTTGCGTGCGGGCGCGTGTGTGTTTACATATGTACTGTGTATATTCTGGGGATTTCACTTAATTCAACAGGCTTGGTGTCAAGTGTCTTTTATCTAAAAAAACTATCTCGACAGCTCAAGCTTTCCAATAATTTTAATAATGGAAATTCATGAGTTCACTTGACCTTGAAAAACAAGTACACTTCTACTTGAGAATATAACTGTATATGACCAGGGCAAGAAGAGAAAAAGGGAGACGTGGAAAGGCGGGAAGGGGCATTAAGAATGAGCCCCATGGTCATTGGGCTAGAAGCGGCAATCGTGTCTGCCTGTCCATCTGGCTCCAGCAAAGGACGGTCCTGGCCACACTCACTGCTCAGCTGGCTCAGTTCTCAGTGGATTTCCTTATGTGGGCATATTGCCCTGTGGGGCTTTGATAAGTACTTTATATATCATGGGACTCAGAAGCCTGCTCCTTTAGCAAGTTCTCATCCCAAGAAATTGGGATCCAGTCCAGCACCTGAACGGAAACTCAGAGCAGTGCTGAAATCACTGATCAGCAGTGCAGCAAATCCCCGTGAGACAAGTTGTTGGCGAGTCTTTAGTCAAACTGACCTTTTCAAGAGACCTCCTCTGTGTTGGATGGTGTGAAATGGTCCTGGGCTTCCCAGAGCTCCTGCCTTAGCCAGAGAGAACATGTGCAAATCCCTGCAGGTGCGTTCCCTTCTCCTGTTTGCCCGCTGTCTCTCCACGCAGCCAGGCCCTCTGCACGTGCTGTGGTAATAAACTCCATGGTCATGCTTCCTTAAGATCCTGTCTTGCTTACTCCTCTCTGTTGGCATCACAAACTTGTTCCTCTCTGGGCCCTTGACCCTCCCAGACTTCCTGGGCTCCCCCTGAGAAGGGAACTCAGACGAACGTATGTGGCACAGATAGCTGAAGTCCTACATATTCCAGAATTAGCTCTTGTTTTCCCAAAACTTTATCCAGAGAATTTCGAGGCCAGTGTTTTTGTATGGGCGGGCTTGCCTTCGGGATAGGTTAAGGCTGGCTCTTCCTCACAAGTCCAGTACTATGTGACGTGAAAGGGCTCGTAGTTGTGAGTAGGTTGGGACCGTCTCTGTGAGAGGCGGAGGGTGCACCGTGATGTCTATGACAGGGCTGTCAACACACAGCCTCGCCAGCTTGCTGTATTAGGCGAGGTCAGGGTTCAGGAGAACTTGAGATAGATATTTTACATAGAAATAGGATGCTAGTCATTCCATGCCCTTCAAAGATGACTCATCTTGCCCTTGCCATTCTCAAAAAAATCATCAAGCATGTCTTCCTTTCTGTGTAAGCTCCAAATCAAGTTATTTCCTGCCACTGCCATCCAAGGAGCTGAATCAAAGCCAAGCTAGATGGCAGGAAGAAACTCTTGTCATTAAGAGAGAAAGAGAATCAAAAAGCCAAGAATAGCATTTGGGGTGGGCAGCCATGGGATGCTGCTGTATCTGCTGTCAGTCATGTTTGTCACCATCTGATGAGATGGTTGCTGTCAACTCTGCTAGGACATGTTGTCTACTCCAGTGCCATGGTGTTTAAGAGAGTATGGGTTAGAAACAAGAATGTTGATGACTGGGGAGGTTTCTCAGTTAATAAAGAATTTTTCATGAAAGCGTGAGTCCTAAGTTCGATCCCCAGAACCCACTTAAAAAGCCAGAGATGGCTGTGGCTTCCATTGCCACCAAGGTCATGGATGCCCCCGGGTCTGGACTGCTACCTGAGATCATGTTGTTGTCTGAGGCCCATTCAACCTCCAGGGCTGAGCTGCTGCCAAGGACCATGTCTGGGTCTGTGTTCCTACTGTAACTAGTGTCTGTGTTACCACAGTGGGTCATGGGAATCATGTGTGTCGAGGTCCAAGGGCCGTGCTGAGTAGGCCCCACTCCTCACTGGACACTGCAGCAGGAGAGTTGCCCCACCCCTATGGGAAAAGGTGCTCCCCCATGCACATGCGCGCACGTGCGTGCACACACACACTCTTATGTACACACACATGCACACAATATACACATACATTCACACACATGATGCACAGTGCACATGCTATACACACATGTACACACTGACAAATAGGCACACTTGTCCATGCACACATGCATGCATATGCATGCAAGCACACCCATGTACACACATGCATGTGTACACACATGCATGAACACACATGACACACACATGCACATGCATTCACACACATACACACATGCATACACACATATAAAATATATATAAAGAGAATCTCAGCAGGGCCTAAATCTCCATTTGCTTCCCACCTCTTCTCTTTGAAGCTGACCTAGAAAGCCACCCCCTCCCTGGGTCAGCTGTGTTCTCTTTGTTTGCCAGAGTTTTCTCAAAGCTTTTGGCAGGAACAAACTATTCTGTGCACTTTGTAAGTGGAGGCTGTGACATGATTGGTACCCACTACAGGGTCTGGCAGATGACTGGTGCTCCCTTGCCGAGTGAACGAGTGGTAAGTGAAAGGATTTAAGATTCTCTGCTTCTGTTTTTCTTGCAAATTCCTTCCATTCAAAGCCAGGACTAGCTGTGCAGGGCTCAGGGGCTCAACAAAGGCTCTCATCAAATCTTTGTGCCCGGTCTGCCTCCTGCTGTTCCAGGTGTGCCCGGCTGGCATTTAAAGGAATGTGTTGTGAAAGGTTTTGTTAGCCCTCTCAACCTCTGATTGTCTGAGAGTATGGGACTTACAAAGCCTCAAAACCAGAGGAATACGTGCAAATAGATTTTCTAATTCTTCCTGGCTAGAACTGGGGAAACAAAAGGATCCGGGCCACATCTTTCTAATCTGGGTGGGCAACTCTGGGTTCACGAGGGTAAGATGGACACAGTCATTTAGTCTGAGGAATAGGAAGGGTTTTGGGAGCAAGGAGAAGAATGCAGCTTAGCCAGAAAAGCATCCACAATGAGGCTATGGTCCAGGATTTCTTTAAGTGATACCTTTATCAATTCGCTGAGAATCTCATACAAGGTACTTTGATCCAAGTCAACCCCCATTGACCTTCTCTCCCTAACCCCACCACCCTACCTCCCCCACAACTTCATGTCCTTTTCTTGTTTTAAACAAATAACCCCTGGACTCTAATTTGGGCTGCCTGTAGACTGCTGGGTGTGGGGCCATCCACTGAACATGGGCTACCTACTGGACACTACATCCTTGAAGAAAACTGACCCCCCTGCCCCAGAAGCCGTCAACTGTCCATAGCTGGGGGGTTGGGGAGCTGGCGGGCTGGGGGTGGGCTCTTAAGCCCCTCTTACTTCCCCAGAAGCCATCAACTGTCCATAGCTGGGAGGCTGGGGGGCTGGGGGTTGGCTCCTAAGCCCTTCTCACTCCACGCCCCATGCTGACTGACTTGCCGGTGTGTAGGCACCCACAGCTGCCGAGGTCATGACTTCTGTGGTCCTATCATGTGCAGTGGCAGCTCCTGTCTAGGCCTCCCCAACCTCTGGCTCTTATGTCTTCCCACCCCCTGTTCCTAGGTGGTTCCTGACTCTTGGGGAGAGGGGGAACCCCCCGTGGCTGAGCAATCCTCTGACATTAGCTCGTCACTCTGAGCAGTTATGATCTCTGAGCTAATCACTGAACAAGTGAGGTCCAAGACCTGCACCAGTGGAGACAGAAATTTGCGGGCAGTTTCTATTCTGCGTTTAGCAGAATAATAGTCATAGGTTGACTCCCGGGACCTGTGAGCTCCCTAACCGTGTGCTCTTGACCAGATTTGCAGTGCCTTGTATGTATTTCCTTTTGTGGAGTGTAGGCCCGTGATGTTAATCATTTATTTATTTGTGCGTTTTGGGAGTGAGTGGGAATGGAGAAGCCACAGTGTCTGTGTGGAGGAGCACAACTTTTGGTAGTCCTTTTTAATTCTTCTGTCATGTGGGTCACACTAAGGTCATCAGGCTTGGCATCGAGGTGCCCCAACCTGCTATGCTGTCCTGCTGGCTTTGGCCTAAGATAGGAGCAATGATTTTTTTTTTTCCTGACTCCTTGAGACAATGTGGAAAGCTCTAGAATGATCATTAGTATCCTGGGTTTTTACAAGGTAGCATTATATCATAACATTTCTTCAAGTTACAACATTATTTTGTTAAACAAAGCCATACCATTCTGTTACATCAACAGACTATGATTTGGGTTGGTTGTTTTCATTTTTTTTTTTAACTATTATGAACCACGCTTCTGTGAGCATCTTGCATGCTCCAAGTTTCTTGCTTTGCCTTTAAGTGAATGAATGCTACACTAAAGAGGAAAGACATTCCCAAGCCTCTGGATACAGCTTTTCAAAGGGCTGGGATGAATCACCTAGGGAACATTTAGTTCCTTTTGAAGGTTCTGTGCCCTGTCAATGATGTTTACCACTGCACGGCCATCTGGTCATGTCATTAATCTGAAGCCATATCCTCCAAATTACATTCTCTTTGTCACTTTGCCATGCCACAAAAGAAGCTGGGTTCCCATCAGGGTCTCAGTATAGTATCACATACAATAAATGCCCAACTATCCAAACCAAGGAGAAAGCACCAATGTTGGTTATAGTTAGCAAAGAAATGAAAGTCCTCCAAAGTACATCTTTTCCCCTCAATCAAGCCATGCTGGAACTGGTCCCGTTCATATTGCTATCTTATTCCTCCACAGCTTTCCTGTTGATGCATACTATAGCTCAGGTATTCAGCTGCCTTCCCAGAAGTGCCTACCCACCTCAGCCTACTCCAAAACATGACTCTTTTTACTGTCTGGAACCTCCCTTGGGGAAGAGTCTAAGTATCTTCCAAGGGAGTTTGTTTATACTCAGATTTGACACACTGAGAAAAAGAAATGTAGTGGTTTGAATGAAATGCACCCCTGTAGGTCTTGGGCTTGAGCATCTGGTCCTACTGTGGAGGCTTAGGAGGCATGGCCTTGCTGGAAGTGTGTCACTGGAGAGCAGGTTTTGAAGTTTCAAAAGCCGTGTGTTGTGTCCAGTGTTCTCTCAGCTTTGAGTGTGTGGTTTGAGGTATGGGCTCTCAGCCCTTGGTACCGCTGCATCTCCGTCTGTTGCTACAATTCCTTTCTCTTCCCTCTTCAAGTGCACCTTTGAATATCCCCAGACTCGTCCATAGGGTAAGGGAAGCAGGATGTGGGCTCAGCAAGGCAAGGGCAAGAGAACTCGGTTTACCTAGAGCAGATGGACCCACCTCCTGAGCTGCCAGCCTGGCACTTCTGACTTGTGAGAAGTAGGAGTCTCTGTCACACGGCCCCCACTAGACTTTGTCTCTGATGCTTGATTAGTGACTTTAATTATTTTTGAGGGATTTTAAATAACAAGGTAAAGCAGAGCTGGGCATATGCTCTGAGAATGCCCTTCCTGGGTGAAGCAGGGATTAACTGACAGCAAAGGATTAAGAAAAATGCAGGATAATCTTGTTTAGAGAAATTTTAGCACCTTGCTAGAGTAGACAGTCCTTAGGTGGGCCCTTGAATACAGCAAGCTCTAAGGTCCCTGCTGCTGAGTCTGACTTTTGCCATGGCTAAGAGGGCTGGCGTCTACGAGATGTTCCAGCCTCCCAGTGCACGGGGATGCTTGAGCAGTCACTGACACAGGACACTGAGTCCCAAATATATTAGTGGCAGGAATAGGTTCCCTGTGTAGAGTTGTGCCAAAGAGCCATGGCCAATCATGAAATAATATTCTTTGGGTCCAAGCACAGAACTGTTTTTTTCATCATTCCCTAACCAGGTTCTTAAGGAAGCCTAAGCAAGTGAGGTTGTACAATGCTCTCTTTGAATGGGTTCTGCCTTGCTAAAACCCCACTCAATGACTTCTGGCTTGTCTCTAAAACACGGAGGGCAGAGGGTGTTAGTAGCATCTGTTAAGCCTTTTCCATGGGTGGAAAGAACAGCCCTCAGTATTTGCTGCTTTTTCAGGTTTCTGAGAGTTGTTTTTGAGTCATTTGGAAATAGTTGGACACTTCCTGTACTCACTCCCCTCTGTCACTTAAAAGCATACACATCTATTCCATCTCCTACAGGACAGGATCCTTTTATTCTTTACAGTTTTTAATCACGTGTTCTATACTCAATACTCTTTAACCCAATGGCATAAATTGCTATGATGAGCTATATTAAATCTACTTATGTCATTAAACCACAGTCTGGAAGATGTCTAGCTGTAAACCATGGCTCCCACTAAGTAGAGATATTTTGGCATTAAAATCTTTAGACAGCTTAAAGAATTCAAGGTAGAGAACTGTCCAAGGAATAAAGAATGCACTGGTTTTTATAAATAATATACAACCAGTTGATTTCTTACCTCTTTCCCTGGTCCTTCAGGGTATGTGGTTTTTGGAAATGTCAGGCAGAGGCATCTGTGAGGCATGCTAGACAAAATACCATTGCAGGCTTCTGCAGAGAAGAGAGAAACACTCAACCAATAATTCACATTTAACCCTGTTTAAGGTGTTTCTCTGAGCCGGGGAATCCAGAGAAAATAACCACTATAGCTGAAGCCACGCTAGGCCGTTAGGGAAAAGGGGGCATGGGGCAGTGGCCGAGCCTTCAGTGGGCACCTCCCGGGAAGATTACCAGAAGAGCTCTTCTTTCAGATCAGCTCTAGAGCTCCTTCATGGCAAATGCTAACCACGACCCTCAGCGACGACAAGGAGACTGTCCTGGCATTCCATAGCATTCAGCCTTCTGGGTTTGGAGAAGACAGGAGATGGGTTAGAAAAGGACCCAGAAGGACTGGTGAAAGCTGTCTGTCTCCGTGGATAAACACGCTGAGTTAGCCGTTTCACAGAGGTCAGGCTGGCCAGAACAAGTTTCCTTCCAACAGGATAAGGGTGAGCATTCAGAGTGCACAAAAGTCATCAGGGAGCTGAGGCTTTGTATTTATGGCGTCGTTCAGCCATGGCACAGGGAAAAGAGCAGAAAAGGGGCTGCAGAGGCAGGGCGGCGGTTAAGAGCATTCACTGCTCTTGCTGAGGACCTGAGTTCAGTTCCCAGCACCCACACTGGGCAGATCACAAGTGCCCACCATCTTTTGGCCTCTGTGGACATTGTACCTACATGAGCACACCTCCTCCCTGCCCAGAGCCATACACACAATTTAAACTAAACAATAAATCTTAAAAACAAAATAAGGAGCATGGGAAAGCTAAGATACACAGATTTTCTCCTGATGAAAGACTTTTAGTTCTTTTAAAACCTTGGCAGCCGGGCGGTGGTGGCGCACGCCTTTAATCCCAGCACTTGGGAGGCAGAGGCAGGTGGATCTCAGTGAGTTCGAGACCAGCCTGGTCTACAAGAGCTAGTTCCAGGACAGGCTCCAAAACCACAGAGAAACCCTGTCTCGAAAAAGAAAAAAAAAAAAAAAAAAAAAAAAAAAAAAACCTTGGCAAAATCATTGAGATGGCCCTGGGGGTGGGCACACCACCAGCTAAATGCTTCTGTTCATTACTGCCTAGGAGCGGAAGGGCAGGGCTCTAGGGGTGGGTGAACTTTTGTGGTATGTGTGCTCAGAAGGGAAAAACCACTATCACCAGAATTCGGTCTGTTTTAAGAGTTTATTTATCTGGTAGAATCTGGCCCCTCGTGGGTGCAGAATGGTCTATTCCATGGCTTCTTTCTTCCCTGAAAATGGAATTGTCTCCACCAGGTTCACTCCGTAGGTCCACGTGCGCTGTCTCTGGGTGTGGAAGGGGAGAACTTGTATCTAGTGGTCCTCTTACAGTTTCTGACACATGCTAACACGTGAGGACACAGAGCACAGGCTCCCTGGAAAGGGCATGTAGAACTATGATAGGAATTTTCAAGACTACAACCTTTGTAAGAAGCCCAAATGCTCACACAGTGACTCTCAGCACACAAAGAAGGTCAGAGGTATCTGCCGGGTGATCTTCTTCAGTCCTGGAACACCAAAAGCAGTTGGTATGTGGCAGACCAGGTGCCTATTGCAAAGAGCGTCTTAAGGCAGATCAAACGGCTTTGGCTTTGGTGTGTGGGATGAAGTGGACTCCTTAAGTAAAGTAAATAAAATAAAAGTGAACTTAACACTAACACCGAGAAACTGCCTACGTCAAGGGCAGTGCTTAGGACAAGGAACCCCTTGGTCCATACGGGAGCCTTGCCCGCTATGTATGGCCAATTGTGTTTGTCTGGCATGGAAAAATTTCCCTGTGGTCTTTTCATTTGAGGGTCGTGTTGACCTGTCATAGGCTTCGAACTTGAATATTCACAGAGGAAGCCTCTTGGTGGGAGGATAAGCGAGTTGTGTTAATTGTTCTTGTTTGATTCAGCCATGAGAGAAATTAATCCCCTTTTAAGCTGCTGGGTTTTGGATGACATTCTGTGGCCCAGCCACTGCTTTTGTTCTGGGATGGCTTATAAAATGTTTTTAATTAAAAAGTTTTCATCTTGCCCTCGTCTCTAAAAATACACCGAGGAAGAATACTATCATAATTGGAAGAAATATTTAGCTCAATAAAACTGAAATACAAGTTCATGTAATCAGGAAACAAAATAACCAGGATCAGAAATCTTCAAGAGCCCAGGGGGTTCTTGTGTCTGTGCGCACAGAAATTTACGGCAAAGCCTGCAGTTTGGCAGAGCAGACACCGAGGGACTCTGGCAGTGAATGAACAAGTTGGACTTTTCCCTGCTTGTGAGGCTGGTTTGAGAGACCTGATGTCAGTACTCTTGAGGGACCTGTGTGATGCCAGAGGTAGACTAGGAGGAGTGGCTGGGCTGGAAGACAACAGTTGGGAATGTCCTCTTGCAGCAAGCATGAGACTGGAGCTCCAGCCCCAGAACCCAGGTGTGGCAGGGAGGACTGGAGTCATAGCACTGGAGAGGGGAGGTGGGGGACCCTGGGACCAGTCTCACTCGCTGGGTGAGTTCCGGGCCAATGAGAAGCAGGGCCTGAGGAATGATGGATGCCTGATGGACCTGTAAATGATAATGGTGCTATGTATTTCTCTGAAAAGTGTGTGTGTGTCTAAGCCCACAGCACCTTGAAGACTCGGGTTGAGCTTTTAAGGGTGAACGCAACACAGGTGGACTTAGAAGGGCTCTAGCACTGCAGTGTGAAAGTGTGTGATAACAGGCTTCAGATGGACTGAACCGGCCACCGTCCCTCACTTGGGCTGACTTGAGTACGGCCTAGCGCTCACGGCCTTCGAAGTGATCTGCTCTTGTTTTGCACAGAGAGACTCAGCGGGAGTCTGCATTTGTTCTGTGAGGGAAACCTGTACCAGTCCTTCACGTGCCAGGGCCCACGGTATCTGCAACGGCTGAAGCTTTGTTTCCTAAGATGTCTGCTGCCCAGTCCTCTCAGCTACCCTTGCTTTTCATCGCAGCTGGCGAGCTTCCCATCTCTGTCACTTGTCACTCTCCGCATCCCCAGATCCAGATTTCTCATGGATCTGAGCCCAGCCCTACTGAAAACCTTCGGCAGCTACCCTGTGTCAGGGAGTACAGACCTGACTGGCAGCCATGACTGGTTCTCCAGTGGGAACCAAAATATTTGCATCTGCACTGGCTCGCTATAAAGTGCACCTGTGCCGGAAGCCGGGTTGCAGCTGTGACCCGGCAGCTGATGCGCCTCCTGCCTTCCCTTTTCCCATGAGCCGAATGGCTGGGCTCAGCCGAGGTACCTGTGAGGACCTGGAATGGGTTGGTGGTTATAATTTTTTTCTCTCTGTTTCTTGCTTGGAGATGGACCCAGTGCCCAAGAGCTCTGTTGTCCTGTCACCATGGGGAACTGTCCTAGCCTCCCTCTAGCTTTTGCCATCTCCGTGTTTCTCTCTCTTCAGCTGCCAAACCTCTGGCCAGAACAACAAAGTTCTGAGTGAGGTTCAGAGGCACACAGAGTGAGTTTCTCATTTCCAGCACTCTGGAAACATCGGAGGATTCTGTAGCAGTTAGGTTGGGTGGGGAACTAGGCTGGGTTCCAGAAGACGGGCGACCGCGGGCCACTGGGTCCCCTCAACTGCACGAACAGACTCCCCTTCCTTTCATTTGCTGCCTCCACTCAGTTGTGTATGGTCTGGGCTGCTACTGTCTAACCTGGTCACACTTCTCTTAGCATCCTGAAAAGCAGCTTGTATCGACTTGGAAAGAATAGCTTGTAGTCTCTGTCCTGATGGAGAAAGCCCAGAGTGGCTTCTCGCTTCCCTTCTGGGCCATTTTTTACGCTGGTAGCATGGTTTCTCTGTGGAGCCCATATCCTTTTCTGATAGCTTCTGTGTCTGGTTGCTGGTGTGACGTAGGCCCCCTGAAAGCTACAAAGGCCCGTTTTCATCTTCTGTGCCATTTAATCATTGCTTGACATTCCCCTTTCTTTAAAAAGAATTGTGTGCTGGTGGATCTGAGTGTGCAGGCCTGTGGGTGTTTGTGTGCACGCATGTGTGTGTGGAGGCCAGAGGTTGATAGAGGGTTCATCCCTTTCTCTCCACCTTATTTTTCATGGTAGGGTCTCTTACTGATGCACGGACTTACTGATGGACTATACTGACTGCCCGTGATCCTGGGAGGTCACCTCTGTCAGGCTCCCCTCAGGGATGGAGTTAAAAGGTGTCTAGTAGCAACTGACTTTTATATGGGTGAGAGAAATTGAGCTTAGGTCCTCATGTTTGCAAAGCAAGTACCGTACCCACCGAGCCCTCTCCCAAGATCCCTCTCTTGGCGTCTCATTCATTTTCTGCATGTTGAAGAAGAGTGCAAACACTGCCTTTGTTCATCTGTCTCCAGCACTGGGCATCTGGTAGAAGCGCAGAGGGGCAGAATGAGCCTGATTCATTAGTAACTCATTCTTGGTAGGAGGTGCATTGGTTCCTCTGCACATTTTTTGGAGTGGGGGTCGCCTTGGGACCTTATCAGGTTTTAAAAAGAGTTGAAAATTTTTCCATTGAGTGCTGCTGGAAATGCCCCCTCCTGGTTCCTTACTTCACCCTGGTGTTGCTCACGGTCACCAGTGTCTTCTGCCCACCCTTGCTCTTGGAATCTTCTGGAATGAAAAGCTGCTTTGTGTTGTCCTTCCCAAGGGTTGTGCTCTCCTAGCTATGTGTGGCCTGGCTGATTGGTCTTCAGCTTGTGAGAAATGGCTGTCCCTCCTAGTCATGGATCCTTATTCCCTGAAAAACAGAACTGCTTCTGCATCTCTGGGGGGTGGGGGGCGGGCAGATCATTCTAGACAAATGCTGCTGCTAACGTGGGTATGAGCTTCTGAGTTTCCCACACAGTGCGCTGATTTCAGACAAATTACCTTTTCATTCAAGTGTGAGATGGAGAGTGTGAACAGCTCTCCTAGCCCAAAATCAGTGCAGGCAGAGTGGGTCATCAGAGGGAGAGAGTCCTCGTGGGCAGGACTCTGGAGAGAGCAATCAGAAAGAGACACCGTGCACCAGTCAGGGTCCAACGGGAGGTGGTGACTTGTTTGAGGAGAACCCAACTGAGAGGTGACTCATGAAAGTGAGCTTCTGAGATTGTTCGGAGCTGGTGCCTCCCAGGCCTACCTGTAGCTGGGAGTCTTCGCTACCCCAGGGATCCAGGCTTGGGGAGTTTCTGGAATCAGTGGTGTGTGGCTGTAGAGAAAGGGCTGCCTGCTGGGAGTGGCTTCAGTAGGATGGCAGAGCTCACCTCTGGCCTTGTGTCGGGGAGGAAGAGGAGGGATGGAAATACCAACCTCACTTCTTCACCCCGTGTCAATCTCCCGCTGATGCCTTCCATTGATGCAATGTAGCCGGAAGTCATGAATAAGTGAGGCTTTAGATCCTTCTGTAAGGGTCAGTTGTTGGAGGCATGAGAGAAGGTATTAAGACCAAGATGGAAGATACAGCTCAAACGGTGTCCACCGAAACCCACCAGAGGTTTCAGAAAGCCTGGATCATGTGACAGTCCCATAGAGAATGATGGGCTTTGGGGACAGCTCTGCAGATTGGGCTTCCACATTGTTCTGATGAGAAGTGTCAGAGACAGAGTTAAGTTGTTGCTGAGTGGCAGAACACCTTATATGTGGATGCCACGATAACTCAGTCACCTCCTCACAACACCTTATAGAGGCCTTGCTAACTCAGTCACCTCCTCAGTGAAGATTTGCGAGCATTCAGTGATGGGTGGTTTTGGACGACCGATTTCACCAGTGCAAGGCTGCATCTGGAGGTTAATTTCTTGTGCACTGATGCCCAAGGTGAGGGAGGTGGGATCCTGGCTTGCAGCCAGAGCAGCACTGGAGGGTCGTGAGAAGTGAGAACCCATGACTACAGCTGAACTTCTAAGCCAACATGCCTGCAGTGATGTTGAGAAACATGCATTTGTAACGTCTCTCATTGGGCAGCATGCTTTAACAGATCCACAGAGTTTGGGAGCATGAGGAAACAAGCTGAACTAGATCAGCTTCCAGTGTTTATCTGATGCCCTTTCAGAGGCGTGGGGTCTCTGACCCGATCTACTCAAACAGCATCGTTCCTTAGTTCTGTGATAATTGATTTGAAGACATGAGCCTGAGACTTAAGACACATTTGAAAAGCCCTTGAGATAACCCAAGGTCCCTCCTTCTTCTGTTGCTCCGCAGAGCTCTGGGCTGCATCCATTCAGTGTGGGCGGAGTCTAACATCTTCAATGCCTGTATAGATGTATAGTTTGCCTTATTTTAAAATAATACTACTATCTTATAGCCAGAGGAGCTATTTTTCCATGTCATGTCCTTTTTTGAGGTTGCTGAAGGTGTTGGTTCATAGACTTTTCTACCCTAAGGCATGTGTGATTTCTAGACCAGAATTTACTCTTTTGTGGCATGCCACAAGCTGTTTTAATAGCTTTTATTGCTGTTTTGAACATTAATAAATTGCAGAAATGTGCACATGTGCTGCACATATATACATGCATGCAAGACTTCTGTAGAATAAAAATTCAAAGTGCTTAAGAAAAGAAACTCAGTCTCGCTGTATCCTGCTTTCCTTGACTGTTGGCATCACCGGCGTAAGCATTAGGCTATTAGATATTGTAAGATGACAAGCACACGGTTCAGTGGCGTGACTGGCTGTTCTAAGCCTGGTGGGCTATTTTGGGTTATGTGAAACCCACAGCTTCATGTGTGTGCTTCTTCCTAGCAGCCAGAGGGCCATAATGAAGTGTTGACCCCCTGTGTCATATCAGGGAGTTCCCAGATTTCATAGTAGATAGAGGTGAGGGGCAGTTGTCATTTTGACTGGGGTGGAGGGGAGGGTAGAAAACTGCCTTGAAGATAAATTTGCAAATCAAGTTCTTATTATTTTTCTGTTTGTATATTGAAGTTTACAGAATTAGAAAAAATATATATTTTTACTTGTATTCTGTATAAAATAATAATTATGTCAAATAATATTTGATTTAGAACCCATTGCCTCTGGTGGGAGACTATTGAGGCCAAGGAAGACTGAAGCTCCCATCCCTAGTCGCTTCTTTATGTAGATCTTGTGTGACCCTGGGATTTTGCGAAAATGATACGAAGTTGATATGGGATCAATTGCACAAACAAGTGTAAGACTAGATGGCTTAGCCGCTGGTGGCACCTGCGTTTCTCTGAGGGTCTTCAGAGAAGGGAACTGTTTGTTAAGCAACCCTCCTGCCTTTCCCTAGCCCTCCTTACCCGATACAGAATATGCCCTAAGTAGTTATTAAATACATAGTTTGAATGAGTAATATATCTCTCAGCTGCCATTTGGGTTCTCCTTGTTCTCTGGGACATAAGCAAGCGGGATGAGCTCTATTCGAGGAGCGCCCAGTCTGATGTCCACACGCCCCTGGTTCTCTTGCTCTCATTCTGGTTGCTGTGAACCCCTTGATCCCATGTGTATCTCCTCTGTAGTTCTTCGGTTCTCTTCCCCACACAGAATGGTAACAGACCCCTTCTCTTTGGTTTCCCCCAAACAGCGTGTACGTGTAGTGTTTGTGTATAGTAGAAATTCTTAACTACTCCAGTTGGGAGGTAGTTATACATATATCATGGAGGATTAGATGTTTTTGTTCTCAAAACTTCTGCTGGGAAGCATAACTTCTTGCTCTTTGGGTGGTGGCTGCATAGAATGGTTTCCTTCCAAAGACTACAGAATTGAGATGGTGGGTGTGGGCTATGGCAAAGCTACAGAAGGCCATTGTCCATGTGCCAGGGGGTCATGGTCAGCACTAGCAATGGGAAGGCAAGTGTAGAGTGTGCACCCTCAGTGAGATGTGATGAAATTGCATTGACTTCTGCATTGCCTCCCACCAAACCATTACCAATCTAACCATGACAATAATGTCCAACAAATCCCAATAGAGGCCCATCCTGTGGTATACATGACCAGTCTTAAGATTATCGAAAATAAGACAAGCTTGAAAAACATCCAAGGCTAAGAGCGGTTAAGGAGGCATAGTGACTAAGTGCGATTTGGTATTCTAGATGGGATCTGCACACTAGACAGGAAGTTTAAGAGAAGGGGAGACACGGGGACTGCTTCACAGAGCACTTGCCATGAAAGCTTGAAGACTGGCCTTCAGGTCCCCAGCAGCCCAAGGTGGCTTGACTGTAAATCCAGAGCTTGAGGACTGAGAGAGGGAACCCTTGGGCAGGAAGGCTAGATAGACTAGTGGAACCAGCAAGCCCTGGGTTCAGTGAGAGACCCTGCTCAGTAAATAATGTGGAGTGCACTTTAAGGAAGACACTAAAGAACAGCCTCTACTCTCTACATGTATATGCGCACATGTGCAAGGGCATGCCTACACACATACAACCACACAGATGTAAACTTGCATGGTCTCATACCCGTGGCATGAAGTTTCTTAACATCCGTCTCCCCCTTGGGTCCTCTGCTAGTTCAGCATTCTGCAGCATCGACAGCATGGCTTCCCACTCTGTGGCCATTAGTGATTCAGTTCACTGTCAAGTTGCCACAGTTTAGAATCACCTGCAAAGAAAGTCTCAGGGAGAAATTGCCTAGATCAGGTTGGCCTGCTGGCATGCTGGCGAGAAATAGTTTTCTTAATTGGGTTTGTGGAGGTGAGATCCACCCTGAATGTGGTTGGCACCATTTCGTGGGCTGAGCCATGGACTAGGTAAGAGTAGAGAACGCTAGCAGAGCAACAAGCATACAAGCCTTTTGTGGTGGTTTGAATGAAATTGACCCCCATAAGTTCATAGGGAGTGATGCTATTAGGAGATGTGGTCTTGTTGGAGTAGGCGTGGCCTTGTTCAAAGAAGAGCTTCAATGGGTTGGGCTTTGAGCCCAAGTCAGGCCCAGTGTTACTAATCCTTCCTGCTGCCTGCCAGCCCAACTGTGGAACTCTCAGGTCTTCTCCAGCACCATGTCCTCCCGTACCCCTCCAGGATGAAAACAGACTAAACCACTGGACCTGTAAGCCAGCCCCAGTAAATACTTTCCTTTATAAGAGTTGCCGCGGTCATGGTGTCTCATCACAGCAATAGAAACCCTAACCAAGATACCATCTTAGTTACTTTTCTATTGCTGTGGTAAGAAACCATGACCATGGCAACTTCTAGAGGAAAGAGTTTATTTGATGCTCATAGTTAGGAGTGTTAAAGTCCATGGCCATCTTGGTGGGCAGCCTGAAGCAGGCTGGCATGGTACTAGAGCTGTAGCTGAGAGCTCACATCTTGATCCATAAGCACCAGACAGAGGGCACTAACTAGGAATAACGAGGGATTTTTGAAACTCCAAAGCACACCCCTAACGACACACCTCCTTCAACAAAGTCATACCTCCCGATCCTTCCCAAACAATTCTACCAACCGGGGACCAAGTATTCAAATATATGAGCCTCTTGGGGGCATTGTCAATAAACCTCCACACATGCACTCCATTCTGTCTGTGGTTGTGATGTGACTGCCTGTCTCATTTCTGACTGTGTTTGTGATGTGACTGCCTGTCTCATTTCTGACTGTGTTTGTGATGTGACTGCCTGTCTCATTTCTGACTGTGTTTGTGATGTGACTGCCTGTCTCATTTCTGACTGGCTGTGATGTGACCGGCTGTCTCATTTGTGACTGTGGTTGTGATGTGACCAGCTGTCTCACTTCTGACTATAGTTGTAATGTGACCGGCTGTCTCAAGCTCCTGCTACTCTGGTGCCCTGCAGAGATGGACTGCGACCTGGAATTTTGAACTAAAATTTTCCCTTTCTCCCCAAAGTTGCTGTTTGTTATAGCAACAGAAATGGGTACAGAAAATCCTGCTCATCCCTTCCCACTGCAGTGTGTACGTTCTTGTAAACACTCCTGTCTCTGTCTGTTAATTTCTTTAATGGAGCAGTCTGAAGTGTCTCTGTCCTATCTTAGCTCATGTAGATACCATCTTAATGCAGACGGGCAGCCTGAATCTAGTTTCTCCTAGGCATCTCTTGAGGACTTTGAGATTTGGGTTTTTCAGTGTAGACCATCTTAATTACACTAAAGGGAGGTTGACTGGCTACTGTGAGAGAGGATGGCACATCTTTCAAGTACCTCAACAATAGTGCTTGTTTTCTCTCTTTTACCGTTGGTCTATCTCTAAACTGTGTACCTGGGCTAGGCAAAAGAAACCTCCAGTGTGATGTCAGGTGTTAAGAACACCACAGATACCCTTAGCGACAGTCCCTCTGGGTAAGTTGACCAGGTTTCACAGTAGCTTCCGAATGCCATCTCCTCTACAAACAACCTCTTAACAACACGGTGGGTTCAAGTAGGACGCTAAGGGGCTTCTTCAAAGTTAAAACTAACAAAATCCCCAATACAACAATGGCAGAAGCAGAGCTTCTTAAAAACGGCTAGTTAAATCCCGTTTTGGACAGAGTCCTTGAGACCCAACAGCTCTACACAGCCACACACTGTTAGAACGTGTCTCTTCTACACAGGTGGGAAATCCCGTTGGGGGTGATGCTATTTCAGTTAGGGCTGGAAGAATTCTACAAAACGTCCAGACTCCTTGACTGACAGAGGCTGTTCTCCCGGATGGGCAGGCAGAAACAAAAAGAAAATTCTGCAAAGAAAGCTTCAGTTACTACAACAATATTGTTATAGCTGTGGATCAGAGTCAGGAAAGCACACACTGGGGTTTCTGGGGTCTTGTTCCGGGAACAAAGAATTGGAGTTTATTAAAAAACACTGAGAGCTCTTCCCACAGTGGAAGTGGGCCAAATGGGCCAGAGAGCCAGGGCGTCAAGGGCCCGAGCCTCTGAGTGGTTTCCACTGTGCCCACCAGCTCCTTTGTTGGACAGAACAAACCTTTTGCCTATCCTCTGTCCCTTCCGTGCAGCCCTGGTGGGGAGGACTGTAATCTTCCTTCCAGCTGGCTTTATGTCAGTCTTCATGCGAGGTCTCCACCTTCCTACCCTGTTCAATATCTCAGTGCAGCAACACCTAATGCGATTAGAGGGCCTGTGCAGGTGCGACGGGGTGGAGAGGACAGGGACAAACCAGCACAAGGGATCTAAGTAACTCTCATTATTCCCTTGTTAAAAATAACGAGTAGACAGGATCAAAGGGTGAGTGACTGCCTGGATTTGGGGTCTGGACAGTATAAGCTGAGCTAAGCGGGACTTGCCTTGGACATAAATGTCTCTGGCAGCCTCGTCACCACAGGGAATGGGAAGAGCAAAGCCAGCAAGAGGCAGCTGACTTAGTGCTTGTGGGGCTGTTTCCTCCTCCCAGATCTTCCTCCTCCATATTCTCCTCCTCCATATCCTCCTCCTTCTCCTCCATATCCTCCTCCTCCTCCTCCTCCTCCTCCTCCATATCCTCCTCCTCCTCCTCCATATCCTCCTCCTCCTCCATATCCACCTCCTCCTCCTCCACCTCTTCCTCCTCCTCCATATCCTGCTCCTCCATATCCTCCTCCTCTTGTCCTTCCTCACTACTTTTCTGTAGTATATTAATTATAGATGAGTAACTAAGGTCACTGAATGATCTGTCTTTATTACACACACACACACACACACACGTACACACAGACACAGAGGTACACACACATACGCAGGCACACACATACACAGAGACACACAAACATAGAGGCACAAACACAGAGAAAGACAGAGATCCTTGTGTTTTATTTTTCCCAGACCTCAAATAGATCTAAGAGCTTGGATCTTATAGAAGGTTGTGTTAGGTCTCAAAGGGGTTCAGTCGCAGGCTTCAGCACCAGATGAATGAAAAAAGGAAGAAAAAAAAAAGGACATGACTGCTCCTAGGAATGCTGGAGGAGGAGTTTATTGTAGATAAAGGGGAGATCATAGGCAGTGACAGGGACATCCGGGAGAGTCCAGAGTGAGCTGGGCTGTGTAGGAGAGAGGGAGAGCAAGAGAGGAGCAGCTGACCAAAAGGGCCACCTGGGCCAAGAGTCTGGCATGGCTAAAATGGCTAAAAGTTATACAGGGGCCAGAGGAGCTGGGGAAGGGAAACTCAGCCCAAAGTTGGACTGGAGAGTTCAGGGTCGGGGGTGGGCTATGCCATACCTGTAATGGCCAATATCATCTTTGATAAGTTAATGGACACCTCAGCCATTAACCTCAACCTAACAAGTTGGAAATATTAGCGTAAGATAAAAATATAAAAATCACATGAGATTATTTTTTACTTTAAACAGCATGTAATTCAGTCCGTACAGGGGTTTGGTACATTCTGGATGCATCAGACACAAAGTTATAAAGTAGCAGCCGCGATCTGGTGGTCATTACAATGGCTGAAGCTCCAAACTGGAAGCCGTGAGAAAATTCTGCATGTATTTCAATTCGAGCGCAGTAAACACTTGAATCTAGGACTTTCTTGGAATTTCTTTTGGTCAAATGATGTGTCCGAATGGTTTGAGATGTGGTTTCTTTGTTTCTAAGTGTGACAGGATTTGGTAGAGGATTTAGACAGGAGAGTAAGGAAGACTCAGGAATCTAGGTTGTTTCCAGGTTTAGGCTATTACGAATAATGCTGCTATTAACAGAGTTAATCAAGTGTCCTTGTGGTATAATTGAGCATCCTTTGGGTATATGCCCAAGGGCATATACCTGGGTCTTGAGGTAGATTGGTTCCCAATTTTCTGAGAAACCATCATACTGATTTCCAAAGTGGCTGAACAAGTTTGCACTCCCACCAGCAGTGGAGAACTGTTCCCCTTACTCCACATCCTCTCCAGCATAAGTTGTCAGTGTTTTTGATCTTGGCCATTCTGACAGGTATAAGATGGAATCTCAGAGTTGTTTTGATTTACATTTCCCTGATGACTAAGGCTATTGAGTAGTTCCATAAGTGTCTTTTGGCCATTTGAGATTCTTCTGTTGAGAATTCTTTGTTTAGATTTGTACCTCAGTTTTTGTACTTTAGGGGGGCCATGATGGGGGAACCCACAGAGACAGCTGAGCTGAGTTTATTGGAGCTCATGGACCCTGGACCAATAGTTAGGGAGCCTCCATGGTACCAACATAGGTCCTCTGCATGCGTGTGATAGTTGTGTAGTTTTGTCTCTTTGTAAGGCTCCTCGCAGCGACATCAGGACCTGCCCCTGGGGCTTAACTGGCTTTTGGAAACCTGTTCCCCATGCCGGATTGCCTTGCCCGGCGGTGACACAAGGGGAGGAGCTTTGTCCTGCCTCAACTTGATGTGCCAGGCTTTGCTCAAGGCCGTGGGAGGCCTGTGGCTTTCTGAAGGGAGGAAGAGTGGAAGGGGGGGAGGGATAGAGGGGAAGAGGGGGAACTTGGAGGAGAAGAGGAAAGGGAAACTGGTAGATATGTAAAATAAATGAAGAGATGATATTTAAATGTCTTAAAAGATAGGAAAAACAAAGACCCAGGCTTCTCCAATTGCAAGCAGTCTGCCCAGCTGGTGCAGGCAAGAGACGCGGCCCAGGAGCATGAGAATGGCCCTGCAGAGCTTGGCGCAGATAGAAATGTAGCCATCACTTGGATGGCTCCACAGCAATTCTTTTAATTAAAAATATCTCCAGCTTTACAGTGTGAACAAGGAACAAATGGTTCTGCATGTCACCAGATCTAGTGCGACAGGTGGTGAGCTCAGCTTCGCCCTGGGGGCTTTTCTGTCGCATACAACGTACCGAATGCCAAGGTGGCTTTAATGACTGAGCCAATCAGAACTCCAACTTGCCCTTCCTCCTGTGAGCAGGAGACATTGGAATTAGGCTCGGGAGCAACCTGGGTCTACAGGAATTTGTCCACTGTGCTTTGGTAACTGCTGTCTTCGACAGGCCAGGGCTTCCATGGTTTGTGGGAACGCTCGCCGGTTTGATAGTGCGTGTGTTGGGGGCTTCTAAGACTGGAAAGGAAGTAATCTATTGATAGAGTTTGAAAAGTACAGTACAGAGAATGCACATGTCACTGGGCCTTGTCTTCATGTTAAAAGATGTTTACTTATGAATGTGTGTGTTTGTGTCTGTGTGTGTGCCTGTGTACATGCACATCTATTAGTTCATGTAAAGGCCAGAAGAGACAACAGCACCCCTCTATCTCTTGTCACTCATTCTTTTGAGATCGCACCTCTCCCTCAACCTGGGTCTCCTGAAAGCCACCAAGCCCCAGCAATTGTCCTGTCACTGTTCTCCTTAAGCTGGGCTTGTGGGTGTTTGTGGAGATTTCTCATGATTGGGAAGCAAGTCATCTTAACAGCTGAGCCCCCTCTCCAGCCCCCAATTTCTTCTTTTTAATTGGGAAAGACTATGAAGGGTTTGGAGTATGGAGGGTAGAGAAGGAAACCCCGTGCACTCATGGTCGTGCAGAACTACACACAGATGCACATAAGCCTTCTTACGGAACAAACCCCCATAACCTGTTTCTCCTTGGGCTCTAACGTGTTCTGGCTGGTGACACGGCATCCACACTTCATGACTGTAGTCACAAGGGAAGCTGCGGATGCTGTTACCACTCTGCTCAGCCATCATCTACCCAGGGCTCCAGCCTGAAATAGCATGTGTGTATGTGTGTGTGCATGCACTTGTGTATCTGTGTGTGTATCTGTCTGTGTGTGTGCACACACTTATGTATCTGTGTGTAGCTGTGTGTGTGCACTTGTGTGTTTGTGTGTAGCTGTGTGTGTGCACTTGCATGTCTGTGCATATCTGTGTGTGCACTTGTGTGCCCATGTGTATCTGTGTGTGTACTTGTGTGTCTGTGTGTATCTGTGTGTGTTTCTGTGTATGCACTTGCGTGTCTATGTGTATCTGTGTGTATGTGCACTTATGTGTTTCTGTGTGTATCTGTTTGTGTGCACTTGCATGTCTGTGTGTATATCTGTGTGTGCACTTGTATGTTTGTGTGTGTACACTTGTGTGTGTATCTGTGTGTATGCACTACTGTGTGTATCTGTGTGTTTGCACTTGTGTGCCTATGTGTATGCACTTGTATGTCTGTATATCTGTGTGTGTGCACTTGGGTGTCTGTGTATCTGTGTGTGCACTTGTATGTTTGTGTGTGTACACTTGTGTGTGTACACTGGTGTGTGTATCTGTGTGTATGCACTACTGTGTGTATCTGTGTGTGTGCACTACTGTGTGTATCTGTGTGTATGTACTTGTGTGTGTGTATGCACTTGTGTGTGTATGTCTGTGTGTGTGCACTTGTGTGTCTGTGTATCCGTGTGTACACTTGTATAACTGTGGGCACATGTATGTCTTTGTGTGTATCTATATGTGTTAATGCTGCAATGGATGTGCCAACAAGTAGCTCAAATGCTAGAAACACAGGGCCCCTTCGGAGCAGAGAGTCCAAGAGAGTGAGCCTGGGCGAGAGCCACCTGTGCCTCTGCTTCCTCCAATGGAGAGCAATCAGTGCTTAGGGGCTGAGATCTGTTCTTTGGCCCTGGGGTTAGGGACACTTGCTTGTTAGTAGTCTCTGGCACCAAAGTTCTAGATTCTGCTTTTAGAAGCGTCCCTGAAGGGAGTTCCTGGTGCAGGGAACGGAACTTCTACAGATTTGCCCAACTTCCCTCCACAAGGCAGCAGTGACTGCACTGTTGTTTCTCATCGGCACTGCGGCTGCACCTGAGCCGACTGCTGCTTCAGTCAGTGCCTGCAGCTTCTCAAGCAGTGACCTCCTGCCTGAGATCTGCATTTCCCGCTGCAGCCACCAAATGTAGCTTTTAACTGAATCTCTATTGCTCTATTTACCAATAAAGACTCAGGAGTCAGAGGCTGCGGTGAAAATGAGCAACTAGCTGACCTTCTCCCTTCACCAGCATCTGAGAAAGAGCACCAAAGAGGAACATTACACTTCAGTCCCCCCTGCTACATCCTGTGTGTATCTCTCTAACCATCTTCTGGCCTCCCTCTGACTCTCTGATACTTTCTGTCAACTAGTTGCTGGCTTTGCCTCCTGACCCAAGTTTGGTTTTATTTCACTAATGTAAACACATACTGGGGGTTCACAGTGTGATTGAATATCCTGCAACATTGTATCTAGACTACTGGAACTGAGCAAGCGGCCTTGAGATTTGTTCTACTGGACAAGGAAGGGGTCACCAGCAAGAGACATCCTCAACCAGAGAGGAAGAAGTCTCGGAGTCATGTTGTTTTGATGTCAGAATGTGGACAGGGACTCGTGTCTTTGAATTTTAACGGTTCCTTTGATGAGCTGGAGCGGTGACTCAGTGGCTAAGAGCAGAGGACCTGGGTTCTGCCAGCACCCGTGCCAGGCTCCTCACGCTCTTTGGAATGCCGCGTGCACATAGCCACACCCCCACATACACACAACTAAAAACAACAAACATTCATTTAAATTTTATTTTAAAATAGTTTTTAAAAAATCATTTTGAATTCCTTGCTTTGTGTTTTGATGTGTTGTGCCTGAGGGAAACAACTGAAAGAAGGGAGAGACGGATGGTGGTAGCTCATCATTCCAGAGCTTTCCAGAGCTTTCTGCCCCCCCCCAGCTGGGGTGAGGCCGCATGTCCGCAGGGAGAGACGGATGGTGGTAGCTCATCATTCCAGAGCTTTCCAGAGCTTTCTGCCCCCCCCCAGCTGGGGTGAGGCCGCATGTCCGCAGGGAGAGACGGATGGTGGTAGCGCATCATTCCAGAGCTTTCCAGAGCTTTCTGCCCCCCCCCCCCCAGCTGGGGTGAGGCCGCATGTCCGCAGTCAGAAGTCTGTGGTAGAGGAGGGCTGCTCACTCTGGACAGCTGAGGTGGGGCAGGAGAGCCCAAGGTAAGGCAGGCACTTGTAACTTCCTCCCACCTTCTCAAGCGTGTCCCACAACAGCACTGCAGAATGGACACCAAACCTCAATACACAAGCCCATGGGGGGCATTTCATATTTAAACAATAAAAGTCTTGTTCCTACCATCTTTCTGGAAAAATAGAAATTGAATATATTTCTTTATTAGCTTCTGTTATGTGATTGATTGATTTTTCTTGAGACAGGGTTTCTTTGTGTATCTCTAGCTGTCCCAGAACTCACTCTCATAGACAAGGCTGACCTCGAACTCACAGAGATCCGCCTACCTCTGCCTCCCAAGTGCTGGGATTAAACACACGCACCACCACCACCCGGGTCTGTTACAGTTTTAAACATTGCCCTTTGCTATGGTTTTAAAACAAGAGTAAGCAGTCGCTGCCAACAGCCAGGCAAGGGCTTGGGTTCATCTGTGCTGGTGGTGTCCTGCATTTCCTGCTCCAGTCCCTTCCTCTGGCCAAGAGCATGTTATCATAAGCATGCCATTGCATGCAATATTCAGAAACGTAGGGTCGGGAGATCTGTGTGCTTTTATGTCTAATTTGCCTCCCCACTTAACATTATTTCATGTTATTCCACTCTCAAAAGTTCAAATGTGAAGGGTGGATTTATCTCAACAATCTTTAGACACTGTGGCTATTATTATCTCTGCATTTAAAGCAATGCTCCCATGAACCTCTCTGTTTGGGAATCTCTGTGAGCCTCTGATTATTTTTCTTCAAGGTAGGCTTTCAAACATGAAGTATCTGGAGCTTGGAAGCAAGTTTGACTTGTTCATTCTTCTAGATGAAAGTGCTAAGTCTTTCATTCTCGTTAACACAGACAAAGTTTTGGAAAGCTTTGCAACTTACCAGTAAGAAGCATACAACTTCTACTGTTGCTTCATGTTTTAATTCTTACAAATTGTTTAATTTTTGTGTGTATGTGCATGCGTGAGCCGCAGTGTGTGTATGAAGATCAGAGAATAACTTGTAGGAGTTGGTTCTCAGCCTAGGGTTCACAGGCTTGGAAGCAAGCATTTTTACCAGCTGAGTGTCTGTCTGGTCTCTAGTTGCTGTGGCCTTTTTGTTTGTTTTTTTAAATTGCTATTGAGTCAAGCTGTTTTATTATACTGCTATTTTTTGTTCATTTTTTCTCACTAGAGTATTTTTACATTATTTCATGATTTGCAGGTGCACTTTTTGTATTTTAGGCAATTACCTATTCATAATAATTCTATTTTCCTCCAGTTTTATATTATCTAGTAATATAAAATGTTTTTATTTTTATAAGTCAAATTTTCCAATTTATCCTTTTTGTTACAGTTCATCTTATTAAGTGATGAACATATCATTGTGAGAATCAGACAGCACAGCCTTGCTATTTTTTTAACCAAGGGTTCAGGCCACAGAAAATCCAGAGTGTGTCTTCACTGCTGGCCTGTGTTGTCCCTCTGTCTGCTTTTGGCTTTTCTAATGCGCTCCTCAGGAAGCTTTAGGAAACATCTTGCTTGTCATGCATCCCATTCTTTGCCTCGAGAGTTTCTCTCTTTTACAGATGATAAAGAATGTGTCGCTGTCTCCTGTGGGACACCACTCTCCTTTTAATGTTAGGTCTCTGAGATGAAAAGATGAACTTGAGTTTGACAGGCTTCCTTGACACGACTTTGACTACCTGATACATTGCCTTGTTTTTTAAAAATTATTTGTAAAACTTTATTTTTATTTTATGTGTATGAGAGTTTTCCTTACATGATGTAGCTCACATCACATGCGTGCATTGCCTTTGGAGGCCGGAAGAGGATGTCATGTCCTCTGGAACTGGAGTTGTGGGTGGTTGTGAGCCATCATGCTGGGAACTGAACCTGAATTCTCTGAGAGAGTAGACAGTGCTCTTAACTGCTGAGCTATCTCTCTAGCCCCATATTGCTTTCTTTCTTTCTTTCTTTCTTTCTTTCTTTCTTTCTTTCTTTCTTTCTTTCTTTCTTTCTTTCTTTCTTTCTTTCTCTCCTTCCTTCCTTTCTTTTCCTTTCTCTCCTTCCTTCCTTTCTTTTCCTTTCTCTCCTTCCTTCCTTCCTTCCTTCCTTCCTTCCTTCCTTCCTTCCTTCCTTCCTTCCTTCCTTCCTTCCTCTCTGTCTCTGTTGTCCAGGAATCCTTTTTCCAAGAAGATCACTAAGTTATCACTGAGGAGGTTATCATGGGGCTTTGGGAAGCTGTAGATGTCTGTACTTTCTTGGCGGGGGGGGGGGAGGGGGGACATAGTGAGGCACAATTTGGACTTCTGCTTAAACAATATTCTAGGAACTTTCTTTTGGGCGATAAGTTGATGTATCTAGGGTTGTAGATTTCCATCTCAGATCTAGGAGTATCATTAAATACATCGAGTGAAATGCCAGCTTTAACTGCTCTTTCTCAAATCTCTCTCAATTCTGTTTTGATAAATTTTCCATTATGGCCTGGAGCAAAAGGCTTTTAGGCTAAAACTCGCATATTTTCTATCTAGAAATTACATAGGGAGAGAGGAGGTGCAGGAGAAAACTCGGGTTGTACAGAGCAGCCTGGAAAGCTCTGAAGCTTGACCAAATGGATGGCTGGCAGATGGGCCCCAGGACCTCAGAAGTGCTGGAGTCAGGCTTTCTGAACGCTGGAGCAGCTTTTACCAGCCAAGAGTTAATTTATCATCGGGTGGTTTTGAACTTATGATCCTTCTCTGCCTCCCAAGTACTAGGATTACTCATGCCCCACTCACAGCTTCAGAAGTGACCGTCATCTTGGTCTGGAGAAGGAGACTGACTGAGTTGGAAAAGGATGGCTTTAAATTGAAGCGATGACATTTGGGTGGAGACAAGAATGGCGTTTCAGACTGATGGAACTGAAAGACAAATCCCCAGGGGAAAGCATTCAAAGCCTGGGACATTTGAAACAGGAGTGAGGTCTGGTGAGACTCTGCCAGCAAGGGCAAGGTGGGGTGGGTAGTCAGCAGGACAGTGTTTGGGTTACTGTCGCTGTTCCTCGCCTCACCAGCGAGAGGCCAGGCACACAGAGGTTCTGTGATTTTCTTCCCCCAGAGTCATAGCTGTGGCATGGCGCAGGTGGCATCGGCTGTAGTTTGAGCCACTCCAGGTTCCGCGTGCTCTGTGTCCCACCTTCTCTGGCACATGCACCCACACTATTCCTCCACGTGAAACAGTACTAGTGTGATAAGTGATTTCTAATGAGATGTCTGCTTTATCAGGGTGGTGGAAGCATGGTATAGGACACTGAAGCCTGAGGGAAAGACCTACAGGTCAAATCTGGGGTAGTTTGAACATTAGAAATGGTAAATTTGGAAAATGGATGGATCTAGAAAACATTGAGTGAGGTAACCCAGATATAGAGAGACAGTTATCACATGTACTCACTTATAAGCAGTTTTAAACATAAAGCAAAGCAAACCAGCCTACAATTCACAACCCCAGAGAACCTAGACAACAATGAGAACCCTAAGAGACTCACATGTATCTAATCTACATGGGAAGTAGAAAAAGATAAGATCTCCTGAATAAATTTGGGAGCATGGGGACCTTGAGAGAGGGTAGAAGTGGGGGGGGGAATTGGAGAAAAATAAAAACAATTTAAAATGATAAATTTAGTTCAGTGGATCAAAAAAGAAATCTGAGTCCATATTAGCTTAAATGGTTACCAAATATATAATGTGTAAGTTTCCTGAGGAGTGGGATATTTACAAGCACCTTCTTGTGAAATACCAACAAATCACAAAAAAAATGAGCAATTTATACTTGTCTGTTTTTTTCTAATTAATAGTACTAGTAATGAAATAAATCAAAATTATGTTGCACCTGCTCAGGGCAAGAAGAAAAACATGGTGCCATGTCTCTGATCTTCCTGTCAAAGATACCTACCCTGAGGTGAATTGTGAGCACACACCAGGAAAGCTCATACCGAGGCCCATTCTTTCCAAGGTCTTAGAAGTCAAGGAGAGACCAGCAGGTTGCAGGTTGGAGGAAGCTAAGTAGCAAGACAGAGAAATGAAGCTTGCAACCCACGGACTCTCCAGATGTTGGCGGCCACGTGGTGGTTGTGAGATAAGGACACAAAGATCTCCTGGGCAATATTTCATGCCAGAGCTTACTTTCAGAGGGCTCAAATATTCTGCTTCTGCAGCTTCCATATATGTGTGAGTGATTGTTTCCAACTAAAGTATTTAAGAATTAAATCAAAGTAAGGCTGGGAGATAGGAAGTGAGTTTATTTGGGGACGTGAACATGAGTTTGTATTCCCAGCACCTATGTAAGTAAGGGGGATATGGTGGCATCTACTCACAATTCCAGTGCTAGGGGGTCAGAAATGTGGATTCCTGGGACTTGCTAGCCAGCTGGACTAATTACTCAGTAAACTCCAGATCTGTGAGAGTCCCTATCTCAAAAAAATATAACACACACACACACACACACACACACACAAAAAAAAACGCACTGAGGATGACGCCTGAATAATGACACCAGAGGTTGACCTCTGAGCTCTACATGCACTCAACACCCACACACAAATAATAAAAATTGATTATAAGGTTAAGAAATTAGTGTCCCGGAGCGAAAAGAAGGGAGCGTGGAATCTTACAACAAACCATCAACATTTTACTGTTGCTCTTTGTACTGACTGGTTTTGTGTGTCAACCTGACACAAGCTAGAGTCATCAGAGAGGAAGGAGCCTCCGCTGAGGGAATGCCGCCATGAGATCCAGCTGTAATACATTTTCTCAGTTAGCAGTCAATGGGGTCTGGGCAGGTCGTGGTGGTACTGAGTTCTACAAGAAAGCTGTGTGAGCAAGCCAGGGGAAGCAAGCCAGTAAGCAGCACCCCTCCATGACCTGCATCAGCTGCTACCTCCAGGATCCCTCCCTGTTTGAGTTCCTGTCCTGAATTCCTTCAGTGATGAGCAACACTGTGAAAGTTTGAGCCAAATAAACCCTTTCCTCTCTGAAAAAAAAAGAAAAGAAATTAGTGTCCCTCGTAGTGTGCACAGTTGTATTTATAATAAAGCCGTACTAGGAAGCTTGAGGGCCCTGGAGCAGGGTTGCCTGGGTTTGAATCCTGGTCCTTTATCTTCTCCTTGGCTCTGTTTCCTCTTCTGTTTTGGTGAGATCACCATGCAGAGCCCTCTGAGAAGAGGCGCTCTGGTATGGCAAAGGTCAGCAGATGGACACTGCTGTCATTGGGTCATTTCCGCCTTCCCTTCCTCCTATAATAGCATAGCTGGCCAAATGATTGCCAGGAAGGCCCTTCTCGGGATGCTCTTCTGTGCTCAGGAGTGTTGTAACTGAGCTCAACTTACAAATGACCCATTATGCTATAAAAGAATGTTCCAGATATGCTGTGAGATTGCTGTGATCCAGTTACAGACGAGGAGAAGAGCTACTGGAGAGATCCTGCTGGGCCAACTCTGGTCAGCATGATACAATTGCAAGATATCACCAAATTAAAGAATTCTGATTGCTAATGTGTCCCCCAAACACTGCCAACAGTCGGAATAGGGGTTCTCAGGATTTGGAATCCTGAACTGGCCATTGGAAATCCCATTTTCAGAATGAGAAGACTCTCAGAGATCCTAGGTCTACCTCTCCCTTTTTATAGGTGAGGACCCTGAGGCTCAGCGTGGGGATGGATGCCCTGCGTGAATCAGTCCACTGGTGTCAGAACTCTAGGCGGTCTGACACGGAAGTTAGGAGCTTGGGTCATGCTGAGTTCCCGTGGAAGAAGAAGAGCTTTTCTGGAGAATTAATAATGGTACTAGAAGGACTTAGCGAACTCCCCAGGCTGAGATCTTCACCCCAGGGCCCTGTCAGTGCGTCAGCCCTGAAACTCCCTGGGTGTCTGCGTATCATGCCTCCCAAGCTGTCAAGAAAGCACCAGCTCACTTTCTCCCTGGCACTACCGTGGTTTTGTAGGCTCTTCTGCAAACAGACATGATGCCAGGCTTTGACCTGGGCGCCTGACCGACCACCTGCATGAGTCAACGGTTGGGTCGGATTCCTCAAGTGCTCCAAGTCACTCTGTGTCCCCACCACGCTCGAGGAGACTCCGACTATTTTTGGGAAGAAAACAAATATCTTTCCGTCTGCCAGTGAGTTTGCAAGACACATCCTGATTCATCGCACATCCACCAAGATACAAAGCCTAAAAATAGTAGACTGGCTTTAATGTTTCATTTGGCATCGGGACTCTAAGTTCATATGAACTGCAATCAGTATTTTAGGCTGATTTCATTTAATCTCCTGGGTACTATGCTCTGCGGCTGTGGAGGGCAACTTGATATTTGGCTTCATCTCTGCTTGGCTTTAGATTAAGGCTTTGTGCTTATAAAGAAAAACAACAGCAGCATTTGACCATCCATCTGTTTAATATTTATTTCCCCCTTTCTTTTTTTAAACTCCTTGTTATGTTAGCATTACTGGTTCCAAATAGAGTGTCCACATTTGACTGCTTTGTTCCTTTTAAAACCCCCTTTCCTCATTGGTCTAATTAGAATTTATAATATGCTAGGGTTAGAACCCTCTCAATGCAAAACTCTAAAATCACATTCATAACTCCCTATAGTTAGACAGTAATGTTTTCTACTTTGAGGCAGATGCATAAGAAACCTTTCTTGCCCTCACATTTCTTTTGGTTTATTCAACTCTGGCTTCCCTGCTCAGCACCTCCCTGGTTTATTAGGTGGCAAGACGTTGAGTGGGTGAAGAGCGCACAGAGAAGGGAAGTCAAGGGCAAGTGGCCATAGCGGTCGCGATCCTCCCAGCTGTGCCACTGCGTGGGCCAAGGGACACCAGCCTTGCCCTGTGCTCTGCTTCCAACCTTTACCTGGCTCGGTCCTGTGAGGTCTAATATAACATGGGACTATGGGACTGAGTTAGCCATCTCTGGTTTCTTGACTGACAATCAGGTGACTGTTAAGTTGCAATCTTAAGCTCTCTCTCACATCTTTCTCCTTCCTCCCTGCCTTATTCCATTCTTCCCCTCTTTCCATCATTACACACACACACATACAAACACATAAACATATCCACATATACACACATACATACACACACATATATATGTACACATACACACACACACGCGTGCATATACCTATATTGCTATACCATTTCAAGGAGGTTCTTTTTGTTGTGTGTTTTCAGCCATGCTCGTGGTTTAGGGACATTTGAAGGTCGGTAATTGCTGTGGCTTGTAGTGTCTCGCTCTGATTAGGTAGCTCTTCCGGCCGTGCTGGCTGTGTTTGGATAGATACTTAAGAGAACCTGGTTTGAATTGATTTGTTTAAACACAGACATTGGACTCATTGTGAATCTGTTGTGTTTCCAAGCCTGGCATGCAACCAGCCTGACATTTCCCTGTGTGGTCAGGCATGGTGCTGGGTGAACTGAGCCTTTTGGGAGTGGATGATGTTCTTCTAATATTACATTTGTTACCTAGATTGTGAGGGCTTGGGGAAACTCAAAAATCTCTAATTTCAAACTTACAGAAGACATTTAGGAATGACACAGAATATTATTCTTTCTGTGTGTTTGCTGTTTTTCAAGACAGGGTTCTCTTTGTAGCTCTGGCTGTCCTGAAACTAGCTCTGTAGAACAGGCTGGTCTCAAATTCAGAGATCTGCCTGCCTCTACCTCCCAGGTGCTGGGATTAAAGGTGTGCGCCACCATCAACTGTGACAAGGGAGAAGAATTCTGTACTGATTATCTCCTCCTCCTCCTCCTCCTCCTCCTCCTCTTCTTCCTCCTCCTCCCCTTCTCTTTTTTTCTCTCTTCTCCTTTTTCCTCGAATACAAATCACTATTCCTGTTGTAGAATGACAGAGACACACAGAGAGAATATATGAAGGGGATGTGGGAGGCAGGGAGTTGAGAAGGAATAGACAGGACAAGGGCAGGCAGACCAGGGTGAGAAGGAGGGGCTGTGTGATTACTTATAGTTGTGATGTGACCTGACCCACCTGGGCAAGTGCAAAAGGTTGATCACTGAAGGATTTCCAAAGCAGAATGTCTGGTCTCAACAATGTCCTGTCATCTTCTGCTGTCATAATTTAGGAGCAATTTATTGAGCCTCTGGGATGCTCATGTCACCTACCTGATTGTTGTAAGTACAGATGATTAGGATACAGGTCCAACCCTGTATCCAGGCAGGTGTTCCTTCTGGCTCAGGCTCTGCCCTGTACTGTTCTCTTTAACCCAAGCTTCTGTTAACTGCTTGCTCCATCTGGGCTGACTCTGTCCCGTGAAAAGGCCAGAATCTGTGTCTGACTTCCTGGCCATATAGAGTCTTTGGGGAACTGTGATGTAATCTGTTGTTAACTGCAGGAGACAGACCACAGGTCACAGGTCACAGTCTCTCCTAGCTTCCGACACCAGCCCAAGCTCTGGGGTTTTCAGACCACGTGTGTCTCTCATGGGTTACAGTCAGAGCGTTCTCACTACCCCGTTGGGTTGACAATCCGCAGGATGAGTCACAGGACTCAGGGCAGTATGGTCACTGTGATTCTTTATGACTGCAGTTTAATTACAAAGGACAGAAGCTTGGATCAGGCAAGTAAGCAGATGGTGGGAAGACGTCCGGGGGGCTCCCACATGTGACATGTGAATGCCTTCAAGGCACACCACCTCCTTGACAACTAAGGGCGTCATCAACCAGAAAACTCATCTGTGTGTTTAAATTCAGAAGTTTTTCTTGGGGTTTGTTGTCATTGAACATGTGGTGGTCTCGTCTCTCTCCCCCTCCTTCTCCTGACCTCCAGGTCAGGCTGCTATCAAGTAGTTCAAAGCTCCAAATCTTGAATCTGTTGAACAAGGGAGCCAGATCTCCAGAGCAGGAAGGAGCTGGTGTTGAAGGAATAGAAGTAGGAAGCCACTGAAGGTTTTGGCCATTCTGGACAAAGCAGACATAAGCTAAACACGTGACAAATGGTCCTCCAGAGAGGATTGTTCCAAACACTCTGTCTTCATCAAAAGCAAGCCACTCCCAGTGTTGTGTGACAATGGTGGCTGTGTCCACAGACATCTGCATTGGACATCTCCATTGGACAAGTGGTGCCATGTCCTGTCAACTCCTTCCAGCTCATGAGAACAGCATGTTTTTACCAAGCACTTCTCATAAGGTGCATTCAGGGTGAAACCCAGTTCTTTACAGATGTTTATGTGGTAGAACCCTCACTCCACTGCTTCACGTCGAACGTCCTGATCCTTCAGCAAGCGTTGCGTAGTTTTTCTCTCTTCCCGTGTCCCAGTGCCTTGTACATGCTAAAAGATGCTCTACCATTGAGCTGTTTTCCAGTGGCCTCCTTCCTTCATCTAGGCCCTACTTCCTTCATGTGAGCTTTTGCAAGTGAACTCTGCTCTCGATGAGCTTAACCTGAGGAATTTAGGGTGCCAAACCACCAATGGTCACCCAATAAAAGCTACCCAAGACAGAGGTTCTGAATTCGTCATTCCACACCCAAGAACAGGGAAAGATGAAGAGAGAGAAGAGTAAATGTGGGTTAGAGAGAGAAATGAGAAAGAACTCCAGAGAGTGGGAGGGGTCCAGGGAAGATGGACCGCGGTGCTGTCCTGCCTAGAGGTCTTTCGAGGGTCTAATGATGGGACCTGGGTAGAGACTGAGGTATTCTTATTGGGATCTGTCATTTTTATGCATCATGAGTGAGCCAGGGAGGGGTCTATTTGTCCTATACATATTCCTTGGCCCAGCTGGAGAGACATTTTTGTGTTATTCAGTCTGGGGGGGCGTGGTCACATGTATTATTTAATTGACTCATGATGCCCCAAGGGCCTTGCTCTTACTTTCTGGGGACAGCTAACACCTACTTCAATACCAGGTGGGGACCAAGTATCTAAAACTTGAATGTGAAGCACATTTCAGAGTTAGTAAGAGTCCCTATAGCAATCATCTGTCAATTGACTTACATCCCAGAGATTTCAGAGAGACTGTCATAATCTCCGGTCTCCCACAGTATGCGTTAAACTGGGAAGCGTCAACACTGAGATGCACAGATGAAGGCTCACATCATACCAGAAATGGTTGGATATGGTGACAGAGGAGGGTAGGTCCCAACTGTCCCGTCTACTCAGATTGGAAGCCAAAGGCACCTCTTCCAAATGTGAACACGCGTTTGTCCTTAAAGCTACACTAACGTAGTGAGGCCATTGAGTAGTAGGCCAGCAGCAGAAACCTTCCTAAGAGAAAACTGGGCTCCTTCCCAGGTACCCAGGATGCACAGCCACCCACATTGCTCCAAACCTGTGGGGAGAAGGAAGCAAGACAGGAGGGAACTGTGGGGGAGAGGAAGGTGCAGGCGAGGAAGGGGAGAATCCTGTGACTGCCTCCCTCCAGCCGGTTCTGCCAGGTGCGGCTACCCACGCAGGCGGTTGCAAGCTGCATGGAGGACTCTATTCTAATCTGCTGGAGGAGCTCTTTGCTTCTTTACCACCCTGGAGAGAATCAGCTCAGAGTACTTCTCAGTACCATCCCCTTTGAAGCTGCTGGTCTCAGCCTTCACGTCAAATGGCTCCCACACCCTCCCGTTGCCTTCTCTTCAGTCTGGATACGGCAGATACTGAGTTTGCCTGTGTCGGCTTATGCTTAGAGCTGATGGGACCTGCCTAGCGTGAGCCCCTGGTCACACATGTGCTCTGTGGCTGTGCTCGGTGATGAGCAAAGGGAAACAGACACAGCATTAGAGATGGTTTTCCTGCAGTGAGGGCTGCGTTTTATCTGATTGCCATTTCCCACGTGGCTTCGCCTGGGGTCTGTAGTCAGGGTAACTGGGAAAGAGAAGGGGGTGTGGCTGAGCAGGCCAGGGCATTTAGAGAGGCTATGCCAGGATCAGAAAGCACGGTCCCAGCCTGGTGTTTTCTAAGCCTGCAGGGGTTTCAGCTGGTCTAGGTGAGGCAGAAGCCCAGGCCGATGTGAAGTGTTTGTGCCATTGACAGATAGCAGCCCTGAGTCACTTCCAATGATATTCTCCATACGGACAAGACTGTGGTCTCACTTGCCGCAGAAATCAAGGGTGAGAAGGAGCAGCTGTCTGGGATTCCTCCCAGCTCTCACTGTACTCCGGACCAGCATTTTCCAGGGGTGAGCTTGGCTCTAATACTGCCCTGGGAATAGCTTGTTCCTTTCAGATGAATTGACCAAAGTTCTCTGCGTAGACTAGAAACAACCTTTAAACACGACAAACACGGCGCTACCTCTCTCCCGGCTCTTTTGCAGCCCAGGCTTGTCAGCAGTGCCTGTGACTTGGCTTGGGGCTCCACGCTCTAGGGAGGAGGGACGTCAGCAGGGAAGGTGGTACATACTTGATCCCACCGACAGATTTTGAGGAACAGTTTGACATTAAGTAGATGCCAGGAGCCATTGTGGAAACAACATTAATAGCGGTCAAGGAAACTCAAGTCTATAGATTTGTGTTTTGTTTAGGATTCCTTTGTTTATTCAACTGAGCGTTGGATCCTGGAAGGAATGATGAGGTAAGATACGGATAAAATGTTCAGAGTCTCTAGTTCCTGGAGGCTCCAGGCAGCCTTTCAAACACAGATGCCTCCAAACCAAGCCGCAAAAAGCTGCCACTGAAGGAGGAAGGGGCACGGCTCAGACTTACACCAAGGCCAGAGTGGTATGCCCTTTCCGTGTGCCTAGGGAGCATGTCCTCTCCTCATTCAGATGTATTTGTAGAGTCCTTAGTGCCTTGGCCTGAGACTGCTGAGCACGTTTGAGCCGCCTGTATCTTAGTTACGGTTTCTGTGGCTATGATTAAACACCATGACCAAGACCACTTGGGGAGGAAAGGGTTTATTTCAGCTACTCTTTCAGGTGAAAGTCCATCACTGAGGGGACTCAGGGCAGGACCCTGGAGGCAGGAGCTGATGCAGAGGCTATGGAGGAGAGCTACTTATTGGCTGCTTGCTCAGCCTGCTTTCTTATAGAATCCAGGACCACCAGCCCAGGGATGCCATCACCCACAATAGGCTGGGCCTCCTCATAAATCACCAATTAAGAAAATGGCCCACAGGCTTGTCTACAACCCAATTTTATGGAGGCATTTTTAAAATTGAGGATCCCTCCTCTCAGGTGACTCTAGTTTGTGTTGTTGACATAAAATTATCTGGCACACCCTGCCATTATTCTTTCTCCTCTCTCGAGGTGTATACAGGTTAAAACCCTCCCGTGTTACTGTCAACAACATTTACACCAAATATTTTGCCATCACAACACATGGGGTATAATTTTGTATTCCATATTCTTCCTTATCGTATTTTAGCTTAGGAATAATACTGCAGCACATTGTATTTGATTTCTGCCACCTGTTCCCAATGTCAATAGCACACATTATTGTTTTTAATTACTGCAACGTTCTATTTCTAGGTTTCTATTTCCTACCCTGCCAACCATGCTGTGGAACAGACACTCAAAGAATACAGGAGCAGATGATAGTCACAGGTGCTTGCTTACAGCTTAGGAGCCTGCCTGTTAGCTGGGCGTGCCTGGCCTTGGATCCTGGCTGTGGGCTCTGATCTGGTCTGTCCCACAAGGCACTCATTCTTGTTGGGTCAGCAGGTGGCCAGGACACATTGTTCTCCTGTATCAGAAACTCAGCCTGGGAAAGTGGAAGCACACAATGTCTCTGATGTTGAAAGCTTCCACACTGCTTACTGTCACTTCTGCCCATACCCCAGGGGCTGAAGCAGGTCTCCCCACCAATAGCACTATCTAAGCCACAAAGGTACATATTAGGCCTCTGGTGGGAGCAGCTACAGAATCGCAGGACAGAGCCAGGGATGGTGGACTGGGAGGGCAGGGTCATTTGTTGGTTGAGTGGCTGTATCGGGAAAGAGCGTCTATGGTCGAGCAGACACTCAGGGAGGCTCTCCTTCAACCCTTTTGTCCTTAGCATCACTATCAACCCTGACTTTGGATACCTGGTCCCGCTAGCTCCCAATCCATGTAAAGGTCACACCATGCAAGTCGGGTTGCCTCTCTGTTTTCCCACTCCCACCTCAGACACTTTCAGGTTCGTTGAGTCAGGAGCCACTTGCTCATCTGCTTCCCAGGATCCAATCTTTCTTTCAGCGCTGTTATCTCTTTCTTCTTTGTCCCTGTGGGGTTTTGCCTGTAATAAAACCCTTTTACTGTTCTGTGGATTTTGGGGAAGAGTAAGGCTAAATGCCTGCTTTCAATCCATCATTGTTTCCACCTGGCTCTTCCCGACACGGTAATGATCAGCGGCCTTCTCCACATGGGCTACTCGCGCTTTAACTGTGGCTGCTCAGAGCCCCGTCTTGCCCGGAGACAACCAAGAAGAGGAACTTTGAGGATATGCCTGATGGCACGGTGACGCATCTCTTGGTCTGGGTTGTAGGCGCACAGCGTTGCTGCAGAGTTAACCCTTTTCTCCTCGATCTGTTATCCTAAACACAGACTCGAAGACACCATCTATCTCTTCAGAGTTCTGACCATAGGGTATTATATCTTATCTGAACCTGAGTCTTCACACGTGGGCCACACTCACTCACACACACACACACACACTCCCCTGCTAGACTTTTTTAGACCTAAGTAAAATGAAAAAAAAAAATCCAAAATGTATCTATCTGGTCTCTTCTGTCTGCCTCCATTCTGCTCCTCCCAGTTCGTTAGTAACGGTGCTAGGAAGAAAACCTTGCACGCCCTTCTTTGGTCTGAGATTTGGTATTTACAGTGGATTGACAATCAGTGTTTCATATTGTCCAGATGGGAGGAAGAAGGATAAGAATGCTGTGGTACAAAACATGACTCCCTAATGTCATGTGGCCCACAGCCTCTGTGGTGGCACTGGGGATACATGGCAAACACACATGTGTTACGGTAGGCAAAGCCATCTTGAAACATTGTGTAGTTCTGGTGTGATGGAATCCACAAACATTTCCAAGAAAGAGAAGAATGGGACTGAACCGTGACAGAAAACTGGAGTTCAGATTCCCATTTGGCCATTAGGTTCCACATGGTGTCAGTAAATTGATCTTAGCTGAGAAATGAGTCTTTGTGAAGGCAGAATATACAAAATAATCCCACGCTAGTTCAGAATTACGTATAGTAAAGTTATTTATTTAGGGGAGACTTACATATCACTGTCCTAGATCATAGTCCTCTGCACAAACGGGGAACAGGAACAGAATCTAGCAGCCGGAAGTGAGAGCCAGAAGCAAGAGAGTGAGCGCAAGCTCTACAGCTGCATTTATAGTATAAGAAATCACGCCCAAGTGGGCTGGTATCTTAAAGTCTATTGGTTGAAGGAGCAAAAGGAGCTCCCATAGCAACTCCCCCTTTTGTTTAAATAAGAGTTACAATTACAATACAAAACTATATATACTAGGAACAGATATCAAGTATAAGATTAGAATTACAACCAGCATAAACAATATTAAAGGAACATATGCTTACATTCTATCCTAAGGAGTCTAAGTCTTATATTTGAAATGGCTTGGCTAGATCATAAGAGGATGGTAACTACAATTACCTGATCTTCAACCCCATCAAAAGCCTAAAAAGGGAGATATTACTTGAGTAGGCAGGAAGTACAATCAAGGCAGCTTCCAAAATGTGCAGTAGATGACAGAGACAACCAGTTGCCTGAGCAATCACCCAAAGTCTCATTTGCAATGTTGAAGCGACCAACTTTGACTGTGGCCTAGAGTAACTGACAGACCATTTTCAGAGGCCAGAACATTTTCAAAACTGTCTTACTCCATCTTGGCAAGATTTGACAGTCTTTTTTTTTCTTGTATCCTGCTTGTCCAGTCTGGACATCGTGCAATTTGCCAGTGGTCGAGGCATGAACAGTTTCTTGCTCAAAGGCCAGTTGTGCCAAGAAGACAAACTCCAAATGGAATGTCTTTGGTACCCGACAATCTCGTGGAAATATATTGGTGCTTCCAGGAGCAATTGTGTCTCATGTAAACAGAATCCTAAGTTATTTAAATTCCATGTTCTACAGATCTTTGAAGTGGTTGAAAGTTACCTATATATGCAGAATACAATCTCTATGTATCTAAAGAACCTAATTAGTCTGAATAAAAGTATAACGAACATGACTGGCTATTGACCTATAATACTTAATACCTATATAACTTAAAGATTAAGATTTCATATCAGAATATTAAGCAATCTTTAAACAACTGCAGTAAAGAAGGACAATGGCATCAAAATGTAAACAATGTATAAATATCTTAATCAGAGGTAGAAATATATAATGCGATGATAAATATATCCTAAAATTGTATCAATATACAAAATGTCTTAAACAGAGGTATAAACATGTATGCATACAATATGACAAAATAACTTTGCATCAGTGTACAAATATCGTAAACAGAAATAACAAATAAATTTGAACTTGTGTCAATATACAAGAAACTATACTAGTGTAAATTGATCATAAATAATAGCTCACAAATATTCACTCTATTACTTACTATTATTATTATTAGTGTGCATAAGTTCACACTAAATTATCTTATTATCCTATTCAATCTTCCTTTTATTTTTTTTAAGATCTCTGGGCCTACATAATTTCCACCCCAACCCTCAACCTTATGTGAGTAATTGAATTCCTTGTCTACACCTTCTTAGATGCCCTATTTTTCCATACTTAAAACATTTGGCATTTTGGTGTCTCCTCATACCATTGGAAATCACGTCTCCTACCCAAGCTTCAGTATTATAGTCAAATGTTTCAACATTCATTGTAAGATCCATTCATCTATGGGTGCTGATCTAACCTTTAAATCCCAAAGATCTTCTTACATTCTAACTTGGCATTTTCAAAAGCTAAGGATTCAATTAGTACACATCTAGCTTCTGGGTCTGTCACTCCTAATTGTACAGCCTTAGTTAATTTTTGTATTAAGGTAGTAAAGGTTCTCTATGGCCCTGTTTAACCCTAATATATAACTCAGTCCTCTTTCCTAGTTCCTGAATCCTGTCCCAAGCATTTAAACCTGCTGTGCTACATAGGGGCAAGGTGTGTTCATCATAGTAAGCCTGTTCCTGAGGATCAGAGTAATGACCCTCACCAAGAATTTGATCTTGGGAAGTCTCAAACCCTTTTTGCTTTCCCCTGTTGCTCTAATTTTTTTGCCCCTTCTCTCTAATGACACTTCCAAATCAGCTGAGGTCCTTCTTCTAGGACCACTGAGATTAATTGAAGCTAGTCATATGGGGTAGACTCAGTGCTTGAAGCCCACATTTTCACCATTTCCCTAACAAATGGTGAATGGAGCCCATAAGAAACTATTGCTTGTTTTTAATTTTTTTTAGATTGCTCATACATTTCAGTTCCCTTGCATATTCTTTGACTACCTTTGGGTACTTTGTGCCAGATGGTCTTTCTGAGGAAATTACTGGATATGCAGTTGTAACTCTGTAAGTAATTTAGGGGTCTGGCACGTACTGATGAGGCTAAATCCTGTCCTTGTACCTTCTGTCCCTGCTCATCAATTTCAATAAATTCCTCAATCCTTTCAAATCTTTTTGCTACTGCCTTTTAAAAGTCCAAATCTCTTGTCCAGTGTTCTGTTCTAATGTCCTCACTGAGGATTCTAACTTGTTCAGTAAAGATAATGTCTCATCCTTGAATATATCATAACTTTTCAATAAATTCTGACAGATTCAACAGTGCAAATTCTTTCAGAAAATTTTGTTAAATTGATGCTATCCCTCTCAGTAGTACTGAACCATTTTTAATGAGATATTGAAAACAAAGCTAATTCCTAGAATCAAGTAATAGGAAGGAAAATAATGTAAATCTTACGTGATACCTTTCATAATATGAGGAAAATAATTATTGATCTCTTGGATGTTATCAGTCATTTTTTGTAGTTTTCAGATCTTACCTGTCAGTCACAAAGTAATTACAATGAATTGGAGTAGGTGTACTAATCATTATAGGCCAGCAGGTGTCACATTTGTAGCCATGTGGCTGAGAGACACAAGCAGCAGCAAACAGAACGTGTTGCTTTCTTGGGTACTGAAAAAATATGCTTTGTTTAACAAATTAAGAACAGTTATTTTTTTTTTTTTTTTTTTTTTTTGGTTTTTCGAGACAGGGTTTCTCTGTGGTTTTGGAGCCTGTCCTGGAACTAGCTCTTGTAGACCAGGCTGGTCTCGAACTCACAGAGATCCGCCTGCCTCTGCCTCCCGAGTGCTGGGATTAAAGGCGTGCGCCACCACCGCCCGGCCTTAAGAACAGTTATTAAGGCAATCAAATGATTCTAAGAGTTGGGGATCAGGATAAAGAGAAAACCCAAAGTTTTTCACCAGTGCAAGTTGCAGACTGTGTGCACCGTGGGGACTGCAGGCAGCCATGTGTGGGTCGGCATGTAATGCACAGATAGCATGTTGTGAGCTGGGGAGCACTGAGCAGCAGCCTGCTGCATCTGAGGGCTGGCTTTGGCCGCCGGTGGGAGAGTCAGTACCCAACACAACACGATCCCAAAAAGTGTGGACTGGTCCCCATGTTCAGGCACCAGATGGTGGTGGAAGATACAAAATAATCCCACACTAGTTCAGAGTTATGTATAATAAAGGGTTATTTGGGGGAGACTTACAGATCAGTGTCCTAGATCACAATCCTTTGTATGAATGGGGAACAGGAATAGAGTCTAGCAGCCAGAAGTGAGAGATGAAAGCAAAAGAGTGAGCACAGGCTTTACAGCTGCATTTGTAGTATAAGAGACCATGCCCAAGTTGGCTGGTAGCCTAAAGGCTATTGGCTGAAGGAGTGGAAGGAGTTCCCACAGCATCTTTGCTTGTTGGGGAAACGAAAGGGACAATGGAGATCTGTTTGCTAACTAAATGCTGTATGAAAGGCAAGACTGATTTGGAGGAGCCCATAAGTGGTTTACATAAGGCAGGTTGGTGCAAGCTGTCCGGGTACACCATTCCTTTCAGACTGAATGAGTGTTGCAATTTGTTTACTATTAGACATACTTAAAAATAAACTCCCGGGTGTTATGGTAGTGTTATTGCTATTGCTTTAAAATGAGGAAAACTGAGGCTCAGGAAGTTAAGTGTATTGGGGAAGACCATCTCATCAACTAGTACAACCAGGATGTGCCCACTAGCAGCTTGCCCCCAGGGTAGCACTGCCCACACCCTGGAGCTCTTGGGTGACCTCCATGCACACTGCCCTCCTCTCCTGGTTGCTCCTTTGCAGACTCTAATTCCTCGCTGTGAGGGTCACTGCATGCCCTGAAGGTCACTGCATGCCCTAAAGGTCACTGCATGCTCTGAGGGTCACTGCATGCCAGGGTTCTTTCCCAGTACTTTCCTTCAAACATGCTCTCTATCTGTGGTTTTAGCTGCCATATGTATTGGTTACTTTGCTTGTTGCTGTGGCCAAACACCTATCAGTGGGAGCAGCAGGGGGAGTATGAAGGCACTGGTCAGATGGCGTCTGCAGTCAGGAAATAGCACTAGCAGCTAGAGACCACATGTTCACACACAGAAGCCTCTGGGGGACAGTTTGCATCCAAGCCACACCGCCATCTATCTGCTAATGAGTTCCATGCTTCTGTCCAGCCCAGGCCTCTTTCTTGGTTCCCAGAGAGGTTGATCCAATTGCCTATTGTCTTTATCTGAGTTTCAATTCCTTCTACGTAATGTTTACCTACAATGCTTCGTCTTCCTCCTATGTGTGCTCCTTTTAAGGGTAGACATCATGGAGGCAGGCGGGTACAAAACATGAGACCAACCTTCAATGTCCTTATTCTTCTCCAAACCCACGTAGCTCATCTGTCCTTCCACCTTCCCTAAATTTGCTCCACATTGTCTCTCTTGATTCAACACCCTAGATCAGTATTGCCACTTAGCTGAATTAGTGTGTCATCCCAAAGTGACCCTTCTCCAGTCCTGCAACCTTGTGGTCACTACCTCACATTGCCATAAACAAGACCTGTCCACAATATGAGACTAACCATGGTCCTTCTTGCTTAAAAGCCTTCAAGGTCTCCCAATGACCTTCAAATAAAGCTGCCTTCCTATTCTGGCTCCCTAGGCTGGTGGGAGCTGCGTTCCTGCGTTGGCTTCCATCTTTTTCTATAGCCAGAGTGAGCTTCTCTTAGCCTATCCCTTTCCCCTAAAGCCTTTGCACATCACTTTTGGAGAAAGCGTGTATGGCTGGTTCTGAGAACGGGCTTTATTTCTCACCCACCAGCTTCTCACATTCAGATCTTTGCCTTCTTTCTATATTCTTTACAGAGAATTTCTCCCTTGGGAAGTCTTCTTTGACTTTGCAGAGGAAGTGCCTTTGATCACCCTATGTAACACTTACCATAATTTATTGCAATTGCTGGTTTAATTGTCCATCTCTGTGTCTACTTGTAAAACCCCTTAAGGCCAGGCTCCCATGTGGGTCCAGCTCATTACTCCTTGAAACTAACAAAACGTCTGGCACATAACAAAACTCTATTTATTTATTGAATATTGAATGTTTCATAAAAACATCAAAAGCTATAAATTAGCCAAACAAGACCCCCCAAAATTCAATGCTTTTTGTCTCTAGTAGGTCAGATCACCAAGTGAGAAGACAAGCTGGAGACAAGTTTGTCTTTTTAGTCAGAAACTGGGAAACCAGAGAAAGTAGGAGAGGCTCCTCATCCCACTTTGACAGAGCAGATTCACTCTTAGCGCTGATTGCTTGTAACCCCAGGATGCAAGATGCCGATGAGACAGTGGTCAGAAAGATGCTCTAAATGTAGCGTGTCCCAGGAAACGGGAAACATTGGCAACCATATGCCCAACACTGGCCTCTTCTCTCTCGGTTCTCAGAGTAGTTGATCCAAATGCTTGTGTCTACCTGCGAAAGTTAAGAACACCCCTAGCTCCTCAGAGGAAAAACTTACTCATGTACTTTCTTCTTGGCTACCACGCCTGCTCCTCCCAGGACACAGGTGGCACCTGCTGCCCATTTAGCTTTGACTGTCATCTCTTCAAGCCTTAAAATCCTTGCTTCTAGAAGATTCATTGGTCACTTAGGAAACCTTGAAATCGGGGAGTGAGTGCTACCCTCACCTCCAGCATCTTAAAACTTGATGCCCAAGTATGTCATTATCCTAACAGAGCATCATCCATGTCCAGCAGCAGAAGAGGTAGCGGGCCTCACAGTATTAGCCCAGGTGATTTTACTAAACAAATGTGTGACACACTTCGCTCCACACTCACTGTGGCTTAGTCACTTCTGTAAACAGATAAGCAGCTTCATCTTACAGAGAAACCCCGAGGCCAACAGCAAGCCCAGCCTTCCAAAAGGGATGGAGTTATCCGCGGGATCTGTCAGCCTCCTATCTCGTTCCAGTTTGCCTATGAACTGTCTCAGGCTCTGTAATTAGAAGGCTACATGTACACATTTCATTAACCCATTCTCCGTTTTAGCTCCTGACTCTTCCCTTCTTGCCTTCATTCCCCCAACCCTTACCATTGAGGGTGAGGTCCTCTGCAAGGGCAGCGGGAGCTCTTAACCCGCAAACCACCTCTGGCCCCAGCAGAACTTTCTTATCTGTAAACAGACCAGTGCTGGGTGAAGCTGTATATTACCACAATGGTGCATTTGGGTACTACCGCCAACATACCTGGTTTCAAAGGACTGCTCAACTATCCCCACCAGCTGCATGGCACACTGAAAACTAATGCTCTTGGCTCTCAGTTTCTCCATCTGTATAACGTAGATGATAAGATATATCTCTATATTTGATGTGAGGATTAAGTGGGTTGAAGGTGATGTCCTTAGCACAGCGCCTTTAGTGAGTGTTAAGTTTCATTATTCTCTCTCTCTCTCCCATTGTAAGTATTTGTAAGTATTCCATTGGGTAAAATGATGGAACCATGCCTGCCCCCAAAGTCAGCCTCTAAGCTAAAGACTGTTGAGGTTGTCAGGTTGCAGTATATTTCTGCAGAGTGCTGGGGTTCAAATCTGATGCCATGCACATTTAAGGCAAGTTCTCTGCCACCAAGCTGCACCCCTGCTCTAGGCTTCTTGAGCTCCCTTATTCTCCAGGGAAAGTTGAGCGTGTCATCTGCCTGCCCCACAGTTCCACGACACAAGACAATCAGACGCAACAGGGAGTCAAGTTGAAGCAGGAATTCAGTTTATTACCGTGAGCATCAGCTTATGAAGGTTAAGCAACATCCTGTGGTATGAGGGTACCTCCAGTCAATGAGAGGCGGCCAAACCCTCCCCCTGGCTGGAGGGGCGTCTATCTAGCTTTTGCTGTCTCATCCTCACTCAAACTCGAGCCAGACTTTTTCTCTGTCCTATAGGCCTTTGAGGTTCAGGCCCTGAGATAATTTTGGCCCAGCACACCCCTGCCCTGCCCACCCCATTATTCTGTGTTTGATTTCTCCAACAGGTTAGGGGAGGGGCTGGCGCCTCCTCTGGATCCCACCATCTGCTCACAGAATTTTCCACCTGTGCCGTCATTGTTTGGGTTCTGTTTTCCATTCTGAAATGTGCAGGCAAGAGTTGGAAATTCATTGCCTGAGACTGGTTAAGATGAAAGTTTGTCAGAGCACAGCAAGATCTGAGACTTCTGGTGTGGGACACCTGCCTCTGAGGCTTCTGGTGTGGGGGGACACCTGCCTCTGAGGCTCCTGGTGTGGGACACCTGCCTCTGAGGCTCCTGGTGTGGGACACCTGCCTCTGAGGCTCCTGGTGTGGGACACCTGCCTCTGAGGCTTGTGGTAGGGGGGGGACACCTGCCTCTGAGGCTTCTGGTGTGGAGACACCTGCCTCTAGGACTTCTGGTGGGGGACATCTGCCTCAGACTTCTGGCGGGGCCACTGGCCTCTGGTACTTCTGGTGGGGAACACCTGCCTCTGAAGCTTCTGGTGCAGGCCACCGGCCTCTGAGACTTCTGGTGCAGGCCACCGGCCTCTGAGACTTCTGGTGCAGGCCACCGGCCTCTGAGACTTCTGGTGTGGGGACATCTACCTCTAGGACTTCTGGTGGGGGACACCGGCCTCTTCTCATGGGCCCATATGGTTTCCCATGTGCCTCTGGGAGCATGAGCTGGCAGTAAGGGTACGTGCCATCCTCTTATTGGGAAGCTACTTGCAGCATTTGAGATGAATGATGTCAAATGAAACTTGGGACCCCTCCCTTTCACACCACTTTCTGTAAAATATTTGCCTGGTTTCAAATATCAATTTCATACCCGTGATTGAAAATGAAATTTTACCTACAATCGTGAAGAACTGTTGCTTTCAAAAATGCTTTACCCAAAACATGACTCATTCGAGTAGAGTCTAACTAGATTCCTTCACCAGAAAAGAAATTAAAATCCAGGTGTTTGGGAGTAGAAGAGAAGAAAATAAGTATCAGTTTATCACTTGTGGCTTTTGGTCATCCTTACATGAGACATGTCTTTTTCTTTCTTTAAGCCAGTCGGCCCGTGCTTGGGATATTTTAACAACTGCAGAATAGACACATTATTAGCTATAGATAGATGGCTTATCTCAGAAATTGCCACAGTGGGGCTGAGACTTCTGTCACTTTGTGTCACCTGTCATCCCTGCTCCCTCCTAAGCGTCTCTGCAGGTGCTTGCCCATGACAGGTGCACCACAGAGTCCCCTGTGTGAGCCCTGTCTGTCTTATTAGTTGGGAGGATACACAGTTTTCTCTGGAGTCTGGCTCATGGGTTTAGCATTTGTGTCAAAATTCTGAGACATACCAGTTGATGTAGAGAGTGAATGGATGGTCATTCTGTTAGATTCCTGATGGATGGGACACGTGGTCTACCCTGGCGGTTTGAGGTGTGTTACAGCCGAACCTACAGGAGAAAATGTCTTCAGCGGAATTTCTTTATTTTATTTTTTCTTATTATTTGATACATGAAAATCCTAAATATATTGAATCCCTTCCTTGGTGAGAAGTTGAAACTTCTTGTCCTCTTGAAAAAATAATCATTTGTAGACCTTCTTTTTAAATTTCACCTAAAATATTTTATAGCATCGGTGTTTGTCCCTTCCAATTCACGGTCCTGTTTGGAAGCCTGTGGCTACACACAGCGGCTTTATCCACTTCAGCAATGGCAGGCTGGCTGGTCTGTGTGGGGTAAAGTCTGCTTATAAACCGTTCATTTTTGTGTGGTTTTTTACCTTCATCATCAGCTCATTGGGTCCTGCTCTGTTTATTCCATGCATTGTTCCTGACCTGCGCTGGCACTGTCATTTCACAGCCGTGTTTGTTGTAATCAGCTCATCCTCCGGCTGTACTGTAAGCGCCGTACCTGCTGCTGTGTGTGTAGTCTCAGTGGGAGAGAAAAGCTGTAGCCCAGAAGGTTAAGCAGAAGCCTGGGCTCTGGCCCTGTCCCCGCAGCCAGGGCTTTGGAGTGTATTTGTATCTTATTTGCCGTATTACTTGATAGGAATGTGTTGTGGTCATCTGGCCTGGCCCAGACTTGGTTTCAGTGATGGGTGGCCCTCGGATGGGGGTGGCTATGAAACCCCCACAAGCCTTCACTTCTTTTCCATGTTTCCTTTGAGGGCTTCTCGTGTCTTGTTAGAAAGCTCTTAAGATCTAACAGGACCCTTCTATTGCTGCCTGCGACAACCAATTTTGCTTCCATCTTTGCCTCGATAACTGCTTTCCTAAAAGCATGTGGGAGTCATTGTAACATGGCTGGTAGAAGCTTTCTCCCAATTACCATCTCAGAGCTGAAAATGGGAAGCTTGCTCTGCTCCAAATGTGGATCAATGTTCAAAGAGCACAACTTTGGCCTTGAAAAGAATGTTTAGTGCTAAAAAAAAAAAAAAAAAAAAAAAAAAACCAAAAAGCAACAAATGTACGTGAAGGCCTCTCTCCTAAGCTACTTTTATGTGTCAAGTAGCATCCTAGACGATCTTTTTTGTTTGTTATATTTTTAAACAATGCACTGGGGACAGCACCCAGGAGCTTTAAAGAAAGACTGACCTGAGATCTCACCGCCACTTACTTACTGTCCAGTCTTAGGGTCATCAGTTAGCATTAGTTAGCACTTGGATTAGAGGCGTTCGAAGCTGCATCATGGAGCTGCTGTGAGGGTCCAGGGCCAGCAGCAAGTAGTAGACGGGCACTGCACTATGTCAGCCTGTGTCGCCCGCTGAGAAGTCCACTGCACTGACGATAGCAAAACCTGATCAGTTGAGTCAGCCCTTGCAGCTGTTTGCAGAGCAGTGAACAGAGGTTGCTGTGTTTGTTTTTTTTTTTTTTTTTTTTCCTGAGAAGATTAGCTGGGCAAACTCTTCTCAACCAGAATGGAGATGAGAGAGAACGCTGAGCTACTGGAAAGCCTTTAAACTCCACTTTGCAAATAAAGAGAGAGAATTAATTAAAAACAATCATTAAGTCATTGAAAGAGCTGGGGAGACAACCTACTTAGCAGGGTTTTCGGCTGGTTCCTGTGCAATTACTTTCTGTGTGATTTAGAGAGGCGTGCCTCGTTAAAACTGCACTCCAGACAGCCCATCAACCTCAATGTGTTCTCCTTTCAAAGACCTGGAATCGGTTTCTACAACCCTGAGAACACCAGATCGTTAAATACAGGGAAACACTGTCTGCTGGCCCCAGAACTGTGGGGAGATCTTCATGGCTGCTGATTGATATCGTCGCTGGCTTTCCCGGTCTCTTTGTTAATTCACTGAACACTTATTGACAGCCAGTGATAGCCTGATACCTAATTACTCAGATGGAACTATTCTGAGCTAATTTCTTCCAATGTCATGGTACAGAGATAAATCTTGCTTTCTACAAGATGGGGGAAATTGTTCTTTCTCTCTCCATGCATGGTGATCCTTGTGGGAGCCAAACACTTGACAGTATAGATTTAACTGAGTGTTAAATTTAATACATATCTATTGCATATTCTATTCAATACTCTGGATGATGCAACGCTTAATTGTTTGACTTGCAGTAACAAATGCAAGGCTGACCCAGCCCTGTGGCAACACCAGGAAGATGCTGACAAGTCCCTAGGTGACAAGCTGCCATCATAGCCCTGTGCAGCACAGGCTGAAGGTCTGACCTCAGCTTCAGGCTCGAGGATGCACCCCAGGTCTTTGTCACTGTTTAAGTATCCTAGGTTCAGTTACTTGCAGCATGTTTTTATTGCCAATTCCAAACATTTTTACTGCCGTTCTTGGTGGCTCGTCATTAACAGAGATAGCAAGACTGAGCTGGACCACACTGTTTGCCTGCTTAGCCTGACTCCATAGTTTGTCTGAACATTACCATTCCTTCCTACATGATTTGAACATGATACTGTCTTTAAGAATAAAATGGTCCCTAGGCTATGTAGAGCATGGCTATTGGGAGATGTGGCTGAATTCCAATCTCCACAGCTTCAGCAAAGATCGGGCGTAAACATGGAGGCAAAGAACATCTCTTAGAGATGGTTTCTCAATCTCTTAGGTGGGGTAAGAGAGTCATGAAGGCTAAATTTAATCCCCCACATGAAGTGTAACATAAATCTTCAAATGCGTTATTATATTCATGTGCTACATTGCTAGTCCATACACATAAAATATAAAATGAATAGCAGTAATTTCTCATTGTTGGTAGAGGTCTAATGGGCCCCATGTCTGGTAATCAAATGAGAGACTGGTGGACAACTAAGAAAAAAAGGGCCTGGGATGAACTACTGAACAGAAAGCTTGTTATGGGAAGTCTTGGAAAGATCCAGAAGCCCTGGGAATTCCTGAAGAAAATCCCTTCCAAACACTCCTGTATTGCTGGTGGGGGTGCAAACTGGTACAGCTCCTTTTGGATATCAGTATGATGATTTCTCAGAAAATTAGGAAACTACCTTCCTCAAGATCAAGCAATACCACTTTTGGGTATATATCCAAAGGATGCTCAATCGTGCCACAAGGACATGTGCTCAACTATGCTCATAGCAGCATTGTTTGTCATAGCCAGAACCTGGAAACAACCTTAAATGCCCCTTGACTGAAGAATGGGTAAGGACAATGTGGTACATTTACACAATGGAGTACTACACAGAAGAAAAAATAATGACAGCTTGAATTTTGCAGGCAAATGAATGGATCTAGAAAACATTATATTGAGTGAGGTAAGCCAGACTCAGACAAATATCATAAGTACTCACTCATAAGTGGTTTTTAGACATAAAGCAAAGAAAACCAGCCTACAGTTCACAATCCCAGAGAACCTAGACAACAATGAGGACCCTAAAAGAGACTTACATAGATCTAATCTACATGGGAAATAGAAAAAGACAAGATCTCCTGAGTAAATTGGGAGCATGGGGACCATGGAAGAGAGGGTAGAAGGAGAAGGGAGAGGAGCAGAGATAAATGTAGAACTCAATTTAACAAAAGAGAGAAAAAAGCCCTTCTAAGTCAGGCTCAATGCAGAGGGTGCAAAGGCCAAGAGTCTAGGGCTTCCAGAAACATCATGTGTTTTGTAATGTCCCTGTGTGGACAACCAACAATCTTGAGGGATGGTGTATACCCCCCCCCCGGTTCTCCAGTTATTTTCCCAGTGTCCTCTATCACTGTGATGGTTTTCTTTACCAAAATTATCACACACAAAGGTTTTTTTAAACCAATGTCTTTGCTTGTTTATTTTTCATGATTTATCTTCTCCGAAGAATACGAGCTCTAGAAGTGTAGGTACCATGTCAGTCAGCATGTGCAACCCCGTGAAAACAAGGGTGCAATGCATTATTGTTAAGTATTTGCGGTATGGTAAATAAGAAACATACAGTTCTTAGCCATACGGCATGATGTAAAGAGTACTGAATGAGAACAGAGAGGTCCCAAGAAGAATCTTAGGTTCTATTTGGTTAGGTTCATTAACAGATTAGATGTTTAGAAAGAGATCACTGGAAAAATGTTAGGTTCCTTTTGGGTAGGTTCATTAACAGTTTAGTCATTTAGGAGGAGACAGAAAGCATGCAAAAATCAAATTGAACAATCGCAGAAACTGGAAGATGTATCTAATGTCATGAAGTGAAATTTCAAATGATCTCAATTCCAAGGCAAGAAGAGTAAATACATGAAGAGGTGTTGTGAGGAACCGCTTGTTTGTTCCTGGCTGCTCAGCCCCAAAATAGTCACACAGAAACTGTATTACTTAAATCATTGCTTGGCCCATTAGCTTTAGCTTCTTATTGGCTAACTCTTACATCTTAATTTAATCCATCTCCATTAATCTGTGCATCACCACAAGGTCGTGGCCTACCAGCAAAGTTTCAGCATGTCTGTCTCTGGCAGTGGCTCCATGGCTTCTCCCTGACTTCAACCTCTTTTTTTCCAGCATTCAGCCTAGCTTTTCCCTGCCTAACTAAGTTCAACCTTGCTATAGGCCAAGCCAGTTTCTTTATTCATTAACCAATAAAAGCAACACATAAACAGAAGGACCTCCCACACCAAAAAGGCAAAATTGAAATGCCTACATTTAGATTTTAAATCTGTCTTTCTCAGACGGAATGTAATAGCCAACCAAAACAAACCAGGGTCCCGTAGCAGATAATATGCAAGAGACCTGGATTTATTGACTGATCTGAGCCCCACCCCCAAACTATATCCTTGTAGAATTGTAATGAAACCCCACTTTGGTCATACATGGAAACCTACTGTGAATGTAGCAAATGAATAAGCAAAATGTAGCAACGCTCAGGGCTCAGCCTCAGGGACCTGTTTGGGGGAAGAAACTGTGTTTTGTTTCATATTGCTTTCTCTGCTTTGGTCCCTAAGTAACTCTAACACATAGACTGGGATGGGAGCTTCTGCCTTGACTGTAAACCCCGCAGCCCACATCCTTTCTTGCCTAGGACTTGGCACTTCTGCTTTGCCACTGGTCATTCTTCCTTCACTGATTTTCTTCTCTTAACCATTCTCATCTACATACGTTATATATTGGCCTCCATCTTTGTAGTCTCCATCCTATAAACAACAGTCCTGCATAGTCCCATTCCCGACTAAGAGTTGCCCAGGCCCATTGTCCCCACTTCTATTTGACCTCACTCCTCTCGGAGGTTTACCCTATTACTCCATCAAATTATTTCTTCATGGTCACCCATGACTTCTATGTTCCTAGAATTCTGGATAAGTATAACTTAATGGCTTGAATGAGGATGACTCCCATAGGTTCGCATACCAGTTGTTTCCCAGTTGGTAGATGTGTTTGGAAAGGAACACAAGGAGTAGCCTTGTCACTAGGAAGAGGAGCTGTGTCCCTAGGGATGGACTTTGAGATTTCAAAAGACTTGCACCATCCCAGTGTGCTTTCCTCTCTCTGCCTGGCTGTAGCTCAAGATGCAAGCCCTCAGCCATTCCTTTCCTCTGCCATTATGGGCTCTTAGAAGCCATAAACCCCAAACAAACTCTTTATTCTATGAGTTGCCTTGGTGTCTTATTACAGCAATAGAAAAATAACTAAGACAACAGCTAAGACCCAGTCAGAGAGTTTAACAAGACTCAATCATACTTATTCCAACTAGCTGTAGGGTCCCTCTGAGACTCATTCTCTCCATCTACAAAATGAAGGCCCTAACTTCAATGGCACAGGATTTGTGAGAGGTTGTCCATGGATGAATTCATCTCTGAAGGCTTTGGGGAGGAGTTCCCCTGGGAGATGAGCTTCCAGTCAGATCCCAGCTTATCATTCAAAACACAGCCCAGCCTGAACGCCAATGTTGCATGCTCAGAGCACTTTAACAGCCGTTTAGGCATGAAATAGACAGGAACATCTTGGCTAAAACCAGTGCTCTCCTGTTATTTTTAGTTCTGCCTTCTCTGACATGTTTTCTTCTGGGAGTTGTAGACTAGACTGTGCTCAGAACACAGTCCAAACTCCAACTGAGTCTGCTCCTCAGTCAGCCTCAGCTCCTGCCGTCCCTTCTAAACTCCTCAGACCTCTTGACAGCCAGATCCATGCTGCTACAGCTTGAATATTAAAGCCCCCCTCCCCCCTGGCTCGTGCTGAATCGCTGGTACCCAGCCAGCAGCCCTATTTTAGGAGACTCTGGAAACTTTAGGATTTGGGACCTTGCTAGAGAAAGTAGGTCACTGGAGGCAGGTCCTTGGAGGTCTTTTCCCCCTGGCCTCTTTCTTCCTCTTTCTCTACATCCTGTCCACTGTGGGGTGAAAAGGTTCCTCTAGTACCAGATGTTTCTGTCATCGTGAGAGTCTACCCACAACTACTGCGTCCCAATAGTGGACGGGATCTCTGAAACCATGTGCCACAGTGAAAACTTCCCCCTTAAGTTGGTATCTTGGTATTTTGGAATGAATAGGCATCTCCACCTGTGGATCTCTCTCGGAGCTGCTTCCTCTGCATGCGCCGCTGTTCGCTAACCCTTGGCTACCCTTCCCCTTTCACCCTTCACTTCTCAAGCTAGAAGACTCTTTCTTAGAGCCCCCATCCTACGGAGATTCTTCTGAACCCTTCCCGTCTCAGATCTGATTTCTTATCCTCATAACAGTGCACACTTGTACACATATAGATGGACCTGGGGGTTGGTTTCAGGGCTGCGTACGTGTGTTATATTGAGACTTGTTTCCCTGTCTAGATTTTATGTGTTGTGAGAACAGGGATTTTACTCGTCTTGTTGGCTGTGCACTCTGGCTGTGCTTGGAAAGTCAGATATTCAGATTGTTTTCTAAGCGGCTAAGAATGAATAAAGGCATAAATCAGTGAAAGGGGAAGATGAGTAGGGGGATAAGCAAGCCTACGTCACAGTGGCAGCATGAGGACTGTGTGTGATGGCCACCTCTGACTGTGACTATCCTTGGAACGAAAGAGAAAGATCTGGGTCCCTCGGGCGAAGAGTAGCTTTGGAGCCATTTGCTGGGTACCACCTCCTCTGTGTCCACATCTTGGCCCTTCTCAGTAGATGTTATCCTTATTGGCTTCCATGGTGAACACTGACCCTCGGAGTTTGGAAACTATGGAAACTAGTGTTTTTACCTTAGTTCACCCACTACCCAGAGAGATCCACCCACCATCTTATCCAAACCTCTGCTTTGCCTAGCTTGCCTACCTGTGGCGTTTCTACTTATTCCTGCTGAGACTTGGGATGTCCAGGAGTTCTTGAGAACTAAATGAGGAGATCATCCGTTGAGCCCTTGGCCTTGGGAGTCAAATTCTAGCCCTGCAACTTGTGTGCCAGTCTGGATTCCCAGTCTTTATTTTAAACTGGGAGTCGTCACCACTAGGGATGCTTCTGAAGAGTGAGTTGGCCAACTCATATAAGGGGTTTGGCTCTATACTTGTGAACAGTCGGTATTTGGTACTAATTCATCATTGCAAGGCCTTTAAAAATGAATTTGATTTCCTTTTAATCACCCTCCTGTAGGCATAGAAATATACACTATGTCAACAGATGTGTGCTGAGAAACTGGAATCATTTTTGAAAACCAGAGACCATGGGGAGGATATCAGTGGCTTATAGAATGTTAGCCACTGAATAAATAAATAGGCCTTGGGAAAGAGGAGGCAGGAGGCATGAACTGTCTTTCCAAGGCACTGCGGTGACTGGCGGCCCAACTCCCCGTGCTGTTGTTAGCTGCAGCTTAAATATCCGGAGAGAACCAGCTCCTGCCTTGTGCTTGGGCCCATCCATGGTGAGGAGAGGAGCATGGGCCTGCTTGAGTACCAGAGTCACGGGGACTCAGGGCAGACAGTTCTAGAAGGCTCAGATGCTGACTAGACAAAATGACCCTCACACCGACATCTTCTGACTACCTTTTAGCTTCTTCCCTGCCCACATTTGTTTTCTGTTGTAACCCAGCACCCTCTCCCTCTGTCTTTCCAATGATTTTCTATGAGTGGCTTCTGCACTGTTGACCTGTTCATGTGGTCATTGAGGCAGCGCATGCTGATGGGATCCGTAGCAATTATCAGCTTACATCAATGAACCAAACATGTTTATGTCCTCAAAGACTTCCTTCCCAGTGAGGATAGACAGACAAACACAAAAGAAATATACCCGTCGAGTGGTAATGGGGGCTAACAGTCAATGCCCATGGAAAACTCTGAAGATGGAGAGGGTTGCCCTCTTCATGAATCTTTTACCTATCCTCTTTTGATGACTTCGTCTGTGGTAAATATGGGCTGGCTTCTCTCCTTAGGAGTGAGCACTTCAGCATTCCCTAGATAAGACTCCCTTGTGATTTGACTACTGGGTGATTGCATTTTCCTTAATTGAGCCAGCCAAGCCCTCTCCACAGTGTTCCATTGCAGGCGACCTGACAGAGGAGAGAACTGTCTCTGAGCCCTCCACGTCTTCTGTGACATTTTGGAGCATGCTGGTTGTCTAAAGAAGACCTTTGTTTAATCCCATGCAGCCAATCTCTGTTCTCTGGAATCAGGCTGGTTTCTTGGTGTCCATTTTAAATGTGTGTGTGTGTGTGTGTGTATGTGTGTATACATTCACTTTCTGGGTTTTAGATCAACTGTAGACTATAAGAGAAGTAATCATGTCTTGTGACTTAAGTCACAGAATGATGACATCAGAATGAAGCCCAGCCCTGGAGGACCTAGTCCAGGTAAAATGGTAGCAATGGCAGTAACACAGTTTTGTTTTTATTTTGTTTCTAACAGAGATCAAACCCAAGACCTTGTGCATGCTAAGCACGCACTTGGTTACGGAGCTGCACTAGCAGGCCCAGAAATGGTTTTTAAAAGACAAGTTAGAACCCTATTAAATTGCTCTATCTATAGTTAGTGCTCATGTTTACCACATTTGAGAGAGCCAGATTAATCCTCCTCTGTGGACTCAGGCTAAAAGCAGAAAGTGAGATGAGGAAAGGCTTTGAAATAGTTTTGTGCACTGGTGCGTCGTCTCTGTGGGCAAAGGCATCTTCTCCACAAATCCAACAGCCTGAGCTCAATCTCTGGAGCACACGAGGGAAAGAGAAGGGACTCTGGAAGTCATCTCTGTCCTTGCCATGTGTGCCACGGCGCCCGTGCATGGTGCTGTCTTCTCGGCAATCATTTTTCGTTGAAATGAAGAAAAATTGAAAACAATTATTAGCTGCCTCTGTAAAGCGTAGCGCTCAGATGTCCCCGCCTTGCAAAATGTGTGGCTCCTCAATGACAGGACTGTCCTTGACACAGCTTTGGTTCCGGTAGCCGTGTTTGAGATGGTCAGCTGTGTTGTGAGTATATTTAGCTTATGCTAAATGCCCCTGGGAAGATGAGCATCATCTGTTTTCAGTTTAATTGTGTTTGGGGCATGGTACATTTTTTCCAGATGAATAAATATTAAACATTTCCCACTTTCTGAGGAAAACTAGGGTTGAATTTGAAGCACGAGTTATCAAACATACTTTAAATCCCATGAAAAAGAAATGTAAGGAGTGATGGGCCGTTTACAAGACTTTAAAAAATGTATTGCTCTATAAAAATGCCAGGTTTCAGATGAAAAATTGTACACACGCCTGACAGGCCGTTGATGTGTTCCATTCCTACTAGCATGGAGGGATGGCAGGGCTGACCAGGGCTTGGCGATAGTGCCTCAGGAATACCGCAGCTCCACAGCGCCGCCCCACAACACCCAAAACTGCTCCGCGTGCTCGATCCAGATGTTTACAGCCCCTAAAGCTTCCACAGCACACCAACTTGGAGATTTGCATATTCAAATAGAAAATATCTTAAGCCTTATCAGTGTCATAAAAGAGTTTGCTCTGGGCTGATGGAAAAATCAATTTAGCCAGCAACATTCATCTGCTTCTTCATAAACCGTAAAGCTTCCCAGCAGAGATCTTAAAGGAAAATTGAAGTCAACTGTAAATAGATTTAGGAGGATGACGGCATATTCCTCTTCGTGTGTCCACAGCATGTGGTCATTCTGATCAACCCCCTGCTAACAGACGCTCAGGGCCTCAGCCTCCAGGAGCTTCCATCATCCTCCATCCTTTGCCTTCCCAGTCGTAACATAAATTAGGAAGGTGCGTAGCAGAACACTCCGGATATGAATCGTCCCCTGGTCCCAGGCACATGTGTTTGTAGGTAGCATGTGCCTCTATGTAGGTAGAATGGACTGGGTAGACTATGGGTAGATAGAACGTGTCTGTGTGTAGAGCGGACTGGTAGACTATGGGTAGGTAGAACGTGTCTCTATGTAGAGGGGACTGGGTAGACTATGGGTAGGTAGAACGTGTCTGTGTGTAGAGTGGGCTGGGTAGACTATGGGTAGATAGAACGTGTCTGTGTATAGAGTGGACTGGGTAGACTATGGGTAGATAGAATGTGTCTGTGTGTAGAGTGGACTGGGTAGACTATGGGTAGGTAGCACGTGTCTCCATGTAGAGTGGACTGGGTAGACTATGGGTAGGCAGATTGCATTTCAGTATACAATAGTCTGTGGGAAGATCTGAAGTTAGTGCAAAGGCCTAGAGAAAAGAGAATTCTCCTGTCCTGTGCTACTGGCTTACCAGCTGCCCTGATCCTTTACAAGCTCTCAGGTGTGATGCTGTGGGGCTCCATGGCAGGTCAGGTCACTCACTGGCCTTGCCATTTCACCCTGTCCCCCATAAGTTCTTAAAGCCTGACATGGAACTGACTATACATACTTTAAAATGTGCAAACCATTGTGGATTTACTTCATCATTTCCACACCCTAGCAATGAAAAAGCTTCAGAATGCCATTCTTAAAGTCATATGCTTGGATGTCTCCAAAATAACTGAGTTAAAGGACAGTCTATAAAAAAATCATCCGGTCATATTTTTTTCTGTTCTAAATTGTGCTCAGAAAGATTTCTTTTAAGCCAAAGCTTTTCAATGGTGTCTATTAAATGTATAGACTGCAAGTGAGAAACTCACGAGAATCTGTTTTACATCAGAATTATTCGATGACTGAAAGTAAACATAAAGGAAGATGGGTCACTTCTGGAACACTCAGGGGTTCAGTCGGTGGCCCGCTGAAATGTATTGCCGCTATTCTGTGGGCAAAGGTGTAAGCTGCAGGCAAAGAAGCTCCGAGTTCTGTCTCAACTCCCTTCGGTTCTCTAACAAGGTTTGGAAGAGCCCTTAGTGTACTGCCTGAGATGAGCGTGACCACAAATGGTGCCTCGCCAAATCCTCAAACACACAGAACTCAGCAGTTAGGTTTTCTAGCACGTCAGTTACCGTTTCATGTTGAATTATTGCAATCGGTGTTTTAACTTTTAAAAAAATCAGGGAGGATGAATGATTGTGCAGTCTTTGGGCTTTTACCCCTAGTAAAGGTAGCATTGATCCTTACTAATTCAGTGATGTCAGGTGGGATTTCTAAAGCAGATCTTCCTAGAGGGCTTTGGCCTCTTGATAGCTTTAGAATTATGTTATAGAGATCGATTAGATTGTCTAGACTGGTGGCCCCAGAGGTATTAAAATGCCCTTTCTTCAAAGAGAGGGCTTAAACTCCAGACGCGTGTCCATTAGTGATGGGGTCTGGAGATCCCATCTTCTGCCTGGAGCTTTCTCCTCAGACTTGCTGAGTTGGTCTCCTCCCAGGTAGCTCACTTGGATCCTTTCATTCTTCTAGGCTATACTGTCCCGAGAATCTAACTTTCTGCCCTTAGTGATCTGCTTCCACCATGTGTTCCTGAGATAAAACCCAGTTTAGCAGGCTCAGTCAACAGGAGCTTTTTCCCAAGGAACCATCTACCATTCCTTATGGATGCTTTAAAAGATTCATATATATATGTGTATATATATATATATATGTGTGTGTGTGTGTGTGTTTGTGTGTGCACACATGTATGTGCAATGTGCACATGAAGACCAGAGGACCACTGGGGGGTGTTATTCCTCAGGAGCCATTTACCTAGTTTGTGAGCCAGACTCTTTCATTTGGCCTCTAACTAGTCCCAGCAAGGCTAGTTAGTAGTAGGGTAGGCTAGTCCCAGCAAGGCTAGTTAGTAGTAGGGTAGGCTAGTCATAGCAACTAGATAGTAGTAGGGTAGGCTAGTCACAACAACTAGTTAGTAGTAAGGTAGGCTAGTCCCAGCAACCCCAGGGCTCTGCCTGTCTGCCTCTCCAGCACTGGTTTCAAGTCTGTGTCATCACGCCTGGCATCTTTATGTGGATTCCAGGGATGAACTGTGGGTCCTCTGGCTGTGTGACACGCTCCTTTATGGGCTGAGCTATGTCCTCAGCACTGTGGATCATGACTGCTCAGTGTGTTATTTAACAGTCATGTTTTACACACATGGAAGGCAGCTCCTTTGGTGCTAGGCGCTGACCCTGAGGACCCGTCTTCTCCGGTGTCCTTCCTCCTCAGGGCTGCATCCTCGTCCAAGGATCCTGGAACCGTTAGGAAGTGAATCCCGGCCTCCCAGGGGACTGGCTCTGTCTTGTGTCCTAGAGGAGCCCTATCTTGTTGATCTGCACCAGTGACTCATGGCGCCAAGCCTCCGGCGCTCCCCTCGAGCAAGGCGAGGATGCCCCTGAAAGGTGTTGCTCACTTCTGTTCTGTTGCCTGTTTCTTTCAGATCATTCTCAGCTCCGGTCCTGTGGAGCCTCCTGAAAGCAACAGCCACACAGTAAGTGCACATTTAGAATTCTCTTCTCAGCTGCACACGGGAACCTGCGTTTTGTTCAATGCTTTCACGAAAATCGTTTCGTTCAAGTATTTTATCGGTGAACAGCAGCAGAAGGAATGAGGGTTTTATGTACAGGAGAAACATTGAGCCATCGCTTTAAAATTGATAGAACTAATAAATGGACGGAGATGAAAAAATAAAGCTCAGATTACCTCCAGGGATACACACAGCAACCTCCCCTGACATGTTAAAGCTGGGCCATAGTCCAAGCGGTATTTCAGACGGTGCCAGGCACTTGACGGGCACATATATGTTTGGGGAATGTATAGACGGGTTGGATGACTTGGCAGTTTGAGATAGCATCTCTGTGAGCCTTCAATCCGTAGCATGAGGCAATGTGGAGCCTTGGGAAGTGTGCCAGCTATGGATCTGGGTAAATCTGGATCTGGGTGCTTCGGTTCAATCCCCAACTCTGCCTCTTAGTGGCTACACCTATGTCAGCTCCTCTCTGTGGTCTGGTGTCCTCCCCCTTACAATGATTCTAATAGGACCGCCTCGCTGGCTGATACAATTGCCATTTAAAATACTTGTTAAAGTTTGATTTTATTTCTTATTGTTCTCTGTTTGGGGTTTGTTAAGACAGAATCTCACTCCACACAGCTCAGCTGTTTCCAGACACACTTTGGAGCCCAGGCTGGCAATGAACTTAAAGCCCTTCTTTCATCTCTCCCTACTGAGTGCTGGATTATGGGTGCGAGTTGTCATGTCCAGAAATGAGGACATGACATGACGAGGGTAGGAACATCTGCGTGTCTTGTGTGGGGACTGAAGCACTGGTTTGCTTTAAAAGCATCGACACCCCCATAGCATTGAGCTCCCTGCACTGAAAACTCTGCTTCCCAGATCTGTTCTACATTAAAAGCGGGGGTTCTTTGAGGAAAGGGTTGATTAAGACGAGGGCAGGAAATGCACAAGATAAGCTTAGAGTATCCCACGGTGCCAGAAACTGAAGAAATGAAAAAGAAAATGGCAAAACAAAGTTCCCTACCTGCCCCTTATGCAAATGTGGGGCCCAGCTGCAAGAGCCACCCAGCATGGTGCTGGGAACCTTCAGGTTCTCTGCAAGGAGTCTCTCTGGACCATTGAACCATCTCTACAACCCCTACCTGCTAATTTTTAAGTATGGGAGAAAAACATTTTGGTGTATAATTTGTGTGTCTCAAGATTCCTACCTAGAGAAGTATATTCATCAATGAACTTTTAAATTACACAGGCAATATTCATGTATACAGCACTCAGCAATATTTTATATCATCCTTGGAAGGAAGAACAAGTTGGGTGTGGTAGTGCATGTCTGTAATCCCAGCACTCATGAGGCTGAGGTAGTAGGATCTGGATCTGGCTATATAATGGGTCCCTGTTTGGAAATCAAAAGTACAAACAGTAATAACAACTAGGAAAAAAATGGAACAAAATAATTGTCAAAGCTGAAACATAATTATTTGAGTAGAAAGAATTAGAATTCTTTCGGTTCCTTCTGCCTCGCTGTGGCCACACACCTGACAGGAAACAGAAGGGAGCAGATGCTCGTTTGACTCATGGTTTTGGAGAGATTGCAACCTGGCATAGCCAGGAAACCAAGGCAAAATGGCTCCATCTGTAGAGGAGACAAGGCAACAGTTATTTCCCCCGCAGACCATGAAACGGAGAAAGCTACCTACCTGGAACCAGGGCTGGGAATAACCTCCAAGGGCTTGTCTCTGTTAACCTAACCCTGCCACACCTCCTAAAGACCCCACAGCCTTCAAACAATGCACAAGTGAGGGCCTCATGTTCAAAACATGAGCCTGTGGGACACTTCAAAGCCAAGGCATAACAGAAACTGTAAGTCTTGTTGTCTATTGCTACATAACAAACCACCACAAATACAGGACTTAGATCTGTTTCCATGCGCTGAGTCCGGGGGCAGCTAGCCCCAGCTTTGCTTACTGTTTCACATGCCAGCTATCCATCCCTCTGGTCCTTTATCAGGGCTCAAGGGTTTTCTTTCAGTTCATGAAGTTACGAAATTCAGTTGCACTTGGAATATTGAGTCTCTGGTTTTCTTTGGGACTGTCACCTGGATCTGTCCTCATCAAGGAACTACCCATCACCCCATGCTCTGTGACATTTCATAACCCTGTGTCCACATGACAGCTTATGGTCTCAAAGCCTGCAGAAGACTTTCTTGTCTTCTGAGTTGGCGTCTTACAAAGCAATTAGGGAAATACCTACCCAGTTGGCATTGCCGTAGCTGGCTAAAGGTAATGACAGGCCAAGCCTGAACTTCACAGGCAAGGCTCACACTGAGGATCGCGCGAGGGTGTACTTATGTGAATAAGTCATGAGTTGTGGGACATTGTGGGACATTGGGATCTCATGGCTGTTGGGATCGCCACCATAGTCAAGCAAAACAGCAAAAGTCGGGATTAAAGGGATGTGGTCACTGCTTGCTTCCGAACAGATTTCTGTTGGAGGTAAACAAATGGGCTTGCCTCTCACCCCAAACTAACAGCACCCTTCAAAGTTATCAGATGAGAGTTAGGATTACATGAAGATCAAGGCCATCAGAAAAAAATATTTGGATATAGTTCTTAAATGTATCACTGTATCTCTGACTAGTCTTTTTCTAGCACATAAATATGCTCTTGGCAACCATGTTTATGAATTTTGAGAACTCACTCAGTCAAAGCTCAGATAATAGCATTGCCGGTTTTCGTGGTTATTCATTTTAAGGCAATTTGGGTTTTTCCATACTTTCATTTCAAACTTCTGTCCACTAATAACTAATTGGTAGAATGATATCATTAAAGTTGTATGTCTCATGCTTTGCATATGTTTACGTGATTAAAATATATTGGATATTCGCTTTTGCAGACTCCTTATCATGAATTCTGAGTCCTTTTCTCATTAAATATCACACATAGAAATGCTGGTGTTGCCATGGTTCTCCATAAATTACTGTAACCACTACCTACATCTTTGGCATCTTGGGTTATCTTTTTCTCGTTTTGGTCTGGTGGCTCTGTGAAAAACCAAATCATCAAGAAGCCCTATTGCACATTTAGGCTTCAGAAGTCACCTTCCAGCAGCTGCTTGGCTGGAAATAAACTCAGGACTCTGCCAGCATCTGTGGGTGGGCTTGGGTCTCGTGATCGCTGTCCAGAGAGTCCCTGATGAGGCCACTAAAAGCCTGTGAGGGGACACAAAGTCTTTGCTATTTAGAACTCAGATTTGCAGCTGCCTTGATGGAGGCCTAAGGTGAGGAAAGGGGGAAACACACATTGGAAGTCATTCGGTTAAGACACTGTGGGAAAGCCGGATTCCCATGGTCCTCCTGCCTCCCTTCTCTCCTTTCCGAGTCTTCTCCCCAATTCCCCCATCACTCACAGTAAGCCTCAGGCTGTAGATGTTGGCTTCCCTTGTGCCAAGGGCTCTAAAGGGCTGTGTTCCAGAGCAATGGAGCCTAATAGACTGCATCTATTGGTGAAGTAACTCATTTATCACCGAAAGGTCAACGCTTCCTCCCTTCCTTCTTTTCCGCTTTGGGGTTGTTTTCTTTGTAGGAACTAAATAAAAGTGTCTTTTTAAAACATGGACAATAAGTGGAGGTAAAAGCAAGTCACCTTTCCTGCCTGGGGCAAGCGTACACAGGGATGAGAGATGGTGAGTCTTCCTCAGGCTGCCTCCAGTGGAACCATCCAGAATCTCCCTCAGCTCCAGACCTCTGATGTCACTCAAGCTCTTCCGTGTGTTTCTTTCCTGGGTGGGGCTTGGGCTCACCTAACAGTTTCCTCAGATTTATTTGACATATACCTTAATGTATAAATCTGGTAACTCACCTCTTACTGAAATTCTAGATGTGTTTAGCTGACAGTTGAAGCAATGATCAATAGGCTTTGTGTGGGAAGATGGTTTGCTTTGAAGTGTGGCATTGTATTAGTAAGATCTCAACAATGCATCTGCCATCGGGTTTTTGTTTCTGGGGACAAACTAATGGCGTTTTGCTTGTCGGTGATTAAGATCCAGCTGGATCTCCTCATTTGGGAGCGCCCGAGCAGCAACTGGAGCAGGCACTGCGAGCTCACGCTGTAAAGCAAGACAGACATTCACCTACTCATGTTATTTCTCTGTATCCGATACTGCCCCTGAGACTGTGTCTCTGGCAGAGCTGACACCACCCCCTTCAAGTCTGACCTCTTCTTTCCTGAAGTCCAAATCACACAGATTCTGAGCTTCCTTCCCCGACACTCTCACGGGTTGCTTGCTGCTGGGACAGTTTCTCTCAAAGGACTATACGATCTTTGAAAAGCAAGAACTTAGAAGTTTGCTTGTGTTTAAAAACACAACACTAAACTCAGTGTCCCCGGTGCTCCATGTCACAGGTTCCCATCCCCCACCTCTTCCCCCTCCCCCTTCTCCTCCCCCTCCCCCTCCTCCTCCCCCTCCCCCCTCTTCCTCCCCCTCTCCCCTCTTCCTCCCCCTCTCCCTTGCCCTCCCCCCTCCTCCTCCCCCTCCCCCCTCTTCCTCCCCCTCTCCTTTGCCCTCCCCCTCCTCCTCTTATCTAACAGAGTTCTTACAATGGAGTGTGGAACAAGCTCTCCATTTCAGGAGCACAAGCATGGGTCGGCCCAGCAAAGCCTCCACACCTGTTCTTAGGACCACCCCGTCTTCCTTGTCTGCCCATCCTCAAGCCCCCACCTTTCTTTCCAGGCATCTGTTCTACATCTCAGCCTCTGGATCTTCTCCTTGAGGGCATTCCAACTAAAAATTAGCTGTTCTAAGTGGATCGTGTCCTAAGAAATCAAGTCATGGGTCAGAATGACTTTAAGACCCAAAGTAATGTACCTCCAATGTTGAGCTTCCTAACTTTGGAAACATGGAAGTATTTTTTAATCCATCTGGCTCCCTTAAATCATATCACAAATGCAGTTGCTTATGCTGAGAGCTATTTGAAAAGTGGAAACCTGAACTCCTGCCGTTTGGGTCAGATGCTCTGGGGGAGGAAGGGTCAGGCTACTCCACGGCCGAGGCTGACGGGAACTAAAAGAAAGCCTTTCTCCTCTCACAACCCTGGCTTCCACTCCCCGTCTTTCTGCTTACTGACCATAAGTCCTTGGGCAAATTTCTGAGTTTGGAGGTTGAGGTCAAGAGCGGGACCACTGAGCAAGACAGCCATGGAGGCAGAGATGGGAGGGTGTCACAGAAGAACGCTTGCCACCTTCTAGGAAGCAATGAATGTTGGCCCATGGCTGTGCCTGTTCAGCCATGGACACCTCTTTCATCCCTGGTCCATTCTTGGAAGCACCTGATAGGGAATGGTACCCACCCCAAGTGGGAGATGCCAAAGACAAAACTGCAGCAGTTCAGTTGGAGGTCTGGCCTGCTCATGATTCCAGAGCCAGGTAGCCTCTCATTCTGTGAAATAAACCAGGCTTCCAGTGGGGTGAGTGGAGGGGGTTAGGGGGCAGAAGGAAATAAGAAGCAAAGGACAGCTTGCTCATTTGCAGAGTTCCTGTTCTCCCTAATCTCATAGGGTAGAAATAGAGAGGTGTTCTTTAGCATGCCTGCTCATACAAACTGCCCTGCTCTGATCGACTGCTATAGATAACTTTAACCATCAATCTTCCTCCTCCCCGCTCCTCCTAACACGTTTCAGGCTTCAGTTTGTTTACATAATACTTAGCATGTATGACTCTGTTATGATCTGGTCTGTGTAGGTTTACTCCATGTGGCTTGTCTAAAATTATGGCTTCCTATAAACTCTTGCTTAGCATGCATCTTATCATCGCAGCTGAGGGATAAAGGTAGCTTCCTCCTTGATTGAAACCTTGTGTTTCCAAGTCTCCCTTCTCCTGTGGTCTATGCGACCTTCAAAGTCAGTGTCTGCTCACTCCTTTTACCCCCAGCCACTGCAAAGAGTTCACACTCAGTCAACAGTGGGCTTACTTGAAAAGATAAAGTATCCTGGATCTTTCTAACGTGTTATTATATAATGTGTTGATTACAAGAAGAGTTATATGAGGACTCAGTATGAGTATATGCATGTATTTTTATTGCTAAGGATATGCAAAGGAAGATGGGACTGCCACGGCTTGGAATGCTCCAACTCAGTGCTGTTGGGGTCACTAAAGGAAGCAGAGACTCAGGAAAGCTCCAACTGTCCCCCCCCCCTCCTAAAATGCTGGTAATGTTGCTTGGAAAGAGAAGCAAACTCCCCAACCCAAGCATATAAAATTAGAAGGATGTAAAAGCAAGCCTGCTGCCGGAGGGGAGGGGTTGGCAGAATGGGATGGATCCTCGCAGCCACCTGGTGTGTGATTTAACACTGCTCTGAGCTTTTGTTCCATGATATTTGTGACTGGGTTTATTCCTAGTCCCTTGTCAAAAGCAGCGTTTTTATAAACGGGTGGATGTTTTCCTTCCATTCTTGTTTACACCGTTCCATCCCGCTGTTTACAAGATTGGTCTCTCACACTCTGCCTTGGGTGTTTTCTATTATTGTGTAGCTAAAATTGCCAGAGGAGTCTTTAAGGCGCTCTCTCTCTTGAGAGGCAGGGGAGCTGTACCACCCTGCAGGCTCCTCTCTCAGCATGGTGCAGCGTCTCCCCCACAAAAGAGGCACATAGCTATTATGAACCTGTGACCAGCTGTGAAACTTTGCACATCCCAGTATTTTGAATGCTTGAATGTATCTGTTGTGTATCTCATGATGGAGCTCACGTGGGCTGGTGCCTAGGGCCGAAGGAGGCGTGACTCCTCAAAGTGGAGCCCTTCCTACCTTCTCCCCAGCTTTGTGTTATTGCAGTGAAGTTATTGCTTCCTCTCCCTGCTCGTTCACACCCCTCCCTCATCTTCATCCCTCTCACCCATTGCCATGGTCCTAGCCTCCGTGTTCAGATGGTGACAAGGGATGACGGCACCCAGGACCCACTGGAAAGGGAAATTGTAGGTTTGTCTTGATGTTTCTGAAGCATGGAAGCCAGAAAAATAAGATCTCAAGAAGCACTTGCTTTGACTACTTCTGCTCTCCTCCTAGCTGTGAGCACTCTCTCTGGCCCGCGATGTGATTAGCTTCTAACTGATTTGCTTTTGTATTTCAGTAAATAGTATGTATTTGCCACCAATCTATGTATGTCCCTTTAAAAGTGATCTACACTTAAGTCTGAATGTGACCCAATAGGGAAGGTCTTTGATTGTGTCCTGAAGGCCCCAAGGTGGCCACAGGAAGATGAGCTGAGAAAGATCACATTGTGACAGGCTCTGTACACTGGCCAGGGGTGTGGACTTAATGCAGTGACTAGGGAGCGACACCCCCATGCTTAGACTTTAGGGTGCTCATTCAGCGGCCATGTGTGGCGATTACAAGAAAAGAGAATAGAAATCGTGGAACTAGTAAAAGCCAGTTTCAAAAGAGTGGTAAGATTTTATTATGCGTTCAAACCCACAGTTCCAGGAATATGAAAAGGAAGGCAGATTTGAGAGCTGTGGTTGCAGTAAAACCAACCAAGAGTTGACCACTGAAAGAGTGAGGGAGACAGGATCTGGAGCTGATGTAATTGGAAGGCCAAAGAAGATAACAAAAACTAAGGTTCCGAGGGAGCAAAGAAGATTGGGGTCATAGCAGAATCTCTGTTTCAAATGAGCTCAGAAATGCTATAAATATCCACAGAAAAACACAGAAATGAGAAAAGAGGGGGAAGAGATGAAAGGGGGAGAGAGCAGCAAAAGCTGGGGGCAGAGAGGAAGATTTAGTCTTTTTTCTGGGAAAAAGTTATTACCGGAGCCACGAGCTAGAAAACCAAGGGGAGAAGTTAGAGAGAAACTCTGAAGAAACAGTTCCAGTGGCTGTCAGATTAAAGAGTAGAGAGCCCAGAACTGAGCCTCAGGTGGAAAAGAATACTATTTCAGTATCAAAATTCCCAGACAAAATTTTAGACATATACTAAAAATCTTTTAATATTGATCTAAAATTCAAATTTAACTACAAGTTTAGTGTTATTGTTTGGCTCGATCTGGCAACTCTAGACAGTGGTGATGCCCTCATTTATACATTGGCCAGAAGAGGAGGGGAGGAAGAGACGATAGTGAGCCTAGGAATGACACACAGGTCCCAGGAAAAGTCCGGAAGTTGCTGCTGCATTGTCACAGAATCAAGAGGCACAGTATTTTAGAGCTGAGCAAAAGGGTCAAGCCCACTGCCCTGGACTGCTGGGAATTTGTAGGCAGCTTGCGGACAGCAAATGGAGATCTCGCTGCCCTGGGTGAAGGGGTAGAGGCAGCAAGAAGGAACCTGTGTCCTCCGATTAAGAAGCAGGGTGGGCAGCAGGAGGAGAGCAATATCTGTTAAGGCAGCAGAGAAGAAGGCAAACCTTCAGGATTGAGGGAGGCCGAGGAAAAGCCAGAGAGGCAGACTCAGAATGGAAGAGGGGTGGTGGGGAGGTGTGGGAGCCCTGGGAGGGGGTTTACAAATAGATGGTGAATGGACACTTGCGGGGGGCTGCACCCTGTTCACCCTGTTCCTTGGACTCATGAAGGAAGCAGCAGGAAATAGATGTGGTTTTAAGAGGCGAGAATGTCATAGAAAACCCTTCACGCACAGCTAGACTGGGTCATCGGGAGTGAATGAGACAGAGGCAAAATTGGGAAACAGAAAGGAAGGCTCAGGCTCAAAATCAACCCTGTTTGTTGATTGTGGGAGGGATAAGATGAGGAATGCAGTGGGGCTTGCAGCTCATCCAAGAGGGAGTGCTTTGTCTCCCTCCACATGTGTTTTCTTTCTGTTCTAGCAATCCTTATCAGCTCACAGCAGGTGGAAGTGCTCACCAGGGAGAGAGCAATAACAGCAGCAGAATTAAACAGGCTCACTCTTCTCCATTTCCTCAAGCCCAGAGAGCCTGACCTCTACACAGTCAGGGTTGTTTGTCCACATCCCCCGTCTAGAAATGGCACAGCAGGCATGGCTGGGGGCAGGCATGTTTGGAGTCTTATGGAGTCCTAGTCTAGCGTTCTTGCCATCATGTAGACCATGTCTGTGTGATCAAGGGCCTTGCCATGTCACACTCAGGTATCAGGGACTGACAGATTGATACACACACCCTGATCCCCTCACCCTTCTGCACACTGGAAACAGTCGGAAGTTCTGCAGGTGGGAAGATGCGGTCAAGCCTGCAATTTCGCAGCCTCTTTACCTCTCTTCTTGCAAGAGTAGAGGTGCTGTGTGCAGCCCTGGGAGGGAGCCTTTACAGAGCTGCAGAAATGATAGAGAGAGAGAGAGAGAGAGCCCCCAGACAGAGTTATTTCAAGGAGGGGGTGGGGTAGTACTGCCTGCTGAAGCTCTCCTGCCTCCAGATAACATTTCCAGTCCTGCTGGAAAGTGCTTTCTCTTCCTCCCTGCGGCCCCAACACAAAGGCACAAATGAAATTCCTAAAAGCAGACACTGCTGTCTGGTTATTTTTAGTATTTGATGTTAGTATTTATCAAGCTTTGCAGTGTTAATTTGTCCTCCCACCCATTTATCTTCCTGCCTCCTTGTGCTGGGCTTAGAAGAGACTCACAGGAGAAGCAGCTGGTGACCTCGCAGAAACGTGTCAGAGAGAGAGAAGCCCAGGTCTTTAAAATCAATCTTCCTCACCCCTGCCTTGCAGAGAAGAAAGCTGGAACCTGCTAGCCATGGGAGCAATAAAACCATTAGTGAATTCGAACCCATTAGACTGTCTGGGTAGTATATTTAGTCGGGTCAAGTACCCTGATAACAAAACTTGGTCCAGGAGTCCTCCCATGCGGAAGGTTCAGGAGTCCTCCCATGCGGAAGGTTCAGGAGTCCTCCCATGCGGAAGGTTCAGGAGTCCTCCCATGCGGAAGGTTCAGGAGTCCTCCCATGCGGAAGATTCAGGAGTCCTCCCAGGTGGAAGGTTCAGGAGTCCTCCCAGGTGGAAGGTTCAGGAGTCCTCCCAGGTGGAAGGTTCAGGAGTCCTCCCAGGTGGAAGGTTCAGGAGTCCTCCCATGTAGAAGCTGCCACAATGCTGAACTGGACCAGAGGCCAGGTAAACAAAGAATCTGGGGGAAGCAGAGAAAAGGAAAGCATCCATGTTAACAGCTGGGCTTGAGATGGTTAGAAGGCTGGGGACAAACTGGGCTAGCCTGGGACTGAGGCTTGAGACAGCCAGAAGGCTGGAGATCAACTGGGCTAGCCTGGGACTAGGGCTTGAGACAGCTAGAAGGTTGGAGATCACTTGGGTTGACCTGAGACTGGGGTTTGAGACAGCCAGAAGGCTGGGGACCAACTGGGCTAACCTGGGACTAGGCAGAGGAAAATGCTGTGCCCCAAGAAACTACGGCTGAGCACTGACACCCCACCCATTGCTGCCTCAACTTCCTGCCCTGGAAGGAAAGCCAGAACATATATATGCTTGGATAGAGGAACTCCCAGGAAGCCTTCTAACAGAGCTGTGGGACATTTTCCGAATACAAGACACTTGGCTCTTGGGCCCCTTTCCTACCCATCCAGTGTCTTTAGCTCCTAGGAAGCAGGCAAGAGTGGTTTTCTCTTGTATCGCTGTGGTGTAACAACCTTGGGCACACATGGTAGGTGTGTCCTGGTTAGTTTTCTATCAACTCAACACAAGCTAGAGGATGTCTCTGTCAGGTCGGCCCATAGGCAAGTCTGTAGAGCATTTTCTCCATGAATGACTGGTATGGAAAGAAGGTGCCTCCCCCAGAGAGGTGGTCCTGCGTTGTATAAGAAAGCAGGCCAAGCCAGCTACAAGGAGCAAAACAGTAAGCAGCACTTCACCCATGGCCTCTACTCCAATTTCTGTCTTGAGCTCCTATCCTGACATCCTTCAAGGATGAACAGTGATGTGGAAGTATAAGCCAAATTTTCCTAATATTTAAATTAAAATTAGAATGCCCAAAGCAATGTGTCAAAAGAATAACGTAAACCCCACTTTAAGATTTATATACAACAATCGATTAATTGTCGTAGTCAGGACTACATAACACCAGCACGGGGCAGTAGACACATTGGCAAGAGAGCCACTCAGAAGACCCGGAAGCTGTCGGAAGTAATTCAGTGAAGAAATACTCTCAGGCGAGTAGTGCTGGGGTAGGGTAGCTAGATACCTCAAGAGGTTTTAGGCTGGTGAGCCAGGTCAGTCAGTAAAGATGTCTGCCCCCAAGACTGACGACCTGAGCATCATCTCAAGGACCCACTCCACTCATGTCTGTGTTTCACACGCATGAGCACATACACACACTTACAAACGTGTACACATATGTGTGCACATTCTCTCTTGCACTTACACATACACAGTGTAGTTTTAAAAATTGACCAACAAAGATTTAAATATCAAACAAAAACAAAAGCTTCAAAACCCAGCACTTTACACCGCCCCATGTGGGTCTTAAATTTGAACATAGAGCAAAACTTTGGCGAGGAAACCTTCAGGACCCATGGGTTGCTGCCGAGTCCAAACACGATCCACAAATTTGAAGAGTATATCAAGTCATTTAAATAGCCTACTTGTTGATTTTCCTTTTTGACGCCAGGGTCTCATGTAGCCCAGGCTGGCCTTGAATTGAGCTTTGTAGTCAGGATTACCTAGAACCCCTGATCTTCGAGTACCGGGATTACAGGTGTGGATTGCCAGCCTGGCTTAGAAACTTTGGAGAAGGACCCACATTTCCACCATAATCAGACTCAACAATGGAAGAGCGTGTGAAAGGTTTTCCTGTATGGTGTTCAGAGGATGGGCTAAGCTGTGCATAGGCAGTGCCTAGTATGGCAGTTATCAGTGGCTGGGAGCTCAGGAGACATGACTGCAAGCCATGGATTCTCATTATCTCTCAAGGTGGTTGTGAAAATTTCTTGGTGCAGGACTATGTTCTGTGGCCTATAACAAGAGCCCTTCTAGAATGGCTTACGCAAACATAGCTTTCTTATTCTCAAATGCCAGTCCAGGAGCAGGCTGGGCAGGCCAGTGTGGTGGCATCTTTTGCGTTAGGTCTTATACTGTGTGGCTTTTGCCTTGTAACCTCCATCCACAGCACTTCCCTTCACACGTCCAGGACCCCATGCTGGCTCACTCGCCCCTCCTCCTCAGCTGAAAGTCCCTCCTTTGAACAAAACTAGTGTTCTGGAGGGAGAGAGGCAGGCTGACATTGGGGAGGCAGCCAGCAGCATCTGTCGTGGTCTCTGCTTCCGGCGCTGATGTCTGCCCACTCTGGCAGAGCTGTCTGGATGGCAAAATGAAAGAAGGAAAGCAAAGGAATCTCGCACACCATAGAATGCATTTCGTAACCGCGAAGGAGTTCTGAGTCATTTCCTCGGGGAGTAAAGCCTGTGTTGATAGAGAATTCTAGTAAAGCAAGGCCTGGGAAATTCAGAGCCATACGATACAGCCTTGCTCTTCCTGGTTTGGGCAGCTGACAAGCCAAGGCCTAGTCTAGTGTTTTTGTGGACACATGTGTTAGCTGTCAACCCTCCAGCTCATTGTCGAGCCTTGCTGTGGTAGAGATGTCTGGCTTCTTTCCACATGGTCTATCTGTTCCTCCCTTGCTCTCTCCAAGAACCCCGAATGTCTCTCCGTGTTGTTTTTAATTTATGTTGACCCTAGTTTCACCTCTTGGGATAACACCGGTTTAGCTGAAGTCATTCTGTGTGTTAGACTTCACCAAATGGTGACGGACAGGTCCAGCCTGAGTGACGCTGGGGTGTTTGGGGAGGACGATGAGGCGGATAGCCTCTCAGGTGACTGAAATCAGAGCCACGGCCTGAGAATAAAGCCAGCCTACAGGGAACAGCTGTGCCAAGAGAGCCGCCAGCGAGCAAACTGTACAGCGCATTTCTGTTTTCCCCAAATCAGCCTGACTCTGGTCTGATTTTGTTTCTTTTTCCAGCTGAATGTTCCAAAATATTTCCTTGTTTTGTTCTTTTATGTAAGTGAATTTGAGTTGTGCGCTTCATTGTCTACACAGGATCCCTATACTTTTATTATTTTAAACAAACCCTGTGGTTTGATAATGTATTTTATGTATCTCTATGTCTGTGTGCGTGTACACTGATACATAAATCCATTTGCTTTGAAGCTGATAGTCTTTGGCTATTGCTGAGAGCACATGCCCCCAGAGTTGCACGGCCGGAGTAGCATCTGTCCAGCACGCCTGAGACCATGAAAAACCCAGCACCGCTCTTTGAGTGCCTACGACACTCGCCCTGAGTACTTTGATCTTGTGGCCAGGGAGGCTGAGCTGCGATGGTTCTCATAGGTGTATTTCCTGCTTCCTGTTTGCAAAGAAGACATAAAAGTCATTTCAACTTTCTTGCTGCTGCCAAGCGTTCTGGTAACACGGTCGCTGGCTGTCAGGGATCGCAACTGCAGAGCCGCACCTGCTGCTGCTGCTGAGAAAAGCGGCCTGGAGAGCGAGTGTGGAGGCCTGATGTGCTGGGACTGAGCCATGTGAGTTCTTCCTAAGCTCTCGAGAGACCTGGTTTTTAGACTGGGTAAATTCTGATTTAAAGCGCACAGATGTTTGTGTTGGTAAGATGGCTGAGTCTTCACATTTGCATCTGGTAAACTGGCTTATGTCTGTCCCCAAAGCTTTGCCAAGGGGGCCTATTGCCACGGTTGGCATGAGGAATTTAGACAGTACCATAGGCAAAGCTGAGCATTTATTCTAGCTCTCCGAGAAGACAAGAAAAACCTGTTCTCGTCTATGCAACTGACTGGATGGGATCCTTATTTAGGTATCACATTTATGGAAACAAAGCAAGTCAAAAAGCAAAATAGATTTAGCAGTGGAGTGAAAGACTGGCTGTTGCTTCCTAGGGAAAGACGAAAGCATCTGACCCTTCCCCTTCGTACCTCTCAACTCTCCCGTTTGTCATAGAGAATCGTGTCTACTGTACTATGTTGGGATTTTTTTCTGATTCGGAATGAATCTGCTGAGAATCTCATACAGTGCAGTGAGGGGGGCCGACGGCAAAAGTGAGTTTCCTGCTGAGATAGGAGCAGGGTCGCTTCCCAGTTGGTTGACATCAGTCTCAGCCATCCCATTGGTTATGTTGGAACCCGGCTCTTCAGGAAGGGAATTCTACTCGTATGTGAGTTTCCTGGAAAATGTTCAGAGTAAGCTAACGAACCCAGCTGAGAACCCGCCGATATTTGGAGGCAGGCTAATATGGCGTAGGTGTTGGCAAACGTGTGCTTGTCTATGTGTGCATGTGCGTGTGTGCTGGATGGAGTCAAAGCATACTTGTGAATGTCACGTGTTCTTGGCCAAACAGTTTTGAGTGAGCAGAAAATGGCAAAAATTAAAATAAATAAGGGCAAGACTAAAAGGGTTTAATGAAAAAAAAAAAAGTTGGCCTTAGAAGGAAGGATACCAAGTCTATGGAATGAACCTCTAGCCCCTCTCAGGTCTCTTTGAGTTAAGCTTCATCTTGGCCACACAGCTCACTACCTCATCCAGGTGAATTGAGAAAGTGAAAGTAAAATTCTGTGTTCCAGATTCGCTAGGCCGATTCCTTGAAGGAAACCTGCAGGCCAGTGTGAAGTTGTGTTTGAATTTAATGGCTTTCTCCCTGCTGGCACTGGAGCTGAGTCTCAGCCCATGGTGTTTCTCCTGGAGGCCGAAACAAAACTGCGCATTAACAGCATGGAAGCTGGAGGAGTGCTTTCTTCCTGCGACGTGCGAGCTGCTGGTGGACGTCATCACACCAGACATGGCAGTCATTCTGACATCAGTCTAAACCATCATAGAACATCATAGAGCACGCAGGAGAGTCAGCACGGGAATTCCTCTGCTTAATGTTGGAACGTGGGCAGGAGTCACAATAACACTGTTGGCTTCTAGGGTGTTATCTTTGTTCTTTGTGACGGGGTCTCTCTGTGGAGCCCTGAGTGCCTTGATCAGACTCCTGCCTCAGCCTCCTGAGGACTAGGGCTTTGCCTGGCTAGGCATCTGGTCGCTCCTGCCCCGCCCCTGCATCCTCATCCCCCTTGTGTCTGCAGTCTCAGCTGAGTCTGTGGTGTGGATCTCTTCCAGAGTGAACCTAAAGAAGGTTCAGCTTTCTCTCTGGTTCATGTGGGGAGCTCCCAGAACCCCAAGTTCACACTTGGATTATTTCCCATATGCAAAAAAGACTAGTTAGGTGAGATATTGACAGGCAAGCTCTCAGAGTAAAGAAGCCATTCTTGGATTGACAGCTCTAGGCTGAAGAGAGCAGGGGACAATTTCGGGGGAAAATGACTCTTCCATACAAGTTAAGACCTCTTAACTGGGTGTTTCCAAAAGAGTGATAAGTCTCCAAATCTCCCTGAGTTTTTTGGGTTGTGGGGAATTCTGTATGAAAACTTAGACATGAGGAAGAATTGTCTCGTGGCAAATCCCAATAGCAGTGGGCAGTAAGGTGCTATGTAAGGAAATTAGATTATTCAGAGAAAGAGTCCAAATCGGAGGTCTCCACTAGGTCCTTCCCTCAGATGGGGAACCCTGTGGAGGAGGGGGTGGAAGCCACCAGGAGACCATGGCCCACTGAATCAGCAAAGCAGGGCTCCTTCACATGGCCTCACAGAGACGGAGGCGGCAAGGACAGGGCCTGCATGGGTCTGCCACTGGTCCTCTGCACATGTGTGTGGCCGCTAGCTTAGTGTTTCTGTGGGACTCCTCACAGGGAGTGGGTGTGTCTCTGGCTCTTTTGCCTGCTCTTGGGACTCTTTTCCTCTTACTGAGTTGACTTGTTCAGACTTGATAGGAGGGTTTTTGCCTTGACTTACTGTATCTCGTTTGGTGCTGTTTGTCATCTTCTCTTGGAGGCTTGCTCTTTTCCTGAAGAGGAGATAGCAGGCGAGTGGAGCTACATGAGAGGGAGATGGGGGAAGGTCTGGGAGGGGTGGAGGGAGGGGAAACTGTGGCAGGATATATTGTTTGAGAGAAGAATCTATTTTCAATAAAAATAATTCACCTAAAAGAGAATGAATGTTCCGATGATGAATGGCTGGCTTTTAGTTCCTTTGCGCAAGGATTAATTTTTTTCTGGGCCCTCAAGAAATTGTTACTTTTCCCCAAGTCTCCCCAGGTGACCAGCTTCTCCACTAAAGAGTGTTATGAAGAGTGTTACTCTTTATTTTCTGATGTGGGTTTTTCTTTCTTTTCTTCTGTGTTATTAATGACCACTTCCCTTGTTCTCTTAAAACAAGGAAGGAAACCCCTTGGGGGGGGGGTATTGTTTCCTGCACAGTAATCACCGGTGATTTTAAGGTGTGCCATCAAATAACAGCTTTCAGACTGAGAGCTTGCTAAGTGTTACTTCCAAGGTCCCATAAATGCCCCTGTCACAAAGTGCCTATTTTTTTCAACTGACTACCCGTCATTCCGGAATAATAATGGAGAGAGATTGTCTTTTGAGACACAGAGAGCAGGATGCCAAATATTCAGAGGACAATTCAAGTTTGAGCCTCGATGTTTACAAACATTTACATGGTGCCTATTGTTGATCATCCACATAACTGAGTCTGGGTCAGCTGTTTTCCACCCATCACGCATTCAATCCCAGAACAGCTAATGCATTCAATGAAAAACAAAAACAAAAGAGCCTTTTCATCGGGACACAAAAAGCATAGAAGAAGGGCAGCTAATTTCCTAGCAGTTTTGTAAACAAGTCCTCCTGGTGTTCTACAGAGACAGGAGCATGTGCCTGGAGCAGATAAATGGCCATTTCAGTAACAGTCGTGTGTTGACTCGCGACCTCAAGAGGAATGAAAGGGTTGTGCCACACTTGCGGTAACAGTTCATGTTCCTAGAAGTATGTTTATTTTTTTGTGTGTCAAGCACTGTGCCAGGTGTTAGGGACCAGGAAGGTATGATGTCTGCCTACCACTTAGTAGGGTGGTACTTTATTTTGACCCTTGGATCTCTCCCCAAAGGCCCAAGAAATGAAGACTTAGTTCCCACTCCATGGAACTATTGAGAGGTGGTGTTTTCAAGAGGTGGATCTGGTGGAAGGAAGTTATTAGCACTGAGGGCACACTGGCCCCCATCTCTTCTTGATTTCCAGACACCATGGGGCAAACAGCTTCTTCCACTATCCACCCCTGCTATGTGAAACTATCTCCCCATGAGCCTAAAAAGCAATGGACTCAGCTGACACCTCAAAAGTGTGAGACAAAACCAAACCTTTTTTTCAGTCTGATTTATCTCAGGTATTTAGCACCACCACACAAAGCCAACATTGTATGGATAACTTGCGGGAAGTGATAACCAAATAGTCATGCATGGTAGTTCATACATGTGCGGACGGTTGCATTGGGGAAGGAGGAATAACAGAGAACTGTGAGCCTGTGCACTTCTGATACCACACCTCTAATATCACCTCTGGCTTCCCTGGGGTAAGAGGGGATGGGTGTCCCATGAGAATTCTGAAGGTGCAGACAAAGACCTGAGATGGCAGGAAAGACGGAGCCCAGAGCTCTGTCAACCCTGAACCATGAACAGTGATGCTGTAAAGCAAGGGGCCATGACATAAAGAAAGGGACTAAGGACGAATCGTCTGTAACAAGGAGCGTGGTTTGTAATTTCCTCTCCTTGGTGTAAAAATAAAAGGAGCTCACCGTGGACCAACAATTCTGTCCTTGTGAGAATTGATCTCTTTATTCATCCGTCCAGCCAAAAGACCAAGGCCGAATTCACTGATAGCATAGATATTAAATTCTAGTGGAATGGGCAGATGGTCCACCAATAAACAAATGTATGGGTTCCACGGTATTGTTACTTATGAATGTGTGATATAAGTGATGTTTAGATAAGACTTAGCTATGTACAATATGGCATTGGGGTATGGTGACTCCTCTGCTGAGTGAGCTGAAGGTTCGTGTCCAGGTTACCGTGAGATGGCGTTCTAGATTGATGTCCACAGTACAAGTCAGCCAAAGGCTGCCGAGAACTTCCAGAAAGACGAGTACTAGCTTATTCCTGATTCTACAGACTGAACAGGGCCACTACTCTCCTTCTGCCTCACCACTTCTCTCTGGAGGGGCAGCGGATGAACAAGCAGTACAGTGAAGGTCTCTATGGGAAAACAGTGCCGCCTGGGCGGCCTAAAAAGGCCCTGAGGGGCAGAACACTCCAGAGTCTTCCTGTGTCTTTTTATACAGATAGAGTAGGGCTTATTAGAGATTTAATGTAGTTCATAGACTTTCCACATTCATCACCTCTAGGCAAGACTGGTGTCTCCGTCAGTGGACACATTCAAGGAAGATTAGTTCATCCCTGTGTTCGCTGAAGCTGTTATTTGATGGTGTACCTTGAAATTATCCATGACTCACGGCCCAGAACAATGCTTCCCTGGAGCCCTGTTTGAGCCCTGATTCTGGTGACACACGGTACTTAAATAAGGCACACTTAATGAGATCAACTCCCGGTTTATAGGTTTGCAGTTGGGCCTGTCTTCTCTGGAGCTCTGCTTAAATTGTTCCCCGTGACAGTGGAGCCTATGGGCACAGGCGTGTAATCCCCCTGTCCAGGAGGCTGAGGCCGGAGGATTGCAAGCGCAAGGCTTACTTGGCCTGCAGAAAAGAATTCCCCATGGCCATGCATACATACAGACATAGAAAGTAGATGGAACTGAACCAGGGCACCTACGGGGGTCAAGTCTGGGATGCAGAAGTCAGGTTCGCTCTAAGTGGCGGGAAGCATAAGGATGAGGCCTCTGAATCTTCAGGAACGTTGGACTTTCAGGCTTTGAAAGGGTAGGAGTCAAAGTGGCTGCTTCTGAAGTGCTCGCTGTCTTGGTCCAGGGTGCTAGAACAAAATGTCATAAACGCTGCAGATTACAGCAACAACGTTTGTATCTTATAGTTCTGGAGGCCACAAGTCTCTGATTAAGGTATTGGCAGATTCTCTGACTGGGGAGGGTCTGTCTCATAGTTCAGAGACTGTGTCTTTTCTAACGTTCTCAGAATAGATGGGGGATGGGATGGATGGATGTGGGGAGAAGAAGAGGGTGTGTGTGTGTGTGCGCGTGCACGCGCGTTGTGCATAGAGAATGGAGAATAACCTCATTGTCGTTTCTCAGACACTGCCACCCTTTTGTGTGACAATGTCTGTCACTGACCTGGAACTCATCACGCAGTCCTGACCGAATGGCTCACCGACAAACCCCAGGAATCTGCCCGTCTCGCCTTCTTCAGTGTTAGGATTAGACGTGTGTGCCACTGTGGAAGATACTCGGGTTCTCACGCTTCATGCCAGATACTTCACCAACTAAGCCCTCTCCCCAGAGTCTTAGCTGTGAAGAGACACCGTGACCATGCAACTCTTACGAAGGAAACATTTAATTGAGGCTAACTGACATTTTCAGAGGTTTAGCCTGTTGGTGTGGTGGCAGCACACGGGCAGACACGGCGCAGGAGAAGGAGCAGTGAGTTCTCCATCTTGATCCACAGGCAGCAGCAGGACACTGAGCTGCACTGGCCAGATGTGAACATTTTAGACCCCAAGGTCTGCCTCCCCAGGGACACACTTCTTCCAACAAAGCCACACCTCCTAATAGTGCCGCTGCCTAGGTGCAAGCATTCAAACCCATGAGTCTATATGGGACCACTCCTATTCAAGCCAGCACATCAAGTGTGTGTGTGTACGTGTTTGTGGTCTCTTATATAAACACCAGATCTCCTTGATGAGGTCTGTGCCTTTGTGGTCTAATCATTTTCTCCTAACCTCATTGCCAGGAGACTAGGATTTCAACATATGGCTCTGGTAATTGTGAATCGATTTAACGACTCCATTGTGAGAGCTTTCCTGAACATGTAGGATGCTGAGCAGTAATGTGGGGGCAGTAGATGACCTCAGTCATGACGACTATTTCTAGACGTTGTCAGTGTCTCATGGGAGGGACAACCACCCTCAGCTAAGAGTCACTGCTTTGACCATCATAATCGGTGACTCAGAAGGTAGATGTTAACTTTGTGTCCCAGTTACATGGCAAACTTGGCTGTTCAGCTAGTAGTATATGTACAGTCCCATGCTTCTTACGGCACACACACACATACAAACAGTATCACGGAACTAGAATTGGAAGACTAAATAATTGGGGATTTGCATATCCAGGTTGCACAATCCTGAGGGCAGGATCAGGTATGCACTCGAGAGTCTTATTTTATTTGCTGAACTTATATGGTGCTTCAGTTGTCTTAGAAGATCACTAATGAGAACTTCAGTGCCCGCCTCTGACTCCAATTCTCACACTTGAGTAAGGTTTACAAACACATTTAATGAAGTAAATTCTGACCTTATAGGAACTCAGAAACAGCATGGCGGGGAAAGAGGCCACTGTGTCTCTTGGTGCCGATACTTGCCCTTTTCATGTAAGTTATTGTAATGGCGCGCTGATATCTTGTGGTTTAATCAGAACTTCTGGCAATGGGAACACTGTGTTCTCTCTGTCATTGTAAAGCTTATAAGTGGCATTTTAAAATCACTTTACTCGTACATGGCTAGATCTCCTAAAGAAGTATTCCACCATGCCATGGAGCTCCAAGAAGACTTCAGAATATATACGTTTATACAGACATATGGCTAATATATGGTACCATAAAGGAAGTGGTTTCTTAAAATTCCTTTTCCTGTTGTTTTCCTCCTGCCTCCAAGCGTTACACACGGCTCACATGAAGTCAGACTGTTAGCAGGAGAGAGCTGTCTCTGTGTTGCTGCCATGTTGAGGGCTGTTTAAGGATCTCTCTCCTAGAAGGTTCAGAGGCTCTGGGCTAGTGTTTCTTAAATGCTCCGTAGAGAGGATGCATCTTCCTGTGCAGGACCAGGACTTGGACCCTCAGGAAACCCAAAGGCAACTGCAGCAGTGGCCACACAGTCTGTATCCTGTTTGCTGACAGGACTCTGCTTGATCACACCCTTGGATATCCCGTTAACATCTGAGCACTGGGCCACAGTAAGTGGTAATGTGCTTGTCGTCCTGTGGACTGATGAGGTTGGCCCCAGGTCCTGTCTGAAGTCATGCCGCCCTCCTCAGAATCAGAATAGCAGTTTTATATTAGAGAATCCCAGCATCTACTATCTTCCCATTTTCTGCATCATAACTATCTTACGTTCTCCTATTAACTGCTTCTCTATTGCTGTGATGAAACATCATGACCAATGACTAATTAAAAATAAGCACTTAACTAGGCTTACCATTCCAGAGGGTCAGAGTCCATGATGGCTGTGATGGCTTGATGAGAATGGCTTCCATATGTGGCCCCTGTGTGACCCCCACATTCCTGTATTTGTGTGGTTGGTCCCCACTTGGTGGAACTGTTTAGGAAAGAGTAAGAAGTATGGCCTTGTTTGAAGAGCTACGTCAGTGGGGTGGGCGTGGAGAGTTCAAAAACTCTTGCCATTCCCGCTCGGCTGTCTCTGCCTCCTGCCTGTAGATTGAGATGTGAGCTCCCAGCTGCTGCTCCATTACCATGCCTGTGGCCTGCCACCATGCTCCCTGCCATGGACTCTAACCCTCTGTGATGTGAGTCCCAAATTAAATGCTTTCTTTTATAAGTTGCCTTGGTCATGATGTCTTACCATAACAACTGAAAAGTAGCTAATCTGATGGCAGAGGGAAGGCAGGGCAGCAGGGAGAGCTGAGTGTTCACAGAGTACCGTGGGAATGGCAATGAGGTTTTGAATCCTCAAAGTCTGTCCCTAGGGACACACCTTCTCCAACATGGCCATACCTTCTAATCCTTCCCAAAGAGTTCTGCCAACCAGGGACCAAGTATTCAAACATGGAGCCTAGCTGGATGTTCTCAATTCCTGATCTGCACCAGGAAGATCAGGACTTCCCGGGACTAGGCTATCCTAGGGTCTCATAAGAAAGGAAAGTTGAACGACTTTGAGAACAAAGAAGGACCACAAGCCTTTTCTAAAAACAATCTGGTAGGACTCAGTTTGCCAGCAGATCACAGGTTGAAAGGGTAGAAAGAGAGGAACAGCCACTCTGTGATTGACATCTGTTCAATTCTAAGACCTGCAGAGGAACTTTAAGGGTCAGAGTCTGTGCACGTGGATCAATTCCATGTCCTTTTTAAGGAAGGACCTGGATCTTTCTCATGCGTTTTCAGTCTTCCCACTTTCCTCGTCCCTGCCTTTGTTTTTCCTTTGTTGTATCCTAGAGTCGCTAATTAATTATGCACCCAGTTTCCCCTGTGCACTTGCTAATTGGATGCTTTGAACAATTGCTCCATGCTGGCTCAAATAATTAGCACAGAATTAAAAGACTGAGGGGTGCTGAGCAAGATAGACCACAATGGTCACGGAAATCCAGCAAAAATCACCCAAAGTAGCTGTTACCCCAGGAAGCAATGGAGGGGATACTGACCAGAGGGATTAAAAAATATACTCACGGAGAAGTGATGGAGGGACAGGATCATCCGGAGGGACTATTCTTTCTAAGATATAATATTTTATTAATTCTCTGAGAGTTTCAGATATGCAGTCAATGTATTTTTCTTCTCCACTTCTCACCTTAACTTCTCCCAGACCCACCCTCCAAATGCACAACCCATCCCCCACTTTGTGTCTTTTTAAAAACCCACTGAATCCAATGTGTGCTGCCCGAATACTCGTGAGTGTGAGGCCATCCACTGGAACATGGTTGACCCACCAGGGGCCACAGCCTTAAGAAAACCTGACTCTTTGTCCCAGAAGCCATCATCTATCAATAGCCCCTAAGGCTGGGGTCTCATGAGCTCCTTTCTTTTCCATGACAGGCTGTCTACTAAGTTCATCTTGTACAGGTAATCACAGCTGTTGTACATTCATGCATACAGTCCTGTCATGCCCAGAGGACAATTGCATTATGGTCCCCTCTGATCTCTGGCTTTTTGAGTCTTTCTACCTCTTCTCCCGGATGGTCCCAGAAGCGGTGGCAGGAGCCAATATGCACACCCCATTCCTGACTGAGCACCCCAATGACATTTGTTCTCTGTACTTTGATCAGCTATAAATTGCTGAATTTCTTGTCATCCACTGCACTAAGGTGAGGACTGAGAGTCACAGTAGCCTGTTGTCACAGAGATGTGGATTCAGAGGGTAGTTTAATAGTCTGTCCACTTCGCACAATAGTTAGTAGCACATTCACCCCAAGGCCTGTGGGTGGATCTGTTCTTAAGTAGAACATTTGCAAGGAGGGACAGCCTTGGGCATGTTGGCTGGGCAATCCTCAATAGCTGGTGCCTCCTGCCAAGGTTTCCCCAAGCAGGGTGAAGAAATGAATGGATTTAGAGTCCGATATGCTGGAGTCTGTATTAGACTCTTCCATTTTCTAACTGGGGCTCACAGCAGATGACTAACCTTCTCTGAACATCCTGTTCTTCATCCATGGGTAAAACCCACATAGTCCATGTGTCATAAAGTTGCGGTAGGAATAAGTGAGATCAAGTTGGGTAGAGTGCCCAGACCGCTTCCTGTACAGAGGAAACTCTAGCTAGCCATTATTAATGTGAAGTTAGGCTATTCATGTCATGATGCAATAATAGTAAAACATTAACATGGGAATGTGCTTAGCCTGGCACAAATCGGGATTTAATACCCCCGAGGAAAGCCAACTTCTTCATTTCTTCCTTTCTACCGTTCGCTGACCACTTTGTTTTCTTCCTCTGCTACCTTTTAGCTTCCACTTACGGATATGAGAATTTGAAAATTGGGTAAGCAGAGAACAGATGTCCAGCGGAGACCTTCAGTTAGTTGTTGGACTAAAACAGATGTGTGGGAAATATTGAATGGGGGCCACCAGACTCCAGCTGGCCACATAAGCCCTGGAAACCTTTCCCATGTGCTCCATCATCCTGAGCGGCTACTGATTCAGCGTTGAGACACAGGTGATTTACAGTCACACAAGACTCCAGATCGCCCAGCACTGTTAAAATGTCAGCCTTCCCAACGGCGAGGATTTGTGTGTCCCTTTGTCTCCCGCTAATGCTCTAGCGTCTAGACTGCAGCCATGAGAGTTCTCCATCTGGTTTGTGGGCCAATCTCACCCACCCTGAGTCATTTCTCTGATTGGATTTCTCTTAAATCAAGCTAGACGCCAGCCTCGCTGGGCACCAGGAAGACTCATTCAGCTGTAGAGAGGGGAGGGACCTAGCATGGGTAAAGGTTGTCTTTAAACTTTAGTTCCTACTGCTCTTCGCAGGGGTGATATCGGGACAAACCATGGTGCGGGTTCAGCCTCCAGACAGAAAAGAATGGGCACTTCAGATGGGGGACTTAATGGCAAGGCTGCCTTGACTAGTTGGCTCTTCATTCAGAGGCAATTGCACAGCTCTCTTTGGTCCCCATGAAACTGAATTCTCACCTAGTGGATCACAGGGAAGCAGCTGCTTTTCCACCCTCTGTCCTGCACTCAGGGCTTTGACAGATAAGGAGAGAAAGCCATAAGCTGACATCAGGCTGTCTTTCCAGGATCCCAGTTGTTCCCACAAATGCTGTTTCCCAAGCCTTAGCCACTTGAGTCCCAGCTCCATGATCTTCACATTCTATCTATGCTATTTTTAAACTTAATATTTTGGAAAGGGGGAGGGTTTCAAGACTGGGTTTATCTGTAGCTTTGGAACCTGTCCTGGAACTAGCTCTTGTAGGCCAGACTGGCCCCAACTCACAGAGATCTGCCTGCCTCTGCCTCCTGAGTGCTGGGATTAAAGGCGTGCGCCACCACTGCCTGGCTAAACTTAATGCTTTTTAAAGACCCACTTCCTCTTTCCACACTGACTTGACATGAGTCCCACATAGCAATACCTGGGAAATCACCAGTTTCATGTCCCAATTCTATTTTTGCTCTAATATGTTAAAACAAATACACTACTATCCTTCATGGTAGCGATGCCCCATTCAAGTGGTGTCAGGTAATATTCACAGTGTGTAGATCACACTTTGAGAGATACTTCCACAAAGCCAAGGCTCAGACCCCTGAGGTATTGTCCTGCCTGGAAGGTTCTTTCTTATTCTGGTGATCACAGAGCTTAAGAAGAAAGTAAGGGCCCAGATCTCTACCAAAATACTAGGTATTTCATTCCAAGCCATTGGGGATTGCACACTTACCTTCTGGTGAGGCACAGATGTGACTAAACATTCTCTTTGAAGGAGAATACAGGGACTGTGAACCATGAAAAGTATTTTGCTGGCTAAAAATAAACAAACAAATAAATAAATGTCAATAGGGCCAGTAAAGATGGCTCAGTGGGTGGCCCGATGACCTGAGTTTGGTTTTCAGAACCTACATGGTGGAAGGAGAGACTGACCCCTGCAAGTTCCCTCTGCTGTGCACACACATGTGCGCGCACACACACACACAGAGTGAACATAACATGCATTTTAAAAGTCAGTAACCATGGAAAGAGCTAGAGCAAGAGCGATTAATCCGACCGAGGGAGAACAACAGCAAAAGAAGAGGATTGCAGACAGAACGCTGACGAGGAGTACTTGTTCTAGGAGAAGTGGAAGGCTACATGGAAGGCAGGACACATCCCAGGGGTCCTCGGTTTCTCCCTTTAGACTTCCACTGTGAGAACGTACAGTTCCCACAGTGTCACTTGTGATCAGCCCGGGCCTGATTGAGTACTGAGAAGATGGGATTCCCACAACATCTTCCTGCATCCTCTGGGCACGTCATCCTGACATACAGTGTTGGTGTGAAAGGCAAATTCAATACACCAGACTCTAAGAGTCAGCAGTGAACTAGATTCTTCTCCCAGCATACTTTCCACTTAAGAAAGGGACAGATCTTAGGCATTATCATAATACAGATCTGATGGATTCAGGCCCACACAGTCTCAAGAGTTAAAGAGTAAATACTCCTCTAAAACTGTGCATCCTCCGAATTACAGAGGAATTAAACTATCTAGGGATGTCTTCTCTGGCACGTCGCTGAAGTTAAAGCGTGCAGATGAGCACAGCCTGTTTAGGAAGAGCTGTGTTGACCTCACTGCAATCCACCAGGCCTCTGTAGACTCTGGGAGAATTTTGGAATGGGGAGGGAAGTGTATAGTACAGATCCAGATTAAGACCCGGAGAGTGGGCTTGGACAACCTCTGTTGTTTTCGATTCCCCAGATTTTTCAATTCAAAGAATATCCACTAAGACAGAACGTTGGTATGGTTTCTGGGCTTTCCAAAAGGGCACAGGAACTTATGAGGAGGTTGACTGTGGGCCATACCTCAGAGAACAGATTCTGCCAGAATACAAGTGCTCTTTGTTACCTGCCAAGAACGCTGGTGATTACCCTTTCCGGGAGGAATATAGGGAAACCTCAAGAATTAAGTTGCACTTAAAGTACATGAAACACAGTCTCATATTCCATTCTCCCCAAACCAGCTAGTATATTTACAATATCATCTACAGTACAATTACAACACCAGCTAGTATATTTACAATACCATCTACAGTACAATTAAAACACCAGCTAGTATATTTACAATAACGTCTACAGTACAATTACAATAACTAGTGTATATACAATACCATCTACATATCAATTACAACACCAGCTAGTGTATTTACAATACCATCTACAGTACAATTACAACACCAGCTAGTATATTTGCAATACCATCGACTGTACAATTACAACAACAGCTAGTGTATATACAATACCATCTACATATCAATTACAACACAAAGCTAGTGTATTTACAGTACAATCTACAGTACAATTACAACAACAGCTAGTGTATATACAATACCACAAACAGCACACTTACAACAGAAAACTAGTGTATTTACAATATCATCGACAGTAAAATTACAACACAAAGCTAGTATATTTACAATACCATCTAAAGTACAATTACAACACCAGCTAGTGTATTTACAATACCATCTACAGTACAATTAAACACCAGCTAGAGTATTTATAATACTATCTACAGGAAAATTACAACACAAAGCTAGAGTATTTACAATACCATTGACAGTAAAATTACAACACAAAGCTAGTATATTTACAATACCATCTACAGTACAATTACAACAACAGCTAGTGTATTTACAATACCATCTACAGTACAATTACAACACAAGCTGGTGTATTTACAATACCATAGACAGTACAATTACAACACAATTCCAGTGTATTTACAATACCACCTCCAGTACAATTACAACACTCGCTAGTGTATTTACAATACCACCTCCAGTACAATTACAACACAAAGCTAGTGTATTTACAATACCATCGACAATACAATTAAAACAACAGCTAGTGTATTTACAATACCATCGACAGTACAATTACAACCCCAGCTAGCATATTTACAATACCATCTAGAGTACAATTACAACACCAGCTAGTGTATTTATAATACCATCGACAGTACAATTACAACACCAGCTAGCATATTTACAATACCATCTATAGTACAATTACAACACCAGCTAGTGTATTTATAATACCATCGACAGTACAATGACAACAATAGCTAGTGTATCTACAATACCATCTACATATCAATTACGCACCAACTAGTATATTTACAATACCACCTACAGTACAATTACAAACACCAGCTAGTGTATTTACAATACCATCTACAGTACAATTACAACACCAGCTAGAGTATTTATAATACTATCTACAGGAAAATTACAAGACCAGCTAGTGTATTTACAATATTACCTACAGTATAATTACAACACAAAGCTAGTGTGTTTACGATACCACCTACATTACAATTACAACACAAAGATTGTATATTTACAATACAATCGACAGTACAATACAACACCAGCTAGTGTATTTACAATACCACCTACAGTACAATTACAACACATAGTGTATTTACAATACCATCGACAGTAAATTTACAACACAAAGATAGTGTATTTACAATACCTTCGACAGTACAATTAAAACAACAGTTAGTGTATGTACAATACCATATACATATCAATTACAACACCAGCTAGTGTATTTACAATACCATCTATAGTACAATTACAACACCAGCTAGTGTATTTACAATTCCATCTATAGTACAATTACAACACCAGCTAGTGTATTTACAATACCATTGACAGTAAAATTACAAGTCAAAACTAGTGTATTTACAATACCATCTACAGTACAATTACAATACCAGCTAGTATAGTTACAATACCATCTATAGTACAATTACAACACCAGCTAGTGTATCTACAATACCATATACATATCAATTACAACACCAGCTAGTGTATTTACAATACCATCTATAGTACAATTACAACACCAGCTAGTGTATTTACAATTCCATCTATAGTACAATTACAACACCAGCTAGTGTATTTACAATACCATTGACAGTAAAATTACAAGTCAAAACTAGTGTATTTACAATACCATCTACAGTACAATTAAAACACCAGCTAGTGCATTTACAATACCACAGACAGTACAATTACATAGACAGTACAATTCCAGTGTATTTATAATACTATCTATAGTACAATTACAACACCAGCTAGTGTATTTACAACACCACCTCCAGTACAATTACAACACAAAACTAGCGTATTTACAATACCATCTACAGTACAATTACAACAGCTAGTATATGTACAATACCATATACATATCAATTACAACACTAGCTAGTGTATTTATAATACCATTGACAGTAAAATTACAACACAAAGCTAGTGTATTTACAATACCATCTACAGTACAATTACAACACCAGCTATAATATTTACAATAGCATCTACAGTACAATTACAACACAGGCTAGTGTATTTACAATACCATTTACAGTACAATTAAAACACCAGCTAGTGTATTTACAATACCATAGACAGTACAATTACAACACAATTCCAGTGTATTTACAATACCATCTACAGTACAATTACAACACAAGCTAGTGTATTTACAATACCATCGACAATACAATTAAAACAACAGCTAGTGTATTTACAATACCATCGACAGTACAATTACAACACCAGCTAGCATATTTACAATACCATCTAGAGTACAATTACAACACCAGCTAGTGTATTTATAATACCATCGACAGTACAATGACAACAATAGCTAGTGTATCTACAATACCATCTACATATCAATTACGCACCAACTAGTATATTTACAATACCACCTACAGTACAATTACAAACACCAGCTAGTGTATTTACAATACCATCTACAGTACAATTACAACACCAGCTAGAGTATTTATAATACTATCTACAGGAAAATTACAAGACCAGCTAGTGTATTTACAATATTACCTACAGTATAATTACAACACAAAGCTAGTGTGTTTACGATACCACCTACATTACAATTACAACACAAAGCTAGTATATTTACAATACAATCGACAGTACAATTACAACACCAGCTAGTGTATTTACAATACCACCTACAGTACAATTACAACACATAGTGTATTTACAATACCATCGACAGTAAATTACAACACAAAAATAGTGTATTTACAATACCATCGACAGTACAATTACAACAACAGCTAGTGTATGTACAATACCATATTCATATCAATTACAACACCAGCTAGTGTATTTACAATACCATCTATAGTACAATTACAACACCAGCTAGTGTATTTACAATTCCATCTATAGTACAATTACAACACCAGCTAGTGTATTTACAATACCATTGACAGTAAAATTACAAGTCAAAACTAGTGTATTTACAATACCATCTACAGTACAATTAAAACACCAGCTAGTGCATTTACAATACCACAGACAGTACAATTACATAGACAGTACAATTCCAGTGTATTTACAATACTATCTATAGTACAATTACAACACCAGCTAGTGTATTTACAACACCACCTCCAGTACAATTACAACACAAAACTAGCGTATTTACAATACCATCTACAGTACAATTACAACAGCTAGTATATGTACAATACCATATACATATCAATTACAACACTAGCTAGTGTATTTATAATACCATTGACAGTAAAATTACAACACAAAGCTAGTGTATTTACAATACCATCTACAGTACAATTACAACACCAGCTATAATATTTACAATAGCATCTACAGTACAATTACAACACCAGCTAGTGTATTTACAATACCATCTACAGTACAATTAAAACACCAGCTAGTGCATTTACAATACCATAGACAGTACAATTACAACACAATTCCAGTGTATTTACAATACCATCTACAGTACAATTACAACACAAGCTAGTGTATTTACAATACCATCGACAATACAATTAAAACAACAGCTAGTGTATTTACAATACCATCGACAGTACAATTACAACCCCAGCTAGTGTATTTACAATACCATCTATAGTACAATTACAATACCAGCTAGTGTATTTACAATACCATTGACAGTACAATTACAACACAAAGCTAGCGTATTTACAATACCATCTATAGTACAATTACAACACCAGCTAGTGTATTTACAATACCATCAACAGTACAATTACAACACAAAGCTACTATATTGACAATACCATCTTGGTTTCTTTCCAGACTTGCGGGGGTACTCCTTTGACATTAGGCTGGTTTGTGCCTGCTCTTCATTAGATACTGTTGGGAACTGAACGAGGATCCTCTATAAGAGCACCAAGTACTCTTTACCACTGAGTCATCTCTCCATCCACCCTCCTTATTTCTTCATTTTGTACATAGATCCATACTTCTAAAGAGGTCTCTTGACCAAAATATAATTTCTACAAAACTTTCTTCTCATAATAATAGTTCTTTTGCTTTTCAAACTTTTCAAGACCATGTCAAAGCCTTGACCAAACTAAGCATTCGTGTACGGTCTGTGAATCTCAGAGGCAGCAGTGACCGACTGGCCACATCCAGAGAAGAATTCAGACCATGCTGTACATCACTTCAGTTACACACACACCTCGCTGCTTTAAATAGTCTTAGGATAATTCAGGAAAGGAACAAAAAAGAACAAAACAAATCAAAACCAAACTAAAACAAAAGGTTCTTGGATTCCAGCACACACTTCATTTTGTGTGAATTTTTTATTCTTGTTTGTTTCTCAAGAATTTTGTGTGAACAAACCAACTCTGGGGACTATCTACACAACCAAGTCAAAACTGAACAGAATCCCCTATGATAAAACAAGCAGCGTGGGAAGGTATTTTCCTGTTTGGCATTTGGTCTGATTACCCTCGGAAACACGCCTCTAACATGGCTCTGGCCAGAGGACAGCATCACTTTCCCACAAGTCTAAGCCACTGGAGCAGCCGCGTCACTGGCATGCGATGACATTGTAAGCTTATGGCATGAGACGGGCCGCAGAAGGCGGAGGGACAAAGCTCCCAGTCCCTGCTGCTTCTGGTGAATTAGCATTGTACTCATGCTGATGGCCTGATGTGTTTTCTGTTTTTAATTTCCTCAATTTTCAAACTGTAGAATAACAATATGCTGTCTGTTTCCTGGAAACAGAAAACACAAGTAAATATTTGAGAAATTTGATATAGAGTAAGTGGGTTTGAAGCTTCTCAAAAAGATGCATGAATTTAAGTCCCAGTAAATGCTGTTCATCCTTGCTTCTGGTTTGTTGGGATTGGAAGACGTTCGTCTTCCTAGACAAAGCCCAAGAAGCCCCATAGGTTATGTGTACATGGACAGATAGATAGCACCATGCCAACTGTGCTGCACAGCACGACATTTAAAATCTAAAATATGTGTGCAGACTTTAGTGTAAGCCTTCAGGACAACAGTATATTTCTTTCTTTGAGCCCGTGTTATTGCATAGTCCCTGACGGTGCCCAATGCAAGAATTCCAGCTTGTCCTCTGGCATCCCAGTGCCTTCTCTTCCTTTCCCACTTCTGGTTCTCTTGCAAGCATTCTGGATTATCTTGTGTAAGGTGGTCCAGCAAATTATGGGTCTAAACAATGCCAGCTTAGAGTCACTTCTGAAAGTTGGAGTCTAAATTCAAGGTCTGGACAGAGCTTAACTCCTCCTGGAAGGCTAGAGGGGAATAGCCATTCTTGGTTTTTCTCATCTTCTAGAGGCTCACAGATTCTCGCTCTCAACCATTGGCTCCCACAGTCCACAAGAGCTTTTAAGATGAATCTCTATGTGTCTCTTAAGCAGACTTTTGTAACCACAGAGGCCCACCCAGGGAATCCAGGATGGTCTTCCCTCTTGAGAGGTTTGACACAGCCCTGTTTCTGAAGCCGAAAGGAAAGATTGTACAGGCTCCCAGCTAGGGGATAAGCGTCTTTGGGAAGCCTTTCTCACACAGGACCCTACAGCTTCTCATAGGATCCCCCTTCCACCCCATTCTCTCCCCTTACACACACACACGCAGACCCCTACACACACATAAACATACACACAGACACATACAAACACATGCATATATAAACACACATATAACCCCCCCCACACACACACACCCCTACATATACAAGTATACATACACACACAGAGACACATATACACAAAGACACATGCCAACTGACATGACACACAGACATACACATACATATACACCCAGACAGACACACTCACATAAAACTGTCCAAGCAAAGGCTGTCACTGGTCCTAAAAGTGGCTCATACCAAATGGACGGGGAATTCTGGGATGCCAGCTACCAAGAGAGCGAGGCTTTAGAAGGTCAGTCTGAGCTTAAGAAGGGCACATAAGGACCTGATATTGGAGTTGATGTATGTTGCGAATGTTTTATTGGTTAATAAAGAAGCTGCTTTCGGCCAATGGCTTAACAGTAAAGCCAGGCTGAAAGAGATTATATAGAGAGAGTAGGTGGACTCAGGGAGAAGCCATGTAGCCACATCAGAAGACAAACACCTCCACCAGAACCCGCTGAAACTTTACCAGTAGGCCACGACCTCGTGGTGATGCATAGATTAATGGACACGGCTTAGTTTAGGATATAAGAGCTAGCTAAAAATATGCTTAACCTATTGGCCAAACAGTATTGCAAATAATATCATTTCTCTGTGATTATCTTGGTTTTGGACAGCTGGGAACGAACAAGCAGCCTCCTCCAACAGGGACCCTTTGACCCTAAGAAGGATTACAAATGAAAGCTAAGTACAGAGGGGTTCTCTGAAGCTGGGGCCTCTTGATGGAGGACATGCTGATGGTCGCAAGACAGGCAGCGTAAGTGCAAACCTGTAGATGGCTGTGGTTAGAGGAGACACCTGCTCCTCTAAAGGAGACAGTAGAAATGCAGAGCCCCCCCCCAAAAAAATCCAGCATGGCTGCATTAGGGGTTTCAAAACTATAAACCCCTAGAAACCTATTTTTCTTTTATTTAAGTATTGTACATGCTGAGGAAAATAACAATATGAAATGACATGGTAAGACCCTAGCTCAAAATATAAAATAATCTACGCGAAAGCACCCATAATTAATCTCCTCGTTCGGTCAGCCTGGGATTCCAACACCCTCAGAGGCTGGCGGCATACTCTGGTTAGGGTACTGCTTTCTTGTTGGCCATAGAGTTCCTTGTATAGTGAAGAGACTCATTCCCAGCCCTAACAGCCTCTCTGGAAAAGCCTGGGGTGAGGGGCCGCCTGCCAGCGACCTGTGAAAAACTGTGTCCCTAAGTCACCCACTGTAAGGCAGTAAGTAGCCTAGCTCCTTCCTGAAGCTACGGAAGGTTGATTAGGGCCAATGCAGATGACAGAGTGTGTGCTCTCAGTCTGGGGAAGTGTCTGAGTGCAAGAGGGTGTTCTGATTGCTCATTAGTGTGGTTCAGTTCTCTGCCCCGCTGAGTGCCAGAGTCAGATGAAGAGCTTAAAAAAAAGGCCCAGCATCCACGAGATTCTGACCTCACTGCTGAGGGGAGCCTGGGCCCCCCAGCATTTTTCAGAGCCCCCTCTCCCTGGGTACTTGAACCACCCATCACCCTACTTGGCTCTTCCCCACCTTGGAATGACAGGGACTCCTCTGGGTCTCTGTCAAATGTAACTGTGTCTGAGTCCTTTTACTCTCTGCCTAATCGTCCTCCCCAGGCTGGCCTGTGCCACTCTCTCCCTTCAGAGAATTTTTGCGTCTTTCGAAGCATTTCATGACATGACGTCACCACAGCCACCGTGAAGAGGAAATGAGTTGCTTTCAGTGGAAATGCAGTCTTGCCCCAAGGCCTAAATTTTAGCTTCCCTGTTATTTTAAGAATACCAGGCAGAGAATGGAATGCTCCCTGAGCTGACCTGGCTGAAGGGGGAAGACTGAAGTGGGGGGCAGACAGTGACGAAGGGGGCCTTTTCTTGTTTTTTATAATAAAGGAGAGAGGATCCATGCTTTCTAAACTGGGAATCTAGTCTTTGGCAGAGGCCAAGTGGTGAGAAACCCCATGTGCCTGTAGTTACTGCTCCAATATCGGAAAGTCAACCCATAACAGAAAAGCCTCTTTGCTTACGGAGGGGGTGTGGCCATGAGCCACAAGGGGGTGTGGCCATGAGCCACAGGGCTGTTGCTCAGTCTTCTGTCCCACGCCTTCCACTCTGAAGGAGGAAAGGAAACTAGAAGGCTCTGGAGTGAACAGGGGTGCAGTTTGCAGAGTCACCTGGGAGACAGTCACCCGGGCAGTATGGAGACAGACTCCTACTGCAGCCTGTGAATCAGTGCTGAGATACAGCAGCTGTGGGCACTTGGTGCTCTTACCTCGCCCTCCCTTGAGCCCTTCTCTGTGAGATGACAGCGAGAGGAGCCTCTTCCTCGTTGGTCGTCGTGGAAAAGAACAACAAACAACAAAGTGTGTAGGCGGAGTTCTTAGGAAATAGCAAGTTCTTGGCAAACGTTTGTTATTCATAACGCAGTTTAAAAGACTAGCCTGCTAGAGAGTGCTAGGGAAAGGTCCCCTGCGGTCACATGGTCATCAGCCCCAGGTACCGGGAGGATTGTTGGGGGGCAGGATGGTCCCTGTTGGGGGAAACTGGTGTTGATTAAATGAAACATTAAGCCAAGTCAGTGAGATCCATGCAGAGCTGAGTGAGGGTAATCTGTCCATTCTAAATGTTTGATCAGAACTCTGTTTAACTATGCTAACAAGAGGGACTCGCTGGCTGATACTGGCTTGAAGCATGAGTAGCTTGCTTTAGACAAAGCATAATAAAGAACATTCTTCATATTTTCTAACTTTTATGGAGCTAGGAAGGCCAAGCCCAAGAAAAGTCAACAGGTCACAATGAAGAAAGCCTCATTTATTGGGACATGGCTTCCAATTTGTAGTCTTAGTGCCTGTGACTCCAGAGGGTTAGGCTGGTGAGTGCAAACCCACTAAGCCCTAGAAACAACAGAATCACATGAGCAGTTCATTGTCGCATAGAGATAAGCTTTGTGTAACAACCACCTTCTGATAAAATTGCCTAATTCTGAGCTTTCTTATTTGATTTAGCTCCCCGTGAACTTATATGGTGATATCTGCAAAAAAAAAAAAACCAACAACAAAAAACATATCTTTGTTTCTGATTGATCATAATTCATGTAACTTCTGCGGTATAAGTAAACTGGCGGCTTTAGGGAAATAGCCTCATTTGCTGTTTAGAATAATCCGGCAAGGCTGTCTTCTGTGATGACAGTTGCATCGTTGTGTGAGGGTAACGAGGTGATCAAGTCTTTGAGAGGAAGGAATATGGCTTCTGTCTACCGTGGAAACATAACACAGTGACATGAAACCCAAACAGAATAGATTCCTGGACTTAAGGCCAGCCTTGACCACTGCCCTGCTACCGAAAGCACTGATAGGCGAACACCAGTGTCCTCACCTGTCTTCCTACCTCGTGAAGCCATAGGGTGACACGCGGAGAACTGAGGGGGAGCACCGGAGTTCTGGGCTGTCTGCTCGTCGTCCATGGCAAGTCATCACCGCTGTGGGAGTCTGAGAGACAGCATAATGGCCTCGAAATCACTGCTTTACTTTGCTCAGGCTGTGTCTTCCAGTTTTGCCATGAGGTCTTTGTTCCCTCTGCTCCTCCCAGGTATTCGTCCGACCCCTGTGTTAGCATCTCTGTATGTTGTACTTTAAGAATCCTCCACAATGGGACCACCCCAGCATGGGTTGGGAAACCCCAATGGCCCAGAGAGTGGCAAGAATTTAATTCCTCCCCCAAGACTGTTTCCTGAGGCCAGGGTCCCCCTTCTCTTACCTCCCAACTATTAACAAGAACTCAAGCCAAAGAGCAAAGGCTACCCTGTTTCCCCGGCTTCTATAGCCCATTATGACAAATTTACTAACTTCAAATACTGTTGATCCCATCTCACAGTTCTGGGAGCCAGAGACCTACACCGAGAGAGCCCACAATGAAATCAGCGCAGATGAACCTGGTCCTTGCTTTCCCACCGCTGAGCTTTGAGTTTCATTAACACTGATGCTAATAGAACTTATTTATCTTAAAATTTATATGGTTCAATTTATTTATCTGTTTGTTTTTTGATTTTGGGGTTTTGTTTCTTGAGCTTAGTCACCTGCAGATCAGGCTGACCTTGAACTCTGTATATAGCAAGACTGGACTGGAACTGATCCTCCCACCTTTGCCCACCCAGTGCTGGGATTACAGAAGAGTAATCCAGTTCATTTTTTAAACAATGTCTGTGTTTTACAACCAGCTTATAGCTAAAAACAAAATCAATTATCAGGAATATTGATGTTACAGCTACCACCATCTCCACACTTCTAGGCACTGTGCTGGCTCTGTTTTGGTTTCTCTGCAAAGGAAGGCAGAGACTTAGCTCCTTAAGTACCCCACTCTAACCCTGGTGGAAACGATCCCTTATCAGTAAGTTTCTCTTCTCAGTACAATAGTGTCACAGCTGTGAACACAGCTTCCAGGCTAAAGAGAGGTCTCGGAGGGTAATAGAGCCTGTTGTACAAGCATAAAGATGTGCGTTCAAATCCCCACAACCCACTTAAAGTCAGGCATGGTCTTGCATGTACCTGTAACCCCACACTATGGGATGGAGACAGGAAGATTACTCTGGCTTCTTGATTGCCAGCCTAGAGCCAAGTTCAGTGAGAGTCCCCATCTCAGGGATAATGTGGGGAGGGACAGAATGGGATGCCCAAATTTGTCTTCTGGCTTCTGAGCTCCATGTGGGCATAGATGTGCATGCACACACACACACACACACACACACACACACACCAGTTTCACGGCTATGTTATATATATATGTTGTATCTCAGCCACATGTGATTGAATTTCCTCTTTTATAAAATGTTTCAGTCTTTGGGTCTTACATGACCATCATCCCACCTCTGGAAGAGCTTAGAGTTCTTCTCAGGGGACCCGATTTGTCAGGTGTCCTGGCAGTCTCTTCTTTGTGTTTCTTGAAGCTAAAATAACCAATCTCTGCTCCAGCTAGGACGCATTGTTGTTCTGGCTCACTTGCCCCTCATCTGGAGGGCGCTCCCTGCCTTTCTTGGTGTGGGTGTTCTCTGTAAAGCTCATTTTCATCTTTCCTGATTTCTTTGGTTGTTTTTGAGAACACAAAGTCCATCCTTCCTGGGAAAGCATCTTGACACAGGACACATCAGAGGTAATTATTGTGAACACGCATGAAGACATACCATAATCTAATTCGTGACTAGAGATTAGCTTCACAGCTCTAATTTCTTATGGAGGCTCATTTCCCCTTGTGGAGGCAGTGTTCCTTTGCTGCATCTGAAAGCTTTCCATTCTGGTTTCTAAACCTCTTTTTAAAATAACCTATAATTTCTTTCTAAAATGGTTTGGATCTTCTCTTCTATTGGCATTCTAAAAATGTGATATTATCTTTTTTTAAAGTTTTTGGTACAGAGACTTGCTGTGCAGCCCTGGAGAGCTAGGGCTCACTGTGTAGCACTACTGGCCTAGAGCTCACGTGATCCTCTGGGTCCTGCCACCCACGTGCTGATCTACAGCTAAGGTCTCATTTGGATGCTGTCTGGACTATAGATGTAAATTTCATATTCTCTAATATTGTGTACAGGTTTTATTTGGGGAAAGAGGCTAATGCTTATGTTCAATTTGTCATATTTAATATGGACTCTATATGCATGGATTTAACAGTTTTGTCAAATTGCCCCCTCCCGCCCGAGAGTACAGCCTGCATATTGTATTAACACACCTTGTGTTCCAAGTGGGCCTTCCCACCTGAGACAGACGTCTCCGGAAACACTCTCGCACACACATAGCAGTGTGTCTACTTGGCCATTCTAAATCCAGTCACGCTAATGATAACAACTGCCATCTTGTCTTCTCAGGAACGTAGGCCATTATAATTGTATACCAACATATTGGCCACCGCATGGTGGGTGGGGAGATGATGGCTCCGTGAGGGATTTGCCCGGATGTGAACTACCTGTTGCGAAGCTAGGAAAGTCCTGGGCAAGCCAAGTAAGCCGCCACCTTCGTGCTTGCCTTCATTTCCTTGGTTATCGTGATTTCCCCTAAACTCTTGGAAGCTGTAGCGAGGAGCAACAAGCTGTCTGCTTATTGAAGATCACAACACAACCTTGAATTTAAAAGACTGTTTACATTTGTGATCTCATACTAGAGAGAAAAATGCATCACACATAAGGGAGACCAGGAAAAACAAGAAAAGAAAATAATAAAGCAGGGTGTGCGTGAAAGTAAAAAGGCAAAGAGTAGTGGAGAAAACACGGGAGGGGCAGTGGGGTGTGTGCCCTTTCCGGCACACAGACTTCTGTAATGCAAGGGTCTCCAAACGGCTGTTGAGCTCTCACTTCTAGGGGACCAAAGTGTTTAAAACCAGACCGGAAGTAGCTTGAGACAGTTGTCCTAACGTGAGTTGGTCAGTGTGTTTAAAGGCAGCTGGTGTTCATGCCATGTCATCCCTGCAAGCAACGGCAGGCGGAACCTGCTACCATGTTTCAAACAACTTGTAGAGGCTGCCTTGCCACAAAGGACGGCTTTCAACTTTCTGGGTAATCACTAAGTTAAAATAGGGCTTTATTTTTGGAATACTTTTTATCTCTCATTTTACAGGGCTTACACGGCTCTTGGGTTCGCCCAGATGCTCCATCTCTGACTTAAAATCCTTGAAGCAATAGTTGCTCCGCAAAGCCCGTTTGCTGCTTTGTCTCCTGCAGTGACCTGGAGGTCAGCCAGGCCTCTCCCATGACTGTTGGTGTCTAAGGGCCTTGGATTGGTGGTATAAGGGGGTTATGTAGGGTGAGGGTGGGGAGGGGGTTCCCTGAGAGGTTTAAACAGATGGACGCTAATGTTTCAGGAAGAAGCTTCTGATCTTACAACCCTCCTTAGTTCTTCTGCCTGTAGGCAGAGAGAAAACAGCTCCTTAGCCTTGCCCAGCTTCCACTTCCTTCCCCCAGCGACCCTATAGGTCTAGTCTGCTCTGCGCAATGAGAAACTTGAGCAGCTGCTTGCTTCTTCTGGTGTATAGGAGGCACCAGCTGCTGCCGCAGGTCAAGCTACCAGGGTCTTGTGGGGAAGGTTATTAACGTCAGAAAGAAATACATTCTAATCAGCTTGAATCTCTCAGGCACATAAAACCGTCAGAGTGTAGTGCGGGGAGACTTTGATCTCTGTCTTCCAGGCTCTGCTACCATAAATGCCAAAGTGGGGCTTCGCTTATCTCCTCGTTTATTCTCGGGGAATCTTTTATTCCCAGTTATCTTCCCATCCCAGTGTGGCTAAGCCCCACAGGAGGAATATTAATGTGCCTGCTTCCAAGAAGTTCTAAGACGGCCTGGAGTATTGTTTCCAAGTGTTTCAACCCCTGTGTACCAGAGAAGTTGATTCTCTTAGCCACTGAGCAGAACTTACGTGTGTGAGTATATTAACCCCGCTGACAAGGATACTAATGTATCTTCATCTTACGTGAGGAAACTGAGGCAAAGAGGCGATAAAATAGTGAGTGATATAACCAAGTTCTAGACACAGGCAGAGCGGAGCCCAGTGGATATCCTGAGCTGCGTCCCCGTCTCTGGAGAAGCAGTCTTCTTAATCAGTGCTCTAGCTCACAAGATGTTGATTTATTTTTGTAGGGAGCACAGACCATCTAAAAATTCAGAAAATGTATACAGAAATGTGGATTTTTTTTTTTTTTTGGCTGTTTGAAACTGGGAATAGTGGGCCTCCTTAGCGTTCATTGCCTGCTCAATGACAGTGGCTGAGACGCAGGCAGCTGTTTGGACAGACATCCATCAAGGCCGACCACAGGCAGACACCCTCCCATCAAATTTCCTGGATGACTTCTAGAAGCTTGGGGACCAACGGATTCTCTTGTACAGCTCAGGTACATCATGAACTAGCTCCAAGATGCAGCTACTGATATCCTAGAGACCAAACTTGTCTCTCCCTGCAATCAGATTCCTGGTGATGGCTAGTGATTGATGTGTCCCAACGATGAAAACCGAATGGCAATGAGTCACTTGCCGCCCCAGGTCCAGAGCCCATGTTGCTCTGACAAAGGTTTTCATCCACTGATGTTGTGGGAAGATGCATCACAAGAAGTCAGATTGTCATTCAATACAGAAAGGTGATTTTAAAGCCAGCATGCCTTGTCTGGGAGAGCAGGGGCGTCCCAGAGGCCAGGAATCCAGGACTGGTTCCCAAAGGGCTCAGGACAGTACACAGGGGAAAAGCACACAATTCAGTGCAGAGTATCAGAGAAGTCCCCAGGGTAGGTAGACTGTCCTGAGTGTCACTCAGTCACTGATGAGTTTCCATTTCTTTATCTGCTGTGGTTTGTCATTTAAACGGCATCCAAAAGTCTATATGCTAAAGATTTGGCCCCTTGCCTGGGCTGCCATTGGATAGCAAAGCCATTAGGATGTGGGGCTTACAAGAAACTAGAGAGGTCATACAAGACATGCCTTTACAGAAGATGTTGAGACCCTGGTCCCTTCCCGCTTTTCCCTTTTCTTCCCAGCTGCCACAGGTGAGTAGCTCTCTTCTGCCCCGTGCTCCCTGCCATGGAGTCCTGCCTCAACACAGGCGCCCAGCACAGGGAACCCAGGCTGATTCCCAAAACCTGAACTACAGAGCATGGAAAAGTAGAAATGAAGCCAGGTCACACACAATAACAGGACAGCAGAACTCCTTTATTGAGACGGCTGTCCAAGCCTGCCAAAGGGATACAGCTGGGAAGGAAAGGAGGTCACGTGGCTTCCCTGATAAAAGGGAGTAGCAAGCTTTAATGGATTTGCTGTGAACGGTTTCACGCTGGTAATTGTCTATCCAGCATGGGCACTGTGCCCCCCAAAATCTTTCTTGTACCCAAGCATTGTGACCCTGAGGTGTGCAGTCAGGTGGCCGAGTTAACTATGGGTTGCCTGAGGTCTCCTGTCTCAGTGCTGTTCTCTTTTATTTTTTTATTTTATTTTATTTTTCAAGACAGGGTTTCTCCGTAGCTTTTTGGTTCCTGTCCTGGAACTAGCTCTTGTAGACCAGGCTGGCCTCGAACTCACAGAGATCCGCCTGTCTCTGCCTCCCGAGTGCTGGGATTAAAGGCGTGCGCCACCACCGCCCGGCCTCAGTGCTGTTCTCTTATAGAAACGTGACATCCTTGGATTTGGTTTGGTCTTGGTTAGACTAGAGGGCTGCAGTTGCTCCAGCTGCTAAGAACACAGGGTCAGGATAGAAAAGGCACAGACCAGCTCCAGCGACCAAACAATCCTGCACTGGAGTCCTGAGCAGAGAGTTTTCAAATGGTCAGCATGGCGGTTTGCAAAGCCAAGCAGATGACTCCAAGGTTGAGGCTGCAAAGGGAACAGATAATATGAAGACAAAGTCACCATGCTTGTGACTTGTTTCAGTCATCCATCTGTAAACTCCAGACAAGATTCAGGGCTTGTGACCAACGCTGTCTTTGGGTCTCTGCAGTGAATCCCAAACTACGGTTGCCATTGTCTCCGTATCAGAGGTGCTTTTCTTCTTCAAGCCCGCGTGGTGCAGCTGTGTGACGTTTAAGTTAATTAAGAGCAAATGCTATGACCTCACAACTGGTCTGGTGCCTGGAGCTCATTCTGGGCACACACCACAGATAGCTGGGGAATGAGTTTTTTCCTTGAGAACCTTTCTCTTTTGCATCTGTCATTTGGGTAGCCATCTTAAGCTCCAGAGTTTCAGCTTGGTTTAGTCACAAGAGGCTCGTCATCTACTAATATTCAGATTAGTGGCCTAACCAGGCGCTTTGTCTTAGTGGTGGGAAGATGACCCACAGCTGTCTGAACCCATAACGAAATCAGACCAAGGGATTTATAAACACTAGAAACGTGTTGTTCACAGAGCACGACAACCCCAAAGTGAAGGGCCAGTCCATTGGAGGTGAGTGAGGGCCTGCGTCTTCATGGATGGTGCTTTATTAAAAGCTGTTCTTCCACTGCCTTCAGCCTTGCCTGTAAGGATGCCCATCCCAGCTTAACCAGTTCCCCAAATGTCACACACAACTTTCTAAAGCCACCAGAGTGCAGAGTAGCTTTCAACATAAAATAGGGAGGGATGTTCAGTCTATAGAACCAAGCTTTGGTCTTTTCCTTCTTCTTAATCACACTCACTATATATTATTTTTTATAGTTAAGTTATATATATACACCATTTTATATATTTATATATATATACCATTTTATATATGTATATACCTTTAGACCATGAAATACTGTATGACAACTCACAAGCTTCATGCAGCTCCACGTGATCTCAGTCTTCATTTTATTATTTCCTCCCTTCTTTGTCTCCACTTCTGTCTTTTCTTCTAGTTCAGCATCCCTAAGATGTAAGCCCTAAAACACTAATATCATAAGATCCATCAGAACTAAAAGCTTTTTGTGATAAAACAAATTTGGGGGATTCTTGATACTTTAATCTCCAAGTTTGGAAATTTTCTTTGCATGTAAAAATCCACTCATGACTTGGGGCTGGAGAGCTGGCTCGGCAGCTGAGAGTGGATACTGTAGTCCCTGGAGGCCCATGTTTGGTTCCCAGCACCCACTCTGGACGGCTCACCACTACAGAAGATCTGCCACCTCAGGCCTTGTTGAAATAGGGCCACTTGTTAGTTCCTCACTGCTCAGTCCCAAAATAATCACACAGAAATCATATTATTTAAAGCACTGCTTGGCCCATTAGCTCTAGCTTCTTATTTGTTAACTCTTACATCTTAATTTAACCCATCTCTATTAATTTGTGTATTGCCACGAGGCTGTGACTTACTGGATAAAGTTTTGGCGTCTGTGTCCAGCAGGGTTACATGGCTTCTCTCTGACTATGCCTCATTTTTAACAGCATTTAGCTTTGTTTCCCCTCCACCACCACCCCCCGCCTACCTAAGTTCTGCCTTATCAACAGGCCAAGGCAGTTTCTTTATTCACCAGTGGTATTCACAGCATACAGAGGGGAATCCCACATCATGGCCTCCTCTGTAGGGAGTACACTCATGTATACACAACTACACCACACACACACACACAATTAGAATATAATATTTTTAATTAAAAATGCATAGTCAAGACTTTGAATTGCCTTGATGTGAAGAAAAACACAAGCCAAACACTTTGAATCCAGTGTTTCTCAAGCGTGGGTCACCTTGGAATGGTCCCTTTCTTCCATAAACTGTCAGCAGCATGCTGGATCTCCTAGGAAAATAGTGATCTCCATCCAGGTAGGACATGGCTTTCTAAGCTTGGCACTGGCTGTTTATTATTACAGCTGCTCTCATTGAAAGCGTCATATTTTAGACTCATAGATTTATCTAACTCCCAGAGAGCGAGCTTTGAGTTTTCTACTCTTGATGTCACATGTTTGAAGACATAAGAATGGAAATGAGAAATCTCTTATATGTATAAAATTGGCCCGAGTCTTTCAGACTTTCATCTCTGATTTTCTAATGGCTTCGGAGAGAGCTCTTTTGTTCCATTTTGCGCTGGTCTTCGTTTGTCAGATTCTCCAAGAGCCTTCAACAGCCGAGCTTTTCTCCCGTTCTTTCTTCTCCAAGTGTCCTCTCGCCGAGAGGACATTAACCTCACGAAAGGTCTTTGAGACAAGCACAAAACAACTGTTCAAGATGAGATTGTTCGGTCCTCTTTCTCTCTTGTTATATTATGAATAATAATCTTTCAGAGTGCAGTCTGGTCTGTGGTAAGCTCATGTGTGTAGCAGTCACCCAGTGTGTCCATCCCTATGTACAGACGATCGTTTCCCAGGACCTTGGAAAATCCTTGACTTGGGCCATCTCTGCTGTGTCCCTTTGAAGGAGTGCTTCAGGGTTTGTACCAGAGAAGGCAGGATGACATGGACATGAGCATTTTCCCGTCCAGGACCAGCAATCTGGGCTCTTTTAGGCTAGTATGTCACATTAATTTTTGTCGACTGGACACAAATGTAGACATACCTGTAGCACAAATTCTAGTTGGTCTTAATAATAAAAACTCAGATATAGATGTTAATGCTGAAGATCAGAGAAACAGAACAGCCAGTCACTAGAGAGTTCTTTTATCTCTACCAATGTTCAGACCAAAGGGGTGCTGGTGTCCTCAGACTTCATCCTCAGTCTGCAACTGTCTCCACCAAACCTCAGACTGCCCTGAGCTCCTGTCTCCTTCCGCCTTATATTTCCCTCTCTGCCCAGCCATATCACTCCTGTCTCTGCCTCCCTAGGATTAAAGGCTTATGATCCCAAGTGCTGGTATCACCTTTATGTGAGCTCTGTTTCTTTTTTATACACAGATTCAATCTTGTGTAGCCCAGGATGGCCTTGAACTAACAAAGATCCCTCTGCCTCCTCTCCAGCTCCTGAGTCCTACGATTAAAGATGTGCGCCACCACTCCCTAGCCTCTAGTGGCTTAGCTCTGTACTCTCATCTTCAGGCAAACTCTATTTTTAAAATATAAACAAAATACCATTACACATACGTAGGAAGAGGGCATCTCAACTAAAATTCCCTTGGTCAGATTAGTCTGTGGGGCATTTTCTTGATTGATGTGGGAGGGCCCAGCCTACAGGAGGGGGGTCACCCCTGGGCAGTGGTCCTGGATGATATAAAAAGAAATCTGAATGCATTTTTTTTTCTTGTCAAGTAGATATAAAGTGCTCTCACATAATTCTCTGGATTATTTTGACTCATTTATTGAGTCCAAATTTAGTAATCATCTACTGTAGGCCAGATACTAGGCTATGTGTTCCGTGGTCCCTTCATGGTACACATACAGCTCCCAGTCTGCACACAGTTGATAAGTGCAGATTGCATGTTTATGAAAATGATGAGCAATCATCTTGACACGGAGCAAGCTGTGGGATGTGAGAACATGCTGGGTTAGCTATGTATGAAAACTATTTTGTATACACTATGTAGTTATAGAGATAATTTTCCCTTAAATTCTTATCTCCTCCATATCCCACCCCCTCTGTCTCCTCCCCTTTGTCCTTCCCTCTTTCTGCACTAACATAGTCAGTTGACGAATCCAACACCTTAACCCCTTTCTGCTTGATGCCCATTAATGGAGGTTCTAGAAAAGCACCAATTACTCTGCCAGGTTCCCTGAGTTCCTCCAGGGCTGGCCACATGTTCCTGTTGAGGTCCCTAGATACAAGTGACAGTAGTCAGGGGCCTTTAGGGAAAGATGCCATTGTTCTATGAAATGAACAGAAAAGAAAGATCTTTAGGGGAGTTCACCTCCTGGTTCTCCCGCCTTGGGTTGAAGAGGCATCATGTGACCATGAGGCAAGCAGGATGAGGCTGGGAACTCTGAAAGTGGGCACACACAAGGAGTGAAAGCACCTGGTGTTAGATGGCTCTTTCGGTCCTCTCAACCCGTAGCAATGCTTACATTCAGCCCGTGATAATACCTAGAGTACCACTCGAGGCCGACACCCATTTGTTCCCATCAAAGAGAAGACCCACTCTTAATACTTTCTCGTCCTCTTCTCTTCTGCCTTGATTTCCCCCTTTTTCTTCCTAGTTAGTACTGCACTATGTCCCCAGTCATCTGTTGTATTCTAATTTCCAGACCCTTGAGTGTGACCGCTGTTCAAAAATAAAATCTGACAGAGGTAATTCTGTTCAAATGAGCTTGTTAGGATGGTCCATTCTAGTATGACGGGCATCCTCAAAAGAAGAGGATGTTTGAGTGCACAGCCTCAGAGGGGTGGCCTTCTCCATGCCAAAGAGGAGGAGGCCTCAGGTGAAACAGCCTTCCTGGCAACCTTCCTTGATCTTGTACTTGCAGCTTCCAGGACTATATGACTAAAATTCTTCTGTTTAGGTGACAGAATTCTTTGATGGAGTTGGGGCAGGGGCAGAATTTAAATTTAAATCCATCATTGGGTGAAGATAGGGCAGAAACTCAATCAAGATCTTGATGCATCAATCATGAAGGAAAAAAAATGCTTGCTGGCTTATCAACAAACTCATGTTCACATAGCTTTCTTGTACAGCCAGAGAGTGCTGGGAGGGTCTAGCTCGCTGTGGATGGCTCCATTCCCTGTGCAAGTAAACCTTATCAGATAGATAGACACTCACTCCTCCTTGGTTTAAGTGGAATTCAAGAGCAAGGATTTCTTCAGTAGAGTCTCCTGCAGTTACACAATACTATTTCCCCCACAGGTCTCTTTGTTAAACACGGTAGGATTGCTGGGAAGTCACAGAACCTTTTGGGGGCGGAGCATAGTGAGGTCCTGAGAAAAGGGCTGTGAGCCTCTGCTTTCCTCCTCTTTCTCAGTTGTTCCCTATCTGATGAGGTCAGCAACTTGTCCCGCCATGATGTTCCCACCATCCAGCCTGTCTACCAGGGTCTACCGAATCCTGGTCTGTAACCTCCAAAACTGAGCCCAAACCAACCTTTTCTCTTTACCAGGTAATAACTGCAGGCATCATGTTTCATTACGGTCAGTGACAGGATGCTGACCAATACAAGGGCCTCCTTTGGGTCTCCTTGGCCACAATTGCATCACGCGCTCCTGAGCAGTCACCACAGTCGTCTGGAATAGCCAAAGCTCTCTCTGTTTGGCTGAAGTAGAACCTGCCTGTCTTGCTGTTCACAGATTGAGGATGGCGGGAATAAGACCATAAATACCATTCTGCTAAAAATGGACCTGTAAACCAGGAACAGCTTTGCTCTCTTACCTCATGGTCCCAACTCAGGGCATGCATTGGCTCTCCTGGAGACATTTTCTATTGCCACAACCTGATAGAGTTGCTCTTGGCATCCAGTTGGTGAGGCACCACAAGCATTGCTTCCAGGTAGGCTCAGAGGCACAGAAAAGCTCCTCCCCTCCCGAAGCGAAGTATCTGGCCCTTCTGTCCCGGAGCCAAGGCTGAGAAGCCCCCAGAGGAGGAGGGAAGAGGCCGTGGCTGTTCTTGTTTGGATATGGCTGCTGTCCGCAACATCACATTTTATACTCAAAAGAAAAATAGAAAAAAACAATGGTCAAACAGATCAACAGCATTGTATTAGTCAGGGATTGGGAGGGAGATCGTGTCTGCTGTGGTTGGATCCAGGATGTGCAGCCTCCCTGTGGCCTCCAGCATCCCAACGACAGGAGCTGACCTGATGACACTGCCTGCCAGTGTCCACCCTCCCCAGTCTATAACTCTCTGTCAGAGACCCAAGAGAAGCAGGAAGAGCATCTGTGCAGACTAAAAGGAGAAAAGGAGATGAGAAATGATTATTTGGAAATAAACTTAGATGCCAGCTTAGGCCCCCTGAGACTGTAGTCTGACACATAAGCAGGACTAAAAATATGAAAATATGGTATTGTCACTCTAATCACTAGATTCCAGCCAGCTCTAAATAGAGTAGGATCTCAGTTGCTGTGTAGACGCATTGTGCCTTCACATTGAAGAGATATTAATAACTGTGCTTTGGTATATTGTCTGTATACGCTTAAAATACATTTGTTATTTCAAAAAGTAGCTCTTTAAGTGTTAAACTCAAAGACTTTTTTTAATATCTGTCCGTGGTGACATTTGTCATAAGTAATAAATGGTGTGGTGAAATGTTTGTGGTTTCGATTGCAGCTCAGCAGTTTTTAAACTTCTCTGCCAGGCCATTTAAATATGGTTTAGATGAGTGAATGACAGGCAGGCTTGTTTCCACAAAGGCAGCAAGATTAAAAATAAGTCCGCGTGGGGACCTGTCACTTCCTGTGTGGACGCCATCATTTATTTTCCTGTCTGGGTGATGGCTGTTGTCTATAGCATCACACTGCTATCTTCCAATTAAAAACAAAAAAAATGTAGCATAGAAAGTGGTCAAACTGCTCAATAGCTTTGCGTTAGTCGGGGTCCTTCAGAGGACCAGGGCTGAGAGAATGAATATGTATCAAGGAGACTATTAGATTGGCATACAGCACGCACTCACAGAGGCTGCCTCACACTGGGGAGCCTGAGAGCCCCGTGGCTGCTCAGCCATGAGCTGGATGTCTCAGCAGTCCCGATCTGGTACTAAACGCCTGGGGTGTTCCTGAAGACCTGCTGGTCGTTGGCCCACGTAGAATGCAGAAGATTGGGTTCTGATGTCGGAGGCAGCAGCCACAGAGTGGATGAACTCCCCAGTGAGACCAGAGGGCAAGCAGGCAAAAAGCTTTTTCCCTTAGACCTCCTTAGACTGGGACACCACCCAAAAGTGTTACCCGTGTTTAGGGTGCACCTTCCCATTTCAGCTAACCCGATCAAGAAAGCCCCTCCCGGGTGTGCCTACGGGTTTGTCTTCTCTTAGCTGACTCCAGATCCAATCAAGCTGACTAGTCATTACATGGTGCTTGGCTTTGTGCAAAGTCAGGGTGCACTTACTCTTCTTACAAGTAGTTGGTAATACTTACATGTGGACCTAGCTACTGCGGATTCAAACAACCACAGGCTGACAATGTTTGCAAGGAAAAAAAGCGCATGTCCTGAAAACATGCAGACTTTGTTTTTCTTGGCCTTAATCCCCACATAAGGCAGTGCAACAATGATTTATGTGTCTATAATTTACATTGCATTGGGTTTTATAAGAAGTCTAGACAGGACTTAAAGTATATGGGAACTTATTCATATGTTTTATGCCACTATTTTGGCACTCTGTGTACACGACTTGAATATCCATTTTGGTGTACACATGTATGTGTTTCCTAGATAGCTTGACCTGTCAAGCTGACACAGCCATCCCAGAAGGGAGTATCAGTTACAGTTGCTGATAGCCGGATCAGACTGGCCTGTGGGCATAGCTGTGGGGGAGATTGTCTTGACTGTTAATTATTTCCTGGTCCATTGTGGGTGGCTCCATCCCTAAGCAAGTAGTCTCGAACTATCTAAAAAAACTAGCTGAGTAATATACACTATCCTTTGGAGCCAGATAGTAATCAGCATCCCCCAGGTTCCTGCCACACTTCTTTGACTGTGAAGTGAATGTCTTGTGTGGAATAGCAAGCAGGCCCTGTCTTCAGGTTCTTGCTTTGAGTTCTTTTCCTGACCGTCCTTAAAGGTGCCGATAAACACTGTGCTTCCCTAAGTCGGCTTGGTTGGAGTGTCTGTCACAACCACAGACATGTAGCTAGAAAAATGTGGGTCCTGGAACCATTGATTGGAGTGTCTGTCACAACCACAGCCCTGCAGCTAGAAGTGTGGGTCCTGGAACCAAGGCCCCCAAACACAGATGGATAGCAGGGTGAATCAACCTTGCATGTGCAGTGCAGGACACTGTCTAGGCTATCTCCCAGGCTGCGCTTTACAAGACCCGCTCAACAGATCAACTTTGCACGTGCAGTGCAGGACACTGTCTAGGCTATCTCCCAGGCTGCGCTTTACAAGACCCTCTCAGCAGCACATTTGCTTAGCTGCTCCTTAATCGATTGACAGATACTCTGCATTCAGCTTCATTTTCAAAGAATTGCCAAGGATGTATTCCCTCACACATGTTCCTATATACTTATATGTGTTTTCTCATATATGATCATAAGAACTCACATGTGAGTTCCTATAGCATCGTCATTTATGCCCCGCAGCAACGCTGACACATGGGCAGCTGTTTATGCGGTTCTCCAGCTGTTCCTCTCCCAGGCAGTCCTAGATGCTTGCGTTACTGTCACCCCCAAGGTCCCACCGTCTTCCTCTACGCTGTCTCTACACCTTATCCCGTGCACTCCTCCAAGCAGTGCTATCTTTGTGTATCTGCCGTCATTCATTCTCATAACATGGCTGAAGGATCTCAAGTACCGTTGCTGTATCCTATAGTTTACTTCCGTCTGTAGATGGAGATGTTTCTTAATGTCATCCTGGCACAGTCTAGAGTTCCTATATGTTCACCACAATTTCTTATACTTAACCAGAAGTATAAGCTGGATCCATTCTCTTTAATTCAGTCTCCAGTTGAGTATAAACCTAGCATTCTCTTAGGAATTTCCTTTCAGCCTGAAAATGTTGTTCCGCTGAGCTTTTCTGTTAGTTGCTTACGGATGACAGCTAATGATGTTTTACACGTCTAAGAGCCCTTCATTTCCTTATTATGCAGGCATAGCTGGCGCTGGCTCCAGGCTCCTCGCTATTAATAGCTGCTGAAGATGCCCTGCACATCTAATTTGGCGCTGCCTGTGGTGACACAATTGGTTCTCAGTTACTTTACTGCCAATGTGTGCAGCTCACGCCACGGGGAGCGCTGAGCTAATTGATGAAGTCTCCGCGCTTCAGGACTAAGTCTAAGACACACTCTCCACTCTCCGGATCCATCAGTATCCCAGGTCTCTTTGGTTTGGTGCGATGACCGAAGTTAGGGAGGCTGATCACCTCCTAGATGCGATTTTATCTATGTTCAGACTCTGGGAAGATGGGAGCCCTCAGGGCAGCTTCTGAATTTCCGTATAAGAACTAGGGTTGTAGACACAGAAGGGGGTTAGAGGGCTTATTTTGGGTGTATGTCTGTGTGACAAGCTTTTTGTTTTGTTTAAATTGTTTCTAGGAAGCTGTGAGAAAAGTGATGGGTATTTGGTTGGGAGAAGGTAAAAGTCCCTTACAATCCTCTGCAAGCCTTTGTTCCTTCTCACAGAGCGTCTCTTCTGCTGCCACCACTGAAGGGCATGCCGCCTAACTGTGTGGCATCAGCTGACTCTGGGAGCTTACTGCTTTCCTGTCCACCCCAGTCTCTCCCCCAGCAACACCGTGACCATACCAAACACAGGATACATGGCTTTTTCTTTTCTTCTCTCCCGTAGTTTGGGGTGCTCCTGATTGTGGATTCATCCCCGTCTCCCCTTTGTCTCTTCTTCCACAGTTCTGTCAGACAGGAAACACTCATTGTCTATCACGCAGTTTTCCTGGGCTAAGGGTTCTTGGAAGGGCGTGAGGCCTTACCCTGACTCTAACTGTTCAGATGGTCTCTGGACTTGGTTGGCATTTGATGTGTGTTGTGTGAAGCTCTTTCTGCTACCACGGCACCAGCATCAGTACCGAAGGTTACTGGGTACAGTGGAAGGGTGGGTAGCAAAGCACAACTCTGTGCATATGAACTTGTTAGGAGGATAAAGATGGACACTGTGTCCCTGCCTTGGTAAAGGTTGACATACCCTCTTACGTCAAGAATTAGGAATCAGGAAGTGATCACTGGCTGTCATCCTCCTCTTAGCCATGTTCCACAGCAAGCTCCACGGTGCCCTGATATAGTCCTGTCAGTGCATCTGTAAATACAGTGTACATATTGACAAAACAGAGACCTTCCAATACAAGCAAACGCTGTTTTTGTTTGTCACAGTTTGATCTCAATGAGCGCCTGGATTGACTTGGCTTATTAAACATCCAGAATATACTGCTCTTTTCCAGGATGACTGAGCATGAACAGCACCAAATTTTTTATTTTAGAAATTATTAATTCTCAGAAGGAAAAGCTTCAAATGTTCAGTGACTGTGGACGGATATGGGACCTTGGGCTGTGTGACCTTTCCCACAAGGTCTCAAAGTCTAGGGCACTTTTCTCCTCTATTTTAGAGAACCTGGTTGTTATCCCAGCAAAAATGCTTGGCCATTGTATTGATTATGGTACACCAATGATGCTGCATCTTTTATGTGCTCAGTCACTCAGTGGCTGCCAGGTGCTTGGCCTTGTATTTGGGTTCAAAGTGAACCTGACAGGCATGATTCCTGCCTCGGGGTCTTCAGGGTTAGAGATTACACAGACCAGCGTATGGAGATATAAGGGATATGTTTCTATTTTGAAACTTCCCATAAAGCATCAGCCACCTTAAAGAGAGTCCCTCAAAACTCTTGGAGCATCGTCATTGCTGTGTTCAGAGCCCAGCCCAGGCGGGCGAGGGCCTGTGGAGATGCCCTGGTGGCAAAGGGGTACCATCGTGATGTTTTGTGGTAGACCTGGAGAACCGGCTACACTCAGGGTTTACATGTATAATCTAAGTAGTTTGCAGAGTGACAGTACCTGTCAGCAGTGGGTAGTAGTCTCCCCGGGAGCCTCGGTGCCTAAGGAGAGAACTCGAGAAGCGACTGCAGCTGGAGTTCCCATGGGAGCTCTCCTCTGGGGAAGAGATCTGAGGTAGATTTTGCTCATACATCAAAATCTGATTGCCTGGTGTAGCTGTCCAGGTGGTAGAAAAGAACTAAACGGTTGTGGTTTCTGTCGTGTCTTACACTGCACTTAACTAAGTCGAGTTCATCTGTGGGGTATCTGATGCCCATAAACAATCACATCAGGGACCAAGGGGCTTATGCTGTTTGGGTTTTTGTCCACCTGGCACAAACCTAGACCTCTCTGGAAGGGGGACCTTAATTAAGAAAATACCTCCACAAAATTGCCTGGAAGTTAGTCTCTAGGGCTTGCTTTTGATTAATGGTTGATGTGAGAGGGTCCAACCCAGCGACACCCCTGGGCAGGTGGTCTTGATAGCATAAGAAAGCAGGTTGAGCAAGCCATGAGCAGCAGGCCAGCAAGCAGCGCCCTCCATGGAAATTGCACAGCCCCTGCCGGCAGCTTCCTGCCTTGAGTTCTTGTCCTGACTGCCCTCGGTGACCAAGTGAGACCTGAGAGTTTTAAGATGAAACGAGCCCTCTCCCTCCGAGTTGCTTTTGGCCATGGTGTTTTATCACGGCAATAAAAGTCCTAAGACAGGGCTCTTAGTGGTCTTTTTTTATTCTTTAACAATTTCATACATGCATTTAGTGAATTTTAGTCATCTGTATTCCCCTGTTGTCCTCTCTTATTTCCTGTCCCCCTTCTCTCTCCTGCTGAGATCTTTCTTCCCAGCCAGTCCCTCTCCCACTAAATGTTAGGGGAAGACACACAAAACTAAAACCACATCAAACAATTTATTTACTGGCACATGGGCAATATTTAGAAGGCAGTTCCGATTAAAGTTGTCTGATTAGCAAAACAGTATTAAGTCCCTTACTAGAGTCTAGGATCTCCCCTGACACCAGTTCTTGGTCAAGTTTACAGTAACAGGCTTGAATTCCCTCCTGAGGAGCGGGCCTCACATCCAGTCAGCAAGTGGTCGGTTACCTCAGTCATAATCATGACATGAACACATCTGTGGGTACACCTTGCCTGGCAGGTCAGGGTTTTTGTTTTCAGGGTTCTTGGCTCAGCTCAAGACCAGTGATGACTTTATAATCCCAGCAGTCTTCATAGCACTTTGCAGAACTGTGAGAAACAGGTAAGAGGAAGCAGACTTCCCGCTGTGTTTCAGCACAGTTCCTCTTGTAACCAAAGTGTATGGTGTCTCCAGCAGTAAGGTCTTACCCAGAAATCCTGGCGGTCAACCCAGAACAATAGCAATCACTCGTACTGTCTGGAGGGCAACTCATAGGGAGGTGGCCTGCTCCTGGAACTAGGCTTTGGTTTAGTAGTTTTTAGCTTCATAGAGGAACATTATTGATTCATGCAGGGCACCTCTGTGCAAATTCCTTTTTTAAAATTACATTTTAGAAAGCTTACAAAATAGGCTTCCATGTGGCCTTTTCCTGCATCTGTTGGTTATCCTCCCCATCCAGCCCTAGTTAAACCTTCCCACCCTCTGTCCTGCTTTCCGAAACTCTGTGTCACCTGTGTTCTGTTCCCTCTCCCAGAGGCCTCTTTCTTCCTTCCTTCCTTCCCCCGTGGGCCCTGTTGATCTTCGGGCCTCTAAAAGCATGACAAGCTAGGTAAAAAAAGTCCAAGAGTTCATAGACAGGGTCCACCTCTGAGAAGAGGACTTTTGGAACTTGTCTTTCCAGGCCTGCGTTGCCTTGTTCAGTGTAATTTCCCTGCAATTTTCATAAAAGTTTTTCTTTATAGCTGAATAGAATTCCATTGTGCATACATACCATATTTTCACAATTCATTCATCGGTTGGTGGACATCTAGGCTGGTTCCGTTTCCTGGCTGTTGTGAATAGAGCAGCCACGAGCATGGGTATTCAAGTGTCACGGTAGGGGGTACAGTCTTTGGGGTGTATGCCCCGGGGAGATACAGCATACACACACGCACATGAGCAGACACACACACAGAACAACATTTATGCAGCTTGACCTGGCCTTCACGAGCTAAGAGTCACACAGTCCCATAGACGCTGGGCAGAATTCCTCAGGTTGTTGAGCTGCAGGCTGTGGTGGAGGAAATGCCACTTGGAATAGTTTTTAGAGTAGAACTTTATTAGATAAGTTATCTTCAAATGGGAAGCACCTTAAAACAGGGCCCTGAGCAAATCAGTCCCCAGAGAAAAGCAGGTATAGGATTTCTGATTGGGATAAGGGGAGGAACCAGAGAAGCAGGAGACCAGGAAAAGGGAGTGACCCCCATGCCTGGTGAGTCTCTGAATGCGGAAAAGACACCTCCAACTGAACCTGAAGCCTGGCTTTCTGTGGCAGAGGCTTGCTTCGGGCGGTGCTAACTGGACATGTCACTAACCTAGCACTTCTTCATTTGTTAGAGAAGTGACCAGTGGACCAAAGTCATTAGCTCTGGTCCTGGCTCCCATCTCTTCCCTTTCCTGTGCCCCTGCCAGCTCTGACTCAGCCGGGGGCAGTGCCTGGATTCATACATTCTCCACAAAAGCTCCTGTTACCCAGTGCTTTCTCCTTTTCTTTTGCCAGTTAAGAGGAGTACGATGGATTTGGATTTACCTTCTGCAGAATTATTCTAGAACAATGGGGATCTTTTCCAGGGGATTGAGTTCCTATAAATTCTCAGCAGTAGCTGAAGCCAGGTTTCCACCCAGGGAAAGGCTGAGAGCTGCCTGGCATTGCCCAGCACAGCCAGGTTCATCACTTCTCCTCTGCGAGCTCTTCCCCCAGCCAGAACTCTGCTCCAGGGAGGAGGAACAACTATGCTTATTCTTTGGAAATTGCAAATTTTATTTTAAACTGGGATAGTTTCCAGTTTTAAATATTTGACTCTTTTTCATTGAGTTTGAATAATAATTTTTTGAAATTAAACCTTTGGTACAGGATGTCAGCACTGCAGGTTATTCGATCAGTAGTATTGAATGAACAGAATCAATTTTAAAAGTTCATCTTCATTGCTAATGAGAGGGAGAGAGGAAATTGCAGACACTTGGGGGCCTCTGTTTTATTTAGTTTACCAACTAAACCATAAACAGCCTTCAGCCAAGATAGTTCCCTAAATCTACTGAATTATATTATTGTTAAGATGCCTCCAACTAGATATTCAGGTTTTTTGGTTTGGGTACTATGTTGTAACATTGGCTACTTAATCTTTTGTGTAAGATTTTGAGTAATAATAAAAGGAAATTGTCCCCACTGCCAGTCTTTAGATGACATCCATCCACGCTAAGGATGGCAGAGGGCCGCCAGCACTGGCACCACCTGAGAACTTTCCAGAAGTGCAGATGATTTGGCTCTGTGTTTCCAGGCACTAGCAAGAACCTGCATTTCAGTTGGGTCATCAGGTCACTCGAATACACGCTGGGCTAGACTGAGACTTTCATTTGTCACCTGAGAAAAGCGGAGGAGCAGGCAGGTTCTTAGTTCAGGGTGAAACCATGAGCCACAATAAAGGGCCATGTCTTGGCAGCAAGCTCTGTACCCTTCCTGGATCTAAGCTTACAGTGTCACTGAAGGCTTCACAACACCTGCTTCACACCACACTTTACCATGGTCACAAAGTGAAGGAATATTCTGGAACACCTACCATGGTGTTGTGTTCCTAAAAATCACTGAGAAATCTGCACACAGAAATGACCTGATCATTTCAACACCGACAGTAAGGAGCATGCCACCCTCTGCATGGGCTGCGGATAGCTTCTGGGGGTGGCAGGGCCACAGGGAAGCAGGTCCAAACCCACAATATTGATGTTGGAGTTCTCACTGTTTGTGTAAGGAAATACATCCATCAACCCAAACACGTCTATTATTGACTGGCTCCTGAAGTCAGGTGTTCTCAAGACAATAAACAGAGCCTGTTTCTCCAGTTTCAGGTTTGCTGTAGTTAATACGGGCCATCTCCTTGGACTGGCTTAGCTTTTATTTCCACTGCAAACAGGACTATCCATAGAATAGCCCGGGTTCCCCCCACCCTGTGTTCACGTCCTAACAGCTGTCATTACAGAGATGTCCAAGCTTGACTGCCCAACCTTGCTGGGTACAGAGAAGCCAAGCTGGGGAGTCAAATGTTGAATGTTTCTGACAGAGAGGGAGAAACGCCCTGTCCCATGTCCAGGTCTGAAGTCCCTGCCTCAGGCAGAGGGCCAGGCTGGTAGAGCCTGAAACAGGAATTCCATACATTCCTGGGCTTGAAGAAGCAGAAACCCTTCACCCTGGAGGAGGCAGTGACGGACATTCTTTAGTTAATGAGAATGATTGTTTATAACCAAGATGCCACACCAGTCAAGATGCTGGAAGCTGAGCAGATGGCGACCCTCAGGAAACAACCCTCCCCTTTCCATTTTTTTTTTTTTCTGCCTGTAGGGCTGATGGCACAGTCCAGGCAAGCACAGAAGACAGATTTGGCTAACGAGTCCTCCATGCATATTGCTCATCACAAGAGAATGTTCCAAATGTTTCCAATAAAAGCAGCTCTGGGCATCATGGTTGCTTGGTGAGAGCAGCAGTGGCAGGCATAGGTTCCTCGCCTCTGCGGTCCCGGGGGACATGGGCTCCCTTAACCCCATGCAGCCTCAGTCTGAAATGGTAGGAGGATGCATTGTGCTCGGGCATTGACAGATGAGTTCTGGAGCGACATCTGTAGGGACATCGGATAGTTCTCCATCTCGGTTGCTGTCCTTGAGTACCACTGGCGGAAGATGCAGGGTGTGTGTGTGGGGGGGTGTGTGTTGGGGGGTGTTGGCTGAAGATGCAGGGTGTGTGTTGGGGGGTGTTGGCTGAAGATGCAGTGTGTGTGTTGGGGGGTGTTGGCTGAAGATGCAGTGTGTGTGTAGGGGGGTGGGTGCGACAACACAAGCCGAGCACCCTGGGAAGTAACCTTAGGTTCACAAGAAAGGCTAAAGTGAACCCACAAAGCAAATGACCTTTCAAGAGAAAGTGATTGTCTGATGTTTCTAGTTTTTCTTGGAAAGACTGTCGATGGAGACGATAGAGATTGTAAAATCAAAGAAGCCACAGCTTTGGCAAAGGCTCCATTACTACTGGAAATTTTGGGGAGTCTCACCAGAGTTGCCACATATGCTGAGAAATCAGGGTGCCCTCTTGGGTACCTCATTAGTCTCATTAGTGAAAGAATCACTTAGGAACAGACCCAAACGAAAGCTTGAGGACTATTTTTCTAGAGCTTAAGAGAAAACCCCAGGGCAGCCAAGACATAAATCCAAGGCAGTTGCCTGGAGGAAGAGAAAGGACTGTGTGGATCGTGCAGGTACATGTTAGGCGCACCGTGGGCAGGTGGGCCGGGGAGCTGTGGAGAAAGGGTAAGGCCAGCCACAGTGCAAAACAGATGAAACTCACACTTAGGCTCTGGACAGCACCGGGGAAACAAAAATGAAGAGGGAGGGAGAAGGGAGGGGAGAGGAGGTGAGGGGAGAGAGGAGTTCTTCCCAGTCAGACCCACCAGAACCTCACGGCAGCAGCAGCCTATAGGCTGCTCTGGGGGCTGGGCATTGTGGGAAGGAAAACTTCATTATCTCACTAAAGAGCTAATGATCCCGCTGTCTCTCAAACAGGACTTAAGGTGGGGACTCCCCGCACCCCTTCCTAGATGTACACCCTTAGTTAGGTCATTGACCTGCCCAGTCAGGATGTTAGGTCTCTACCCAGGCCAGAGACTCCATTCTCTGCACCCCAGTTAAGTTTCCCTTCTGGGCCATGGCTGCTACTGTGATGTTAAGAGAGGCAATCTGACTGTAGAACTTCCTGATGGTCGAGAGCTGACGTGCGGCCCATCCGAGCCTGCGTCATCCTGGGCTATTCGCAGTCCTCTTAACGGCCGCTTATTGCCGACCTCTCTGACCAATATCCTTGTGACTATCGTTTGAAGCATTTGGGAGATGTATTAACAGACAATAGCTTCTGAAAATGAAAAGCTAATAATATCATCGGATTGCATCTGAAACCCAGAGTTAAAATGTCCTGTAACCTTTCACCTGGTATTTCCACCAATGTGGAATTGGCTGACTTCATTCACTGACTGATTTTTGCTGGACAACTATAACACCGTCATGAACTCATTACCACGTTGGGAAATTGTATTGGGAATAACCCGAATCCATATTCCCAGGCCACAGTCCTTCATATATGGCTCCAGAGTCAATCATCTCTTATTCCCTTTGAGGTGAGGGCTGTGTTTGCATCAGTAAGATGTAGCTGTGTAGGGCTGATGAAATGTTCTTAGAGAAAGGTGCTTGTCCCCAAGTCTGGGGACCCAAATTTAATCCCAGGGTCCCACGTGGTAGAAGGAGAGAACTGATTTCCATGACTGTGTTGTTCTTTAACTTCCACGTGCAAGCTGCAGTGTGCACTTGTGTATGTGTATGGGTGCGTGCACACACAAATAAATGCAATTAAAATGTTTAAAGCTATATGGGGAAGACTGTGGCCGTGGCCCGCAGAGCTTAGAATTTCAAACATTCTAGTCAATGCCATCTCTCGGATGGCTGCCAGGGCGACTCACCGGGGAACTGGAGATGAACTTGAGAGTGAATCCACATAAGGTGATGGGTTTGGGTAACCCGACGGTAAGGCAGTGTCCACACAGTGCCAACCATGCCGTGGCGAAAGGCTTCGCACTGTGTACCTCCTCGTTTCATCTGGTGGCAATCTTATGAGGGTGGTTCTCCTGACTAGCCATATTATCCTTGAGCCGAAAGCCGAGTGTGCTTCCCGCTCCACCAGGGGCCTCTGAATCCATGCTGTGAAAGCAAACTATCTAGAAATACTTTCCTAAAACTGAAGAAAGAGGGCCTGCAGAGATGGCTCAGGGACCAGGGTTCTGGTTCTTCAGAAAGCCCTGGTTTGATCCCCAACAACCATGTGGCACTCCAATTCCAGCATGTCTGGCATCCTCTTCTGGGCTCTGTGAGCATCACACACACACATGATGCTCAGATATACAAACAAGGAAAACACTCATGCACATGAAATAGAATAGTACATTTTTAAGTTAAGAAAAAATAGAAGAGCCGGGCGGTGGTGGCGCACGCCTTTAATCCCAGCACTTGGGAGGCAGAGGCAGGCGGATCTCTGTGAGTTCGAGACCAGCCTGGTCTACAAGAGCTAGTTCCAGGGCAGGCTCCAAAACCACAGAGAAACCCTGTCTGGAAAAACCAAAAAAAAAAAAAAAAAAAAAAAAAAAGAAAAAATAGAAGAAAGAAATCAAGCTTTACTGATATTGACGCATGGTTTGAGCCTAGCATATCCCATCAGCTATATTATACTGAGTGTGGTATCTGATTCTATCTCAGTTTATTTAGCTGCAGTGGAATCAATTTATAGATTTCATCAGTTTATATCTCCTCCACTCTGATAGAATAGATACGCAAATTAAAATGATTCTTGCAGGGAGAGAGAGAAATGGAGAGAGAAATGGAGAGAGGGGGAGGGAGAGAGAAATGACTGAAGCTGACGTGAAGCAGCAGGCCCAGGAGACAGGAGGGCAAACGCTCAGGACTATAGGAGCCTGAGGACAGTGGGAATGACTCTGAGATAAGGAATTACTGAAACTTTTTCCAGAAGAGGATTTGCAGCGTGCTTTGTTTTCACTGACCTAGATGCTGCGTTATCACTCAGTATCCCTCCAACCTTATTATAAAAGTACAAGGACACTGGGAGGCACGGTGATTAGCAAATGATTGAGCCACTGAGGACAGACAACATAGACACAGACTGTGGTCCCCTGACCCACTCCTATAGCATGAGATCCACAGCAGAACTTCACCAGACTTGTTGATAAAAATTGAGAAGATTTTTGTGAGAATTTTTTAATGCAAAAGTAAAAAAAAAAAAAAAGTTGCATGTAACCAGATAGATTCTCGTACTTCTAAATGGAGTTAAAAAAAATGGTCCCTGGGCTGGGGAGCTGGCAGGTAGAGCCCTTGCAATGCCAGGCATGTTCAGACCCTGGGGTTCAGATCTCCAGGACCCATGTAAATTCCAGGTAGGCATAGCAGCCTACCTGCTGTTCTTCGAAGTGTGGAAACAGGAGGTCCCAAGGAAGTCGGCTAGCTAGACTAGCTGTCTTAGTGAGCTCTGGGTTTGATCAAGATGCCCTGCCTCAGTTAATAAGATGCAAGACTGTGGAGGAAAACATCTGACATCAGCTTTGGACCTCCACATGCTCACACTAGACGTGTGTGTGCCCACACACATGCAAACACTAGTGCACACACAGAGGCACATGCAAAAAGAAGGGGGAAAGAAAACTGTTTTCTTTTAAAAAGGTCACACACACGGGCACACACAAGCACATGCACACAAACAAACGCATGGGCACACACACATGGGCACATACAAGCACATGCACACACACAAATGCATGGGCACACCACACATATACATTTATATCTATGTCATGCCAAATGCTTGCTTGTCAACTAATACTGTCAGAACGGGAATAGAAAATAGTACTAACTGTTAAGAAACAAGGATGACGACAGATGATGCGGTGTGGGATGTTTGCCATTTAGTTGTTTGAAAGCCTGTGTGTTGTCAATCTGTCTCAGAGCAGGGTGTTGGCTGCAGTCTGTTTCAGTAGCTCATTACCTCGGTGCCTCAGTGCGCTCTCTCACTCGCTCTGTCTGTCTGTGTCTGCCTCTCTCTCTAGTGTGTGTGTGTGTGCATACATGTGCATTCCTGTTGCACTTGAGGAAAGATAGCTTCCCCCAAAATAGATCACTTCTCTACTTACAGAATGCTTTGTGGGAACTTTGGGGTGTGTACCCACTGAGACCAGATGTGAGCCACTTGTGGGAAAGCGTTGGAACCAGACTCACTGATGCTAGGAGTGCACAAACCAGTATGGAATGTGATCTGTATGGGCTCAGCCTCTCAGAAAGAGACTATATAACTCTGTACGGTAAAATAGGTTGTAGCCACAAACATCTTCAGTTACGTATAGACTGAGTTCCAAAGTCATTTCCTGTCAGACTGTCAGGCAAATTATTAAACTTAGGATGAATTATGTATTTTTTTCTTTAAGGAGAGGATTCAAATATGTTGACCTTTTCTGGGATAAAAATTATTCTAGCCATCTAGTAAATAGTTTATAAAATAATCACTGTGGCATTTTCATGAAGAATGTTTCTCAGAAGGCGTGCCTTAAGTAACTGAATGCTTCATTCCTCCAAATGCATCACCTAGACCAAATGCCTGCCTCCTCTCTGCACCCCTCAGAGATACCGCGTGAATCTCCCTCTCTCCCTCTGCCTATTCAAGAAATGCATGTTGATCGTGGATTGGGTACCAGAGTTCATGACGGCAAGTGGGAAAAGCAGCCTTTAAAATATGAGTGAAATATATACATATGATAAGTGTTGAAGGAAAATGAAAAGCAGAAAGGATTAAGGAGTGCCGGGGATACACTGTGATTTTAACTCCAGCAATCAAAGGAGCCATCGTTGAGAAGATGGTGCCGCATGAAGAACTGAAGGATGCCCGTGACAGATGATTAGAGGCCCCGAGTGGGGAGGAAGCTGCCACCAGGAAAGAGGGGAGACAGAAGGTGTCCCCAGACCTGGTAGAAGCCCAGATGGGCTTGGGGGACTTGGATTTTGTCCAAGTGAAGCCCCTGCAAGGCTCCAAGCTGAAGGAGGGCTGTGCTCTGTCTCCTGCTTTTTCTGGAGCGTTTGAGCCATGTTGCAGGGCAGGCTGAATGGGGACAGTGCTGCAGAGAACCATGAGGAGTAGCCAATCATCATGGAGAGAAATGGCTCAAAGTCATCTGGGCTGGGGTGGAAGCCATGAAAGTTTGGTGCTCAAACCTCTCAAATGAACTGCTGAATGTCTCCTGTCTGCACAGGACAGTCTCAGTATCTACTGCAATGCCACATCCTTAAAGCCACAAGATGTCTCCCTAGAGAACTATGCCATTATGGGGACGGTGTTGAATGCATTGTCTTCGTTACAGGTGAGAAGCCGCCTGGAAGAAACAGTAATTTGTCTGGGGATTAAAAAGGGAGATGTGTTGTGGGTTGAGTTTAGGCACTTGGTCCCCAGCTAGAGGTGCTATTTGGGGACTTGTGGAGCCTCTAGAACACAGAGCCCTTGGCTGTTGAGCTGACACAGTGATGTGGAAGCCCGCATTCCAGAGAGTGACTTGTTTATCCCTTATGTGCATTCTAAAGTGGCCCCATCTAACAAGACCTTTCAATGACCCTTGTTGAGAGGATTACTCGACTCTTAGTGTCCCTGTTATGTACATGTCAAGGTTAATAGGAAAAAACTCCCATGCTGTTAGGCAAAGGGAATTTATCAATTGTTTGCCCTTCCCAGTGTTTCTTAGTGCTGAGGCAAACAAGAGGAATAGTGAATTGATTGAGCTAATTCTGAAGAAGCGAAGGGGTTTATAAAAGAGATGATGATAGATTTGCATGGCATTATTAAAAGAAGGCAGGGATGTGTGTGCTGGTACCCCATACTGGTGAGTTTATTTTTAATCCTGGAAGCCGTTGTCAGCTTGAGAACAGCAATGCTAATGTTTTCTGTGTGGGTACAGCTTTGGGACCCCATCAGGTCCATGGCACAAAAAGCCAGGAGGGCTCAATAGATAGGAAGGCTGGTGCAGATGCTGCCAATGGCATAACAAAGGCCAGTTTCTATATAAAGGTTGGAGAAAGGCTAGGATGGCAGTTAGCACAGAGCACAGCTTCAGGTCCCCAGGCACACGGGGTGGTTTTTCTTCCTTTTATTATTTGAGCTGAGAACAAAGAAACAATTGATTGGATGTAGAAGTCTCATGACAAGTAAATGACACTTTGTTCTGGGTAATTGTAGGGTTCACATTGTTTCTTTGTCAGTTGATCAAAAAGGAAATTAAAATCTGCTAGGCAAACTGCCCCCAGGAAGATCAACAAATAAGCCACTGAATTCAATTTTCTTCTAGGGTTCTGGAAGGTGAACAGACAGGTATTTCCAGAATTTCTCCCTTGTTGAACTCAGTTGGGACTTGGTTGTCTGGCCTTGCCCCCTGGGTGGTTGTCATCTTCCAATCCACTTGGAGAATTTTGTGACCCCCGGTCCCAACCCATCCTTGAAGAACAGCGCTTTCTGGGTATAATCTTGAATTTTCCAGCATTTTAAGAACCCTATAGATGTCCAATGGTTCTTTCCCTCATTTTCTTTCCCTGTTGTTTAAGTTAGGGTTTTTGTTGTTGTTGTTTGTTTTTTGTTTTTTTGGTTTTTCGAGACAGGATTTCGCTGTAGCTTTGGTGCCTGTCCCGGAACTAGCTCTTGTAGACCAGGCTGGCCTCGAACTCACAGAGATCGGCCTGCCTCTGCCTCCCGAGTGCTGGGATTAAAGGCGTGCGCCACCACCGCCCGGCTAAGTTAGGGTTTTTGTTGCTATGAAGAGACACCATGACCATGGCGACTCTTATGAAGAAAACATTTCATTGGGAGGCTCATTTACATTCCAGAGATTCAGTCCATTATCATGACAGGGAGCATGGTGGCAAGCAGGCAGACATGGTGCTGGAATAGCTGAGAGTCCTACATCTTGCAGGCAACAGGAAGTTGACTGAGACACTGGGTGGTATCCTAAGCACAGGAGACCTGAAAGCCTCACGGTGACACACTTTCTCCAGCAAGGCCATACCTATTCCAACAAAACCATACCTCATAATAATGACACTCCCGTGAGATTATGGGGGCCAATTATGTTCAGACTACCACACCTGTGGATGTACATATGCGTGTAGATGCTTGCTTGTGCATGTATGTGGAGGCCAGAGATTGATGCCCGGTGTCTTTCCAAGTTGATGTTCTACATTCCTCTTTGAGGCAAGGTCTCTCACTGCATCTGAAGCTCACCCGTTTGGCAAGACTGGTTGGCCAGTGAGGTCCTGGAATCTCATGTCTCTACTTCGCTAGCATTGTAATTATAAGTGTGAGAGGCTGTGCCTGGCTTCTTATGTGTGTCCCGGGGATCCAGATTCACGTCTTCATGCTGGCACAGCAAGCGTGCAGAATAGTTTTGTCAACTTGACACAAACGAGAGACTTTCGGGAAGAGGGAACCTCAGCTGAGGAACTGCCCCCCCCCATCAGATCGAACTGTAGGCATGTCTGTGAGGCAGTGTCTTGATTAACGATTGCTGATCCACCGTGGGTGGCGCCACCCCCAGCTAGGTGTTCTTGGGCTATATAAGGAAGCAAACTGAGCAAGCCATGCATGGTAAGTGACCAAGTAGCAGTGGTCCGTGGTCTCTACTTCAGTTCCTGCCTCCAGGTTGCTGCCTTGATTTCCATTCATGATGAACTGTGAGATAGAAGACGAAATAAACCCTTTCCTTCCCACGATGCTTTGGCCAGTATTTTAACCACAGCAACAAGCAACATGTCAGAACAGCAAGCGTTTTGCCAACTGAGCCATCTGCCCAGTTCTCCTCCTTCTTTCTAGAAAACATCTTTCCTTTCCGTCCCACGAAGAAGCCCGACGCCTGGAAGGTTTTGCATATTCATTTCCGTGGAGGTCTTGCCAAGATGGCTCGAAAATGCTGTTTGAAAACTTCGCCATAAAGAATGCTTAGAAATGGATGGGCCAAGCTTGAAATGCTGGCCACTGGGGGGCTAGTGAGCTCAGCTTCAGAGTGGCCACTGGGGGGCTAGTGAGCTCAGCTTCAGAGTGGCCACTGGGGGGCTAGTGAGGGCAGCTTCAGAAACCAAGGCTTGGGAGAAGAACTAAGCACAGCCCTTCTGGTCATCCAAGACTCTTCAAACTGCAGCTTTGGAAGCTTGCCCCAGGAAGGGGTTTATCATCCAGTCTCCAGGTCTCTTTGCCCTCTGATGGGTTGGGGGTGGGGGTTAATGCTGTACACAATCCACTATATTCTAATTTCCTAAATATCTAGCAACTTGCAGCGCTATGTTGACATTGTGTGAGGAGACATCATTTATCATCAGAAAACTTGTGAACTCTATGTAAATGCAAAGTATCGCGGGGAATGCGAACACCCTGGAAAGGCTTATAAAACAAGCAGGCTTGTGTTATGTATGGGCTTTGTTTGGGTTGGCTGTGATTCCAGTCATTAGAAAGGGATTTCTCTTCCAGTCCGGCCTTTGTTTTGTTTTGATTAATAATCGTCATAAAATTAAATGAGGAAAGAAGAAACCATATTAGGTATGTCAAACAAAGGAGGTTTAATTGGAACCTGCAAAATGGGAGCTAGGACAGGGTGGAGAATGTAATGCCTCCACCACTGGAAGGACAGGACAGCGGAGAAGATGCTCGGTACCCAAGTGGAGCTTGCTGAGCTGTCCAGGTTCAGTTTCGTAATCTCCTAAGTGTCCTGTTGGAACCAGAACGGCTGTCATGGATGTTCCAGGTGCTGATCACTGCTCAACATCAGGATTCAGCTGCAAGTGGGCAGGATTCTGGGGGACGTAGTTTGCAGTATCCAGCATCCTGCAACAGAGTCAAGCATGGAGGGGAGGAAGGATTGGGAGTAAGCAGACAGAAGAGGCTTTTAACTCTTTCCTATGGAGGCAGAACATTCTAGATGCACAGGTCATGGACTGTGTGGTGGATGAGTTAGAGTCTCCCACCCGGCTCCAACCATGAGGAAATGTTTGGCATTTTTTTGTTTGCTTCCCACAATACTAAAGCAGTTATTTGCTTTTATTATTATAACTCATGTGGCTCTTCCCTGTGTGGCATGCAAAAGTCAGAGGACAAGTTTCAGGAGTTCTGTTGTACCATGTGGATTCTGGGCATCAAATCCAGGTGTCAGGCCTGGCTGTAAGTACCTTTGCTCACTAACCAAGCTGCAATTGCCTGAAACGTACGTGTGTTTGTGTGTGTGTGTGTGTGTGTGTGTGTGTGTGTGAGAGAGAGAGAGAGAGAGAGAGAGAGAGAGAGAGAGAGAGAGCGAGCGAGCATGGCTGTGAGTCCTCGCCCACCTTGTTTGAACTGGGGTCTCTGTATCTTTGGATATCCCAGACTAGCTGGCCCTTGAACTTCGGACATCCCCTGTCAGTCCTCCTACCTATCTCTCTAGTGGACTGCTGGGGTCACAGATGTGAGTTACCACAACCAGCTCTTACAGAGGCTCTGGGGTCCAAGTTCAGATCTCTGTACATACATGGCAAACACTTCTGCCCCTGAGCCATCTCTCCAGCCTACATTTTAAATTTTGAATAGTTTCCATTTATTTCATATTTAAGGAAAGATTCTGGCTGAAATAATCCATCTGTATATTCTCTAGTTGATCTTTTATGATCTGTTTTGATTTTGCAAGTTTTGGAGTCAAGGTAACTAATATGGAAAAACCCTTCCTAAAGGAACAGCTGCCTCACAGACACATCCCACTGGCGACTGCTAGTAGCTCGATGAGGGGAAGGCTGCCTTTATCTTCTGAAAAGGTGTGTCTCAGGGAGGACTTCAGCGCTCTTTTTCTCAGAGCTGGGATGAAGACTTTCTGCCTCCCTTGCTGCTGCTGCTTCTGCTGCTTCTGCTGCTTCTGCTGCTTCTGCTTCTTCTTCTTCTTCTTCTTCTTCTTCTTCTTCTTCTTCTTCTTCTTCTTCTTCTTCTTCTTCTTCTTCTTCTTCTTCTTCTTCTTCTTTTTCTGCCTATGGAGGACATTTTTATTTAAACCATCGCAGATATGTTGTGTCTGTCTTGTATATGATCTCACATGTTTCCCCTTACATTACTGTTAACTTGATTACATATCTAGTGGTGGTGTCAGCTGCTGTACAGATAAGATCCATGCAGGTTTTGCTCCTTTGTACTTTCTGGGCTCTGCCTCCCTTTCTAGCCAACTCAGTAGCTTCATACCCCTGGTGAAAGTCTTTTGATTTATCATTTGAGGGTTTCCCCACTACGGGCAGAATGACTTTCTTAGTAACTTGCCAGTGTGCTTCCTCTCTACTTGGTAACAACAATTCTATGTCTCAAAGACCCAAACTGCAGCCTGGCAGATAGGGAAAAGACTCCTCAGTTTGTGAAGCTTGTTGCCTGACTCTCTCCCGTAACATGGGGTCCCAGGTTCTTTCTAGTGTCCATTTGCCTGAGTCTATCCTTTCCTGCCAATGCCTCCCATACAGGGCCTGATGGCGAGCTGGCACTTAGAGGCTCAACAAACATTTGGCAATCCAGCTGCAGGTATTGGAAATCTCTGTCTGCTTGTGGGTCATGTGGTATCAGTCACATGATTCACAATCTCAAAACAACTTGATTCAAATCCAGTTACTGTCTCTTATTAACTATACAAGCTTAGGAAGGTTATTAATGTTTCCATAAAATCAAGGGGAGATGGCCGCCTCCCTTTGTGTCCCTGTCCAAGCTGCTCTCAGTGTCACAGCTAGAATGTGTTGAATACTTCATAAATGCCAGCTTACTGACATTCCATTTCTTGTTGACAATAGCGTATGTAAAAATCCATCTGAATCAGGACCTCGATAAATAATTCAGTAAATGAATTTTAAGGATTTATAAATAAGAAGCCATCTGTACATGAACAGGATCTGCTTTCGGCATGAATCATCGGAATCATCTGGAAGCCTTGTGAGGCAGAAAACAACTGAATGAACTTGAAATGTCTGAGTTTTCCCACGCAAGCGTGGGTAAACCCAATCATGTGTGTACTTACGTATGCATGAGACAGATTTCGGCATGGGTCTGCTTTGGAATTTCATGTTCTGATAAACTAGCCATGTTCTGGTACACAGTGAGACGTTGGAGCTAACGGCTGGTTGTGGGATGTTGGTTGGCTGTTGCTCCTTTATTGCTGCCCCGGGCTGGTTGTCTGGATTGTTGGTGGATCATCTCCATGCATGGACAATGGATTCTCTCGGTCCTTCTTCACTCATGGCACGGGTACTGTGGGGCCCTTGCTCACCAAGCTGGAGTGACATGAACATTAGAACAGTGTATCTAAAGATGAGCTCATTGCTTCTTTCTGATCCAAAATGCTTTAAAGAGTATCTAATTGGACATGTATACATGATAGGGGTGTCACAAACGGCCAGACAGTGTAGGAGATTTTTCTCGTGAGACCCAATAGCTGGGAAGGGGCCACACCAGAGATTAACAAGGAGCTAACATGATAATGACAACAAGGATGACCTCACCAGGGCAAATTAGGAATTGGGGGAGAAAATGAGATCAGTTTCAGAATTGTGCAAAGCTGTTTATGAAGAACCAAATTCTGGGCCACAATAGGAACAGTCATCAAGTACAATTCATAGACAAGGAAATACAAGTATGCGCGAGGGCGCGCGCGAGAGCACACACACATACACACACACACACACGTCGTGCTTAGTGCCAAGAAACCTGCAGAGAAATAGTGTGTCTAGTTCTTGTTACCGACGACGAGACAATTCCAGCTCATTCGAGCGTCTGAGGAGAAAGTCTATTGGCAAGCTGACTCATCTTCAGAGCCGCAACTCCTAGGAATCATTCCTGTCAGGAAGACAGTGCAGTAACCAAGGATGTTTACATGTTGCTATTTATGATAGAGAAACTCAGAAGCAAAGGAACTGGCTGCTGCCAGAAAAATGCTTGACTATCAACGTGGAAAAATTATTGGAATTTGGTCTGCAATTGGAAAAGATAGAAAAGCTGCTTGGAGGTCTCCATTAGCCTGCCGAGAACAAAAAGGAGACGAGCCATGTTTCGTTTCTCCAAGTTCTGGATTTGAGTGGCAACCCTCGCCAGCTCCTCCCAGCACCAGGCTCTCCATGCAGCACAGACGCCCTCCCAAGACTCCCGTTTGTCCATTCTGGAGCTGTGGTTCTCGCCACATGTGACTGCTATGAAAGCCGAGTGAGAGAATCCTGGCGACACTTGTACGGAGAGACAGTCGTGGGCAACCTGTCTAGAAAAAAAAGCCAGGCACTGGTGACGCACACCTTTAATCCCAGCACTCAGGAGGCAGAGGCAGGTGGACCTCTGAGTTCGAGGCCAGCCTGGTCTACAAGAGCTAGTTTCAGGACAGGCTCCAAAGCTACAGAGAAACCCTGTCTCGAAAAACAAAAAGAAACAGAAAGACAAAGCACAGGGACGGAGGAAAGTTCTTTCTTGTTTCTGATAATAGAGGGGTGAATTGTTTACTTAGGAGTTTTGTTTTATAGTATCTTATAATTTTTAAATGTTAGCATTTTCAAGGATATATTGCTCAGCTTAACTATCTCTCAGGGTGAAATCCCCCCACGGTTTCCTTTAAGGCAGCTGAGATGATTTCTCAAGCCCACCACACCAGTTCAGAATGCCCACCCTGAACCAGAGAGTCCAGGGGCCAGACAAAATGGTCCCCTTGTATCCTGATCATCTGCGGGTCCGACTTAGAGAATCTGCCTTTGTAGATGTCTGATTATTCCACACCTGTGAGGATATAGTGTCGCTCCTTGAGAGCCAAATCTTGTTTGAAATCTCTGATGTCAGAGGGCCCTTTAGAACACGGATGGCCTAACACTGCTTCAGAAGGCTGCATTCACCAGAGGTCGCTTCCACCTGACCCGCCCCGAATAATGCGTCTTTCAGGCCCTGGGGCCCTGAATGGGTGGCTCTCAGCTCTTCTAAGGTGATTATTCTGAAACTCTGCCCTGTCCACAAGGCCTTCTCGGCAGCTGGACAGTGAGATGCGTCTTTCTGTCAGCTCGATCTCTTCTCTCTATTTTAGAGTTCATTTTATTTTGGTGGCTGCTTGGCTAAAGAAGCAAAACCCTGCCTGGACCCTGCCTTTCTGTGCACCTGCCTTCAAACTGTCAGTGACGCACAAGGCAAGAGGCTGGAATGGGTTCCTAGTAGGCCTGGGACCTGTGAGAATGGCGAAGAGATGCATTGTCTTAATGGGGGTGACAAGGAAATAAAATGATGGTCCGGAAAGAACACATCCCAAGGCCTGAGCTCTTACAACGGCCTGCAGATTAGCTGTGCAGAGGACAGCGCTACTCGAGTCTCCTGAGGCTGCCCTGCTGAGCTGCTGGGGAGCAGGAAGCCTGGCACTGCCAGGCCCACGAGCACCTTCCCGGGAAGAACAAGGGGCTGCTAATCTGGCTCATGGATCCTGTGACAATGGCAGAAACAGGTTCACTCTGGGTGTTGTACATAGTAGGACTAGGGTTCGCTCTGGGTGTTGTGTGCAGCAGAAACAGGTTCACTCTGGGTGTTGTACATAGTAGGACTAGGGTTCGCTCTGGGTGTTGTGTGCAGCAGAAACAGGTTCACTCTGGGTGTTGTACATAGTAGGACTAGGGTTCGCTCTGGGTGTTGCGTGCAGCAGGATCAGGTTCTCTCTGGGTGTTGCCCATTCTTTGGGCTCCTGCAATTTGCAGCATGTGTCCACCCTGCAGTGTTTCAGGGGAGGAGTTTCCTTCACCTCTGATGGCTGGTGCGGGCAGGCCTAGACTGCCCTAAGGGAAGAAAAGCTTCAAATGTCATGGAAGCCTTACTGGCCCAGGTGCCGAGGGAAGGAAATTAAGAGCCCAGCAATGGTCTGAATGCCTCTTTGATCCACTGTCAAGGGCTGGCGGAAAGTAAATCGTGTGCGGAGGAAAAAGGAAAGCAATTATTTTCAGATCCATACGGAATTCTCTAAGCTCAAAGAACGCATCTTTTCTTCCTGGAATGGGGTGGGGCCTCTGCTGCATGGGGCTTTTATCTCCTGTTTTCAAAAGAGAAGGGTGAGATTGGAATGCCTTCTCTCTTACTGTCTTCCAGTGCCCTTAGCTCAAGGTAATCCTGTTATCAAAGGGATGCGTTTGGGGTGCCTCTTCTCCCACCCTTCATCACCACACATCTGTGTTTTACAAGCACAGACTCTTCTGAGTTCTGTGCTCAGCTCTCCCTCCATCCCTCCAGACTCTGACCACCACTTGCCCTGCTCAGGTAGTTTGCAGTTGGTACCATGCTTAGCTTTTCTAGTTGGTATCTTTTCCTTAGTAATGTGTATTTAGGGCATTTTCATGGCCTTATATCTAAGTCCTTTTTAATAGTAAATAATATTTCATGGTCTAAATACTTTGTATTTATTTCTCTATTATCTGAAGGACATCTTGGTGGTTTCCAAAGCTTGGGAGTTATGAACAGATCTGCTATAAACATCCACAGGCTAGTTTTTAGCTCTTTTAGGTAAGTGTTAAAGAACACAGTGTTGGCTCCACGTGTTAAGGGTATGTTTTTACGAATCTGCTGTCCAGAATGACTGTGGGTATGCATTGCTACCAGCAGGGAGCGAGAGTCCCCATCTCTCCTGGTGCTCACCGGCACTTGGTGGTGTCCATGTTTGAGATTCTGACAGTAGAGAACGGTGTAGTGGGCCTTCTTGTTCTGATATACATTTCGCTGATAATATCTGATATGGTGCATATGTCCATATTGCTTTTTCTTTTCTACATCTTCTTCATTGTGGTGTCTGTTAAGCTCCTTGGGATGGTTTCTGACAAGGTTTCTTTCCCTGCTGAGTTTTGAAAGTTCTTGAGTATTTTGGAGAGCAGTCCTGTTCCTGACATGTTTTCTCAGAAGCAAGTTTGTAACTGTCTCCTCATTCTGTTGATACTGACTTCCACAGAGCGTTAGAGTGTGTGTGTGTGTGTGTGTCCTCACTCAGCAGCCAGAGATGGGTATTAGGCATTCTCCATTCTAATTTTTGAGACAGCATCTCTCGTTGAACCTGGACTTCACCGATCCTTCAAAACTGGCCAGTGGGACCTCAGATCTGCCTACCTTGCCTTCCCTGGGGCTGGGATTTCAGTCATGCTGCCATCTGAGCAGTGTTTGCCTGGGTGGCTGGGATCAAACTCAGGGGCTCATACTTGCATGCACGCACCTCACCTACTGACCCATCTCTCCTGTCACATAAGAAGTTTTATTTTTAAATTTATTCTTTTTATCTATGCACATGTATGTGTGTGTGCGCATGTGTGCGCACATACGTGAACCCACAGAAGACGAAGGAAGACATCAGATCTCCTCGAGCTGGAGCTCCAGGAGGTTGTGAGCCATGCCATGTGGGTGACTCAGGTTCTCTAGAAGAGCAAGTGCTCACTCTTGACTGCTGAATCATCTCTCTAGCTCTAGAGGTGTTTGTTTTTTTTAAATAATAAAAATGATTTAAATGGTCTTACCAAGTACCCTTCTCATGAGTCATGCTTCCGGATTTGGATCTACAAGCCCAGCATGGCAGCAATCACCTTGATTCTCCCAAATTATCTTCTAGGGTATCTAGAGTTTCCATTTCACTTCAGTCTGTTGACATTTCTTTAAGAATACCTTTTAATTTGTTCTTAACAATTGCTTCCACTCCCAGCTCCCTGCTCCTAATCCTCCCTGCAATGCCCTCCCCGACAAGATGACGGGCTTTGCACTAGCTTAGTATGAAGGTTAGGATCAAGTTTTGCTAGATTCTTTCTCTTTTGTATCTGGACTCTCAATTGTTCCAGAGCCTAGAGTCTCATTCCCATCAGGCAAGTGCTGTAACCTGACCTATACTCCCAGCGCTCAGCAGGTTTATTTCAGAAAGACTATCGTTGCTCCATTTTATTGCCTTTTGATCAGCTGACTATATGTGAGTCTGTTTGTGAGCACCCCACACTCTGTCTAGCAATCTATTTGTAGCACACTTGGTGTGGCTTTATTTTGTCTTGACTTCACTCCCCGGCAGCCCTAACCTTTGTCTATTCCCTTCAGACTTGTGCTGGCTACTCTAGGTCTACGGCCTCTCTAGATGAACCACTTTGTTGGCATCCAACGACTAAATCCTAAATCTCCGGAACTGTAATCGAAGTCCATTGCATCTGTAGACCAGAGTTTCTTAAACTTTTCCTACCTGCAGCTCCATTCACCAACGGAATCCATTGTGGTGCAGGCCAATAGGTGTATAAAATAGGTATGCAAACCAAACATTTTGAGGTTTAAAATTCATAAAGAAGTTCATTTTAAAAACTATTCCTCTCGGTACACAGAGGAATAGTTATACCATTCATGGAAGATGAAAGCAAATTTATTACTAGTGAGATTGATGTCCTTGTTTTTTTATACATAAAAATTAAGTCTTGGCTGAGCATTTCATACTGCAGGGGGTCGAGAATTTTTGATATTTTTTAGCTAATTAAGATTTTGATTTTATGACCATCAATGCTGAGAACATGGTGTTGCATAAATGCATAGTACCAAATGACTGTTTCAAAAATTGTTGGGAATTCTGTCTGAATCCTAAGCCAAAGACCACTTAATGATTTTAATGAAGCTTAATGAAACTCAAGTCAACAATTGGAACAGTGATTTTTTTTTTTAAATTGGACATTGTAACAAAATTGTTTGATACCTGCTGAGGAATGATGGCAAGAAAATACACAGTCTTTGTTTCCTATAATTAAGTCATTGTTTTTCTATAAGAGTGAAAATAAACTTTCATAGCCTGCAACAGCCTTGAATCTGCACTGCGCAGAAGTGTCTCAGGCAGTGGCCGCATGCTTAGTGCAAGATGCACATGTTGTGTGTTCAGAACCAAGGCTGCGGTGATGTCACGCAGTGCTATAGACCAAGCCGCTGAGAGCAGAGACCGACACTGTTACCTCTTGTCTCTGTGCATAGCCTGACCTCATTCTTCAGTTCTCTGACTTTGTTCACTAGAATTTTACCATTTTCCTCGAACTTTATACAGATTTAGCTGCGTGGATCCCTAAATACTTCATTTTAGGAGGTGCTAATGTGAATGATAGTGTGCTTTTAATTTCAGTTCTGCTTGTCCACTAATACATGGAATGGAAGAAAGCAGTCTGTGTAGTATGAATAATAAAACCTAGAGACAGATACTGGGTTCAACCTGAAGATCAGAAAAGCAAGCAGCCAACCACTAGAGAGCTCTTAACTCTAAAAACTCCTCAGATTGAAAGAGAGCAAGTTTCTGTCTCATGCAGCCTTATATGCCTCTCTCATGCTGGGATTAAAGGCGGGAGCCACCACCACCACCTGGATCTGTTTCTGTATTGATCTTGGTATAGTTCAGGGTGGCCTTGAACTCACAGAGAACTCACCTGTCTCTGTCTCCCAAATCCTGGGATTAAAGGGGTGTGCTATCACTGCCTGGCCTCTAGAGGCTTAGTTTTACCCACTGGTCTTCAGGTAAGCTGTATTTATAAAACATAAATAAAGGATCTGTGTTTGTGTACTCGCCTGAGTCTTGCTGCTTTGCTGTAACTGCTATCAGTCCCAAGAAGAGCTCGCTGATTCTTGTCCCACAGGATCATGATATCTGCAAGCAGAGTTCTCCTTATTTTCACTCTCTTTTCTACAGAACTAGCTAGTATTCCCAGGAATGCGGAAGAGGGGTGTTGCGAGGCACCGTCTCTACCTTGTTGCTGATCTTGGTGGGGAAACTTTGCATTGTGCTCTCAAGTGTGGTGCAGTTATGGGTTCTCTGAGCCATTCTTCCTAAATTAGGAAGATTTCTTCTCATTCTTATTTACTGAAAGTTCTACCCATAAACAGATGTCGGATTTTGTCAAACACTTCCTTTTTTTGTCTTTTAATATGGTAATAGGAAATATCCTTGGAACTGTTCATGTGACTGATTATTGAGCCGACTGGAAAATCTCGGGCCTCCCCTGACATCTTGGTTGTTTGTTGTAGCATGCGATTCTCTTAAGCACTGGTGGGTGGATTTGCTGAGGTTTTGTTGAGGATTTTTGCAGCTGTCCTGATGTGAGGTATTGCTCTGCTGTTTCCTTGTAAGGAAATTGGTCTTCGGGTAACTTCGGCCTTACGGAATGGGTTAGGCAGGAGTCCTTCGGCCCCCAGCTCCCCCAAAGATGCTGTAGAGAATTGAAGCAACGTCTCCCTTGTCTGGTCTAATTCCCTAATGAAAACATCTGGGCCTATGCTTTCCATTTGGGATGATGATTAGTTACTTATTTTTATAAATATGAGCTGTTTTGGATTATATATCCTGATAGCATTTTTCCAGAGATATTTCCTCAGCAGAAGTACCTTCAAGTCTTCAACTCATGTAGTAAGAACTGGGCAAGTTGCCAACATTTTGGTTGGGCAATAGGTCTTTAGTGTACGAGTTTCCACCCATAAAGACGATGGGGCCCTAGAATAGTCGTTTTTAAGATCCGGGATCTGGAGAACTCACTGTTCTCCCAGAGGGTCTGAGTTTGGATCCCAACACCTATATCACGCAGCTCGCAACCACCTGCAAATCCAGCTCCAGGTGATCTGACCCCTGTTCTGTCTCTCACAGGCACCAGCACACACACACACACACACACACACACACACACACACACTTGTTGTGGTTACGTCCTCTTGGGAACAGTGTGGAAAGAAGACAGGACAGAATAGACACTGAGGGATATTCTAGAGTTAGCCTGGGAAATCTATTATTTCTTCACATCCTACAATCATGTATGATGTCCCCTTTTATTACAGATATTAGTAATTTGAGCCATCTCTTTTTATTAACTCCTTTGATTTCTTCAAAGAACCACCTTGGGATATTCCCATTTTGTCTATTGTACAATGGCTTCCATTTAATTTCTTCTTTGATTTTTTTTTTCATCCCTTCTACTTGGTCTGGTTTTATTACACTCCTCTTCCAATTCCTAGAAGGAAATGCCTAAATCATGGATTATCAACCTTTTGAGAAATTAAATGCTTTTATTAGCTCCCAGTGAGTTGGGACAGAATGATGAGGACACAAAAAGCATGAGGCACAAAGAGACATTGGGCACAGTGACAGTGACCATGGCTTCAGCCTTTCACTGTGCCTTCCCACTGCTGTGGGGCCTCCATTATTTCTGGTGGAGGGTCAACTGTTAACCTTATTGAGGCTCCCTTGTATGTGACACACACGCTTTCTTTTGCTACCTTCTTTCAGTATGTGTGTTGTGTGATGCGCCTATAGGTGCGCATCCATGCTCTCATGTGTGTAGGTGCACATGTAGGTTCATGTGCAAAGTGTGTGGTGTGCATACATATGTGTATGTCCTCATATGTGAACATGCATATAGGCTTGTGTGTGTGCACATGCGCGAAGGACAGAGGCTGATGATGGTGCCTCTTTCAAACACTCTCCATCGGATGCAGGAAGCAGGGTCTCTCATGTGAATGCAGAGCTTTCTGATTCTGCTGACCTAGCTAGCCAGCTTTCCCTAGGGATCCTACGTGCTGGACTACAGTGGTCTGTACTGCCTGCTTCACTACAGTGCTCTACACTGCCCGCTTCACTACAGTGGTCTGCACTGCCTGCTCCACTACAGTGGTCTGTACTGCCCGATTCACTACAGTGGTCTGCACTGCCTGCTTTACTTTCTGTGCATTCCGGAACTCCAGTTCCCGGAGTTCATAGCGAGTGACTTACCTGCTGAGCCATCCCCAGCCCTTGCTGGCTACTTTCAGTATTTTCTTTTCCCTTTGGCTTTTAGCAGTTTTCCTGTCATGCATATGGGAAAGGACCTTTTGCGCCTCTACCACTTGGACTTCACTGAGTTTACTGCATGCACAGGATGAGGTTTCCTTCCATGTGGAGAGGCTGTGTGAGTTCTGCTTGTGTCGTATGGTGTCCTGCATTTCTCTGCAGTTCTTTACTTTCCTTTGATCTTGTGACTTTTATTCTTTGTGTTGAGTAATCTCTGCTAATCTATCTTCGACCTCACTGGCTTTTTGGGTTTTGTTTTACTGTTGATTCCCAGAGTGGAGTTTCACTCTACAATGTCTGGAAACTCCTTAGAATTTCCATTTTGTTCTTTCACACAACTTCTGTCTCTTTGGGGTGTTTTTTATTTGATGAGACACTGCCACAGTCGCTAGCATCTTATAAGGCATCATGATTTCCTTTTGTTCCCTTAGCGTCTTTATAATCGCCACTGTGAAGTCTATCAGGACAGCGGATCTTCTCACAGGCAGTTTCCCCCCCAGTGTTTCTATGTTTCTATCTATCTATCTATCTATCTATCTATCTATCTATCTATCTATCTATCTATCTAATCTTCCATCTATATCTATCTATCATCTTTATCTCTCTACCTATGTATAACACAATCTTTTCCTTTATTTTGTGACTTCTTGTTCAAGCTCCACCTTTAAGGGAGTGTAAATGTGGAGGTTTGGGACATCAGTTTCCCTTTGGCTCCTCTGTCATTGCTTACCCATCTGTTCAGTGACTTAAACTATTTTCTTCACTGATGCGGGGTCTCACTATGCAGCGTAGGGTGGCCACTAGGCAGCCCTGCCTGGCCTCAAACCCGTGATTCTTCTAAGTCTTTGGATTATGGATGGTAAGCTGTTTTAATGAGGTCTGGTCTCCTATACTGTGAACTGTTTTCAAAGGACCCAGCCAGTTTTTGACAATCTGAATTCAGTTCCTGGAACCCCAGAACTCATGACGGAAGAGAGAACTAAGAGAACTAACTGCTGAAAGTTGTCCTCTTTGACCTCCACACGCATGTTGTGTAATGCACACACGTATACACACACACATACACACACAGAGAGATGATGGCGATGATGATGATGGTGATAGATTTTAAAGAAATTCTTTTTTAAAAAAGAAGAAAGAAGCCTCCAGTCTCTCTTGGCTGCATGCACAGGGATTGAACCTCAGAGCTGGAGACCTGCTGGTCTCTCCCAGTGAAAGGCTCTGTCCCTAATTAAAAACCGAAGGGAAAATGATGTCTTGCCTTCTCAGAGAGGAGCGTCCACCACAGGGACCTGAGGACTCAGGAGGGCAGGGGAATCACTCCAGTGCTCTGGACTCTCAGTGCGTTTTCAGAGTTCTACATTTTCCTGAATATTTATTCATTGTCCATATGTCCTTAGGATGACGATATTTACTTGTTTTTGCCTGCTCTGTTTTGTTCCTATTATTGTAATTGGTTAGGACTTACAGGAGCATTTCACTGGGACGTGTTCATGCATGCCATTGCACCATTCTGCTTTCTTCTTAATCACCTCCCACTCTTCTCCCTCATTCCCTTCCCTTCCTTCCCATCTTCATTCATGATGTGTATGTGCATATGTGTGTACATGTGTGTGCATTCATGCATTGTGTTTGGACATGTGTGCACACGTCTGCATGTGTGTATGTGTGTGCACAATTGTGCACACGTGCGTGTGCATGCATGTGTGTGCACATGTGTGTATGTACATATGTGATGTGTGTGTTTTGCATATGTGTGTGTGCATGTGTGGGGGCTGTATGAAGAGATGGCTCAGTTTAAGAGCAGTTGCAGGTCTTGCACAGGACCCAGATTCAGTTCTCAACACCCATATAGTGTCTCAGTCACCTGTAACTCCAGCTCCAGGGCCTCTGACATCTCCTGTCCCCTGCAGGCACTGGCCACACACAGCACACAAATTCATACATGCACTCACACATAAAGATACAATAAATCATTAAATATTTCTGTGTATGTGTGTGTAATAAGATTTTAAATAGATTTTTTAAAACAATCATACTGGTTTTCCTAGGAAATATGTCTCTAAGCCTTTTTATTCTTTTTATTCAGTCTGAGACCCTCATCTGTGAATGGTGCTACCTCTTCCCTCTTCAGTGAAGACTCTCTGTAAATGCCCTTACACCTACTTGGAAGTGTGTCTCTAGGTGACTAAATCCAGTCAAGCTGACAATAAAAATATAACTCTCACAACTAGCGACATTAAAAATGTTTTGTGTGCCTATTTGCTGTGCTTTTGATAACATTTATTTTTCATGTCTTTTGCCCTTTTCTGGTTGGACTGTTTATTATTAGATCTTGGGGTTCTCTGGGAGCCTCAATATGAGTCGTTTGTCCTTCCACTTGCAGGTCTCCTTCCTCCGCTCTGCCCTGAAGTGTTAGCCTCTTCTCAGAACGCTTGCTCCTTCTGTAGCTCCTTCCTTTGTCAGTCTTGGCTTTGGTGTAGACCTCTCAAATTTTCCCTGAGGCTTCTTTTTCAAGATGTAACTTCGTGCACCCACCTGATGGGTCTGTGTGTGTGGCGAGAGGTTCAGGTTGAGGGTTTCTGCCCCCTAGAGATAACTAATTGCCCACATTACATCATGCTGAAAAGAATTTCTTTCCTCCATGTAATTGTCTCTTTCTATTGATCAAAAATCAGTTGGCCTGAGTCATGCATAGTGGCCATGCCTGTACTTCCAGGATTAGCTTAATAATTTATAGAATCGTTCAAATTGTGTATTTTATGTTAGATGAGTTTTGGTGGGCTTTTAATGAGTCAGTTTTTTCCTAAATTACCAATTTTATAGAGGTAGCATTTGCCACAGTATCTTTATCACAATAATAACCCTGGAGCGACACCCCTCCCTTTCATGGCGGTAGCATTGATTTCATCTTCCCCTTCAGTCTGGATAGAGCTTGTCAAATTTGTTGTTTTAAATAGCTGTCTGGTTCTCAGTTTTGTTACCTTTTCTGTTTTCAGCAATCTCTTATTTCGTTCTTTTAGTACCATCCTTCCTTCTGTATCTAATACGGTCTTGCTTTTTTCCTTAACTATGAAAGAACTCGTTCTTCAATTATTTAACCCTAGCACATCAGCGTTCTCAGGTTTTGTTTTAGAGGACTTTTAATTGTGTTGGTGGTGGTGGTGTGTGTGGGGGTGTTTCTCCATGTGTGCACGGTGACAGTGGCCAGAGCTGGAGTTGCGGGTGGTTGTGGGCCACCGGCACAGGTGCTGGGAACTGAACCTGGGTGTCTGTTGAGAGCAGTGTAACCTCTTAGCTCCCGAGCCATCGCTCCAGCTCCCGGTCTTGCTTTGATGTGTAGAACTCCCTGTGTTTTTATTTATTTATTTCCTTCTGCATATTAAGTGTGCTCAGGTCCCTGTTTGACTACAGAGAAGTAGCATGTGGGTCTGTTTCTACTGTCTATTGTTTCCGCTATAGATGTTAGTATTCAGGCATCTGCACTGGCCTGCCCTTGGGGTCCTGATAGGAGCCGTCCTCAGCTGCCGCCGCTGTGAGCACCTCCTGTGCACATTCACTGTGTTCCCTATTAAATGGGACCTGCCTACTTTCCATCTCTCTCTATCTCGATCTGTCTGCGCATCTCTCTTCTCTTCTGCTGCTCCTGTCCCCAGAGGCCAGTCTCCCCCATCCTGTACCCTATTTTAACATTCCCTTTCCCCCAATAAAACCTCCTCCAGCTCTGTTGCATGGCGCCTTTCTCTTGCGCATCGCTTTTTAAGTGGCAACAATAGACCTTGACTGGTTAGATGACGTCCTTGACTCCTAGGATTTTCTTTTTCTTTTTTCAATTAATTTGGAAATGATGTGTGAAAATTTTCAGAGGCCCTGGATGGCATCTTCTTGTGTTATAATAAGGAGAGGGTTTGTGTACTCTAGAAGGAAGCAAGAATACAGGAGATGGCCTTATTTTAGGTATTGTAGTGACTTTGCGGTAGTTGTTGGCTCTGTGAGGCCCCATGTATTTGTCTTCTAATAATTATAGGATTTAATATTTCATTTATGGGAACTGCAAACTTAAGCTGCTCACCATGCTCAGGGCTCTTGGTGGATCCAAAACTTCACTCTGTCCCCGGGTCCACAGAACCAGGCAGAGCTCCTGTCTGCCTGCGGCCCCATAGGCTTTCCCATAGGCTATTCGGGAACTAGCAAACTCAGGCCGGGAGGACAGGGGTTGGGTCCCTTCTCTTTGGTGCTGTTTTTCGGTGTTTGTCTCTTCAGTTTCTGAGGATTTTCAGAGCCCCACACCACTTCACAATTCTGATTACTGAGTCTGCGAGACGGTTCAGTGGATCGGAGTATTCACAATACGCATCTCAGCACGTGTGTATACAGACAAAGAGAGTGGCATGTGTCCGTAGCCCAGTGACTGGGAGAGAAGGCAGGGGAAGGAGGAGTCCGCTGGGCCTTGCCAGCTACCAGCCTAACTGGAAACCAGCAAGCTCCAAGGTTCTGTAAGACACCCTGCCTCAAGCATGAGCAATAAAGATGCCGAGTCTTCCTCTGGCCCGACACATAAACACCTGCACACATTTATGTCCAAACATCCATAACACACAACACGTGTTTGCACACACACATACGCACACACCAACTACTCGAGAAAATAGCAGATAATGTTGGGATTTCTTCAGTGTCTTCTGGTAGAAGAAATAGACCAGCTTTCCGTCTTCCTCTTATTCCGCATTCTTTCCCTAATTCGTGAGTCATTCCATGCTCAGGGAGCTCTTGCTGTGTCTGGGCTCTATCCTAACCACGGGCAACATGACAGATAGGATCTTTGCCCTGGAGGTCTTCATAGACTTGCTAAAGCCAGATGGATGACCGAGAGCTGGTGAACACAGGCTGCTTCCCCTGCCCTGTGGCAAGGGTCAGAATTTTATGATCTCATCCCCTTGCAATCCTCGAAATAACCTCAGCATGTAGGTGCTGTAGTTTGGGGCACTTTTGTGACTTGCCCAAGGTCCAACCAAAAGACATAAGATTTGAATCAGACAGTTCCAAGAATAGGTAGAGCCTCCCACTGATGTGAAGACAGTAGAGACAGTCACGTCGCTGCCTAGGAATAGTGAGGGCTTTTACGGCTGATTAGAATTGTCTACTCACAGTCTAAAGCACCTGTTAGTTGAGGCTTGCAAACCCTGTATTTACCACATATTCCTGGCAAAACAGGCCGACTAATAATAGGCGACCAGCCCTACTTTCGGTAAGTAAAAATTATTGGGGAGACCTGTGTTTGAGTGGATATTTTAAAATCAGGTGAATCATTTTCACCTTTAAAATGACCTGACCTTCAGAAAATGATTTGGAGTGTATTCTCTGTAGTGTAATACAGTGTCATGGGAGAAGGCACCGTGAGTTGCCTACGATGTTCTGCATCTATTAGCCGAACTGGTAGACATCTGAGCTCCAAGAAGGTCGGTGTGATGGTTTTAACCCTGCAGATGATGGCAGCTTTGTTATCTGTAAGCAAACTCTCAATCCCATGTTTAAAGAGGAGAATGGATGATGGGAAGTTGGGTGCTTGCTGTAGGAAACAGGTCCCCATTTTTTCATGGGGAATACAGTCCCTGGTCAGCTTAACCTGCCAGACAAGCCCAAGTCAGGATAGAGTGAAGTGTACTTATCAAATCGACAGGAAACTCAGAAGGAAGAGGGGCTAGCTTTTGTCAATCTTTAAATGCAGTGCTGAAATGTAGAGGTTTCAAAGAACTTGCTTCTGAAGACATCACCTACTGGTGGAAGCTGGCATTGCAGCTTCCCGCTCTTGATGTTAAGCTGTAGATAAAGGAGCAGCAGCTGAGGCTTCCCAGCCTGGGCTAAGACAAGTCAGGCAGTCAGCCGGGAGAAGTTGATCCCTGGCCTTCTCTGTCTCTGCCTTCTCCCCTCCCCACCGCATCACTAGGACCCACACTCTAAACAGAAAGCCAGCTCTATAAATAGAATGTGAATTTGGGCATTAGAACCATTGCTTACGTCTGCCCCTTATAAGGCATCCAAACCAACTGACACAGACAACTGGCTTCAGCTGTTGTCTTCCAAACAAGTAGCTCTGTCCCCAACTGTCACCAGTCTGAAATTAAGGGATCTTTCTTTATAGTTTACCTTTACGTGAGGCTGGTTACCACCAACAGCCTCAGAAAAATAATTATTCCAGTAAAAATCCATCTTATCTTTAATTGGGGCTAGCGTGGAAATCAAGAAAAAAAATGGGATGGGAAGCTTCCACGGCCAAGCAGATTGGGCACTAGTCTTGTGAAAGAGGGAGGTCTTCTTTCTTAAAGATGTTTTATCCTGTGACACAAGTGTAATTTACCAGTTGAGTCCCAGAGCTACTCATATTTTATATGTGTATGTGTGCATACATATATGTGTGTGCATGTGTATGAGTGTAGGCACACATGTGAGTGTGTACATGTGTGTGTGCATGTGTATATGTGTGTGCATGGATGTGTAAGTGTGCATGTTTATATGTGAGTATGCATACATATGTGTGTGTGCATGAAAGTCTTGTAACTCTGGCTCATGAGGGTCTTTTTGGAACAATCTCTTCTCCCCTTTTAGCTCCCTTGTCCTTTGAAAAAGTCCACATTTTCTAAAGGGCTTTTTCTTAGTACCATCCTCTGGGGTTCATTTACTTTTGTTTAATTAGTTTCCTGTTAATTAAGAATGAGAATTAGCTGGGTCCTAAGCATGTTCGAAGAGCTAGAGGTAAGCTAAAGTGGCCCCAAAGGAAATGGGGCTGTAATTTGGGAACAGGTGGGCCGGGCCTTCTTCTGCTCTGGTCTGGGTAATTCTGCTGAACTTGGTGTCTGTGGGCTGTAGATTCATTCACGTGACGAGAAAACCCAGCGAGCCCTGTGGGTCAGAGAATCGTGGGCGGTAGAAGTTGGTGCCTGCAGTGGGGCTTTTGTCTTTTTCTTCTAGTCTCCGAGTCATTCAAAGTTGTGCCGTTGTGGAAGTTTTCCAGCCTTAATTTTTCCAAAGAATCTTACCTGCTTGCCATGTGGCGTTTCCTGTCTGGATCTTTTGGCTGCTCCATCTTCTGTCACTGCGCTCAGTACCCGATGTGGATTCAGTTTTTAGAATAGTTTTCCTATCAATACCCCCTTTGGAAGCTGTTTCCCCTCGGTTTATTTACAGGGTGATTTAATTACTAAGAAAACCACGTCATGCATGTTTTCAGTTTCTTTCCTTGAGTGGAGGGGGAGGGGCTTCATGCTGTGATAGCAAGGCTGTGGGTCACAGCGTGTATTTCCTGGCAACTGGGGAAAGAACCGGCAACCTTTAACGATGAAAGTTGCAGGCACTAGTGAGTCACAACTTTGAGGGTTGTGGTTATCAGGCACCGTTCACAATGGCTTTTCACTCCGTGTGTATGCACGCATTGCACACACACAGATGCACACACACAAGCCACACATCAGTGACAGATGACCTATTGAAATAATTTCAGAGCCGGTCTGTGGTTGCTACGACAACCAATGCTCTCTTGGCTTTTATCTGGCCATGTGACAGGGACTTTGACGTCAGCCAGAGGCAGAGTCTGTGGCTGAGTCTGTCCGCATAGTCAAAGGCTTGTGAGAATCTGGTGGATGCTGGACCTCGCTGCTGAGGCTGCCGCTGCTGCTGTTGCTTTCACTGCGGTTGTTACTTCCCAGGGGCTGCAGGAGCATGGACTACTAAACCCCACATTGCTGCGTGAGGTAACCAGCTTGCTTTATACGCCAGAGTTACGTGTTTTCCCAGCCTGTGGTGGTTTTTTTCTCTCCCCTCTTAACCTCCTACAACTTTGTCTTCAGGAGCGGTTACTGATGGACCCAGGCAAAGAATGCGAAGTGACTTCTAGTCATGCATTTCAGGCAGTCTCTGGAATGTGGTTAGATTTGGATTAATGTTCCGTGAAGTAGGTTAAAATGTAATCTCCTTGCGAAACACTTGCTAACATACATTATTTAGAGATTCGCGTTGTGCGGCGTGAGCCAAACGTGCTCCCTTGAATTCCAGGAATCCTCGTTCGGTATTGTTCTGATTCTAGCAACTCCAGCACTGCCTGGCAGGGTGCAGCTAACTTTTCCTTGTTGCAGCTGCTGATTCTGCATCAGCCCACGGCCGTTTGGGTTTGGTTTCTCTCTCAGCTGCAGCGTGTACGCTTGGCGTCAATGAGAGCAGTGAGATAAGACGCTAGACTTTGAAAGTTGTGATTCTTAGTGTACAAAAGGGCTTTCAGCACCCTGTAAACAATGGGGGACACTGGCAACAGCTTCCTGTTTAGAGAGAATCTCCAATGTGCCAAGGAAGTCGGGGTGGGACCTATACATGTGTGTGTGGTTGCGTTTTGGGTGTTACTGTAAAGTCTTTCTGTGGCTTTCTCTGAAAACCCGGTAGTGAAGATGAGGGACTGGGTGGCCTTTTCTAAGGAGCCCTGTGGGCTGGTTCTGATCTTTATTCTTAATTAAAATAATTATCTATAGAAGAAAACAAGAGCCTGAAACCAAATGTTCATTGTTGTGTGGTCTACCTTAATTGCAGCACAGATTTAAAGTGCTCACAAAAATTTTGCTTCAGGTCTTGCGTGAGTAATTTGGTAACTCTACCGAGCAAGGGTTCTCGCCTCTCCAGTTCTCTGATACCCTGGGCTCGAGGTTGTGGTGGGGGCATCGCTATGGTTCTGCTAGCTCCTTCTATAGCTTGTAGTTTCAAGGAAAACGCTGGCTTTGAAGCAAGCCTAGATGTATAAACAGGATTCTAAATCCTGCAGATTTGACAGAATTGAGGCATATTTTAGAGTACCATATGGAAGAGAACCAGCATATATAGAGTTGAGCAGAGACCGGCTCAGCTCCATACATGACGGCTGTACGTTGATGAGATGTTGTGTTTCTGCTCAGTGGAAGAATAAGTTGTTTTTAATCATATTACCAGGTGCAGAATTTTGAGTTACACACTTTTCACTTGTGGGTGAGAATCTTGAACAGCTCTCAGCTGTAGTGGTCACTGACTAACTGCTTGTATCAATTATTTCCTAAGTAGCTTTCAATGAGCAGACCTGTTTTGAGCAGAGCTTCCATGAGGACTGTCCAATGTCTGAAGTGCTTGTATGGACCACGTACCTATTAACAGAGCTTCCTATCCTTTACCTCCCCTCGTGATTCCAGTAACTCAGAGGCTACCTCTTTAACATGCCAACTGGTGTGTGGCATTTCATTTGTTGCATGGTGAGGGCAGTCATTGCTGTCGTTTGGCATACACTCAGCGACCAACTTTTCGGGCTCCAACTCCAATGTCGTAATTCTTTCTCTTGGTTCTCTCCCTGGGTTTTGAAATCACAAGAGGATTGTGTGCAAAGCCCTTATACATGAGACTAGATTTCAATAATAAAAAGAGAGAGAGAGAGAGTGAGTGAGTCAGTGCTAGGGACAAAATGTCAGTGAGAAAGTTGGAAAGCCGCCTCCGTGACGAAAGGTGCCGCTTTCAAAGCCACAGGTCCCTTTTTTTTTTAATAGCAAAATAAGGAAAAGGACTCGTGAGCAGCATCTTCCTGCAGCAGTGCGACTGTGTTTCTTTCAAGGTCAAGTTTGCTTCAGCCTCAAAAGATGCCAGTGTGGAAGGATTTACTCTAGACACCGGCTGCTGCATTATTGAGTGCTCTGTGTAGAGTTTCAGGAAACCTTAACCCTTTCGGGGCCGTGAGCATGTTTGGCAATCTTGGTAGAGCCTACGGACTCTTTTCAGAATGATATCTAAACAACATAAAACAAATTATGCCGGTTACAAAGGAAGCCACTTTCCATTAAAATGTGTTCAAAATAACAAGAGGCTATGAATTTGAAAAAGATCAGGGGGGGGGGTATGTGGATGAGGTTGGAGGGAGAAAAGGGAAGGGGAGAGATGAATAATTATATCATAATCTCAAAAATAAATATAATGAAGTATTTCTTTAATTAGGATAGTATATGTACATTGTTGATATGTTCTTAAGTCATACAAAGCAGCAGCAGCTGCAGTGGCGCTCATGCTTTTGGAGTGGCGTTACCCATGAATGCTGTTGTGAGATTGAGCTCGTCTAACGACTGCCATACGCAATGCAAATATCTGTGATTTCTCTTGGCAACGATATCACAAACATTTTGGTTTGTGACCCACATTGTAAAGGGAGGAAATACTGAGTTTGGGGTTGTGGAAATGGAAGACGTCATGTTTTTAACCACCCAAGTTCCCAGGGTTCTTGTGAGTCCTGCCTGCCCTGGAGTTAACTAATATGTGAGTTTGTGTGGCCAAAAGCACTCAGAAGACACTGGACAAAGTCCATAGCCTCATTTTGGTTCCACAGCATCTGATTTTATTCTTGGACCATGAGAACGTCACAGTATTCTCTAAATACCTGGTGCAGAGATGGGTGATGTGGTCCCTCAGCTGCTGACCTGTCTTTACTCTTCTCTGCCTTTGTCATCCTAAGTCTTCTGTGAGTCTCACCCAGTTCAGTATGGGTAACGAGGGAAACAGAGTGTTGACACGTTATGCAAGTTCAAACCACGCACCACGGAGGGCTGTGGCTGTTTATGGAGACTTTTATCCGCACAGGGAAGGTGACAAAGCGGTGCTTAGATGAGCGTGTCTGGTGCTATATGAGATCCAGTGAAGGAATCCTTTGAGAAAGTGCTCCATGCGCTAACAGCCTTTAGAGCAAGCATTAAAGACTTTCTAGCTTAAAGCAAACCATACATAGACGCAAGGCGACAACAAGCAAAGCTATTTCCAGCCGCATAAGGCTGACTTGTCAGGAGCCTCCAGAATGGTATGCATTCAACAGGAAGTGGGGAAAGGAGATACTTCCAGAGAAAGCTGAGCTGGATGCACAACATATTTATGCTGGAAGCAGGAGGTGCAAATGTTATTGTTTACCTCGACATACCAGAAAAGCTCCCGTTCCCCACATTGCTTTGAATGAGAAGGAACTAGTGCTGGCTTCCGTGTGTGCCACCGGGGAGCCCTGCAGTCAGTTGGCAGCTGTCACAGCCCTGTGTTTAGAAAGTCCAAAGCCAGCCTTTGGATTACATCATTACCCTACCGCCCCAGCATGAAAGAATGGAGCTAAGATGTTTTGCACAAGCTGTTTAAACCAAATCCAAATCCCTTGCATCTGAAATGGAAGCTGAGCAATTTTCCTTCGTGCATTCTCAGAGGGATTACCAAAGAGGATGTTCTCGAATAGTTCTTGCTCTTTGGATTAGGAAAGACACCTGCATGGAGACTGAGTCTCTGGAAACCTGCGGGGAAACTTGGAGAAGTCTAACATCTCCAACTGCCCTTTGCCTCTTAATGGTAGTGTTGGAAATCTCAGCACAGAAAGGAATGTGTCACTATTTTTTTACAAAATCAACTTTTATTTTTAAGGGCTGCCTTGTGGTGGAAAGCCAATTAGGAACAGCCATTACAAAATTTAACATTTTTAAAATTGTTTCCAGAAGGGAGGTCATAAAATTCAGTGCTCATTAAGACCTGTATACAGAAATTGTATGACAAATATTTAAGTTCCCTGGTGCCACGGTCTCCAAACCAATATCAATCCATTTCTGATTTTAAATCTCTGTGCTTAAATTTATTTTTGAAATATATATCTATAGATGCCATTGATGTCATGCTAAAATGGCTCAGTGCATAAGAGTACTTCTGCTCTTCCAAAGGGCCTGAGTTCAGCCCCCAGAAACCATGCCAAGTGGCTCACAACTGCTTCTACTTCCAGCTACAGGAGATCTGACGCCCTCCTTCGGGCCTCCACAGGCACCCGCGTACATGCAGCATACCCTCACAGAGGCGCACACATGGGCTCCTCCTACTGCTGCTCATAATAATAATTTAATCATTTTAAATGGAACATACTCCTATCACAATAAAGTTCTATAATTAGTTTGCAGACAAGAAGTCACTGATCTAAAAGATCTTCCTGCTGTTGCCTTGCTCACTAGGAAGCTTCTCCATGGCGTCTGAGTTCTGCTCAGTCACTCCAGCACAGTAGAGGCCTGTGCACAGGTGTACTGGTTACTTTGCTTGTGGCTGTGACAAAAACACCAACAAAGGCAAACTAACAATGGAAGGCATTGATCTGGCTCACGACTAAAGGGATGTGGTCCATCGTGGCAGGGGCAGCATGACAGCAGGACTGAAGTGGCTGGTCACATTGCTTTCAGGAAGCAGGATGAGATGCTGTTTGTCATCCCCTTTTTATTTAGTTCAGGGCCCCAGCTCATGGGATGGCGCCTCCCACAGGTAGGATGGGTTTCCTCACCTCCAGTTACCCAGGCTAGAAACTCCCTCACAAATGTGCCCTTAGATTTATCTCATTGGTAATCCTAGATCCTGTCAAGCTGACAGTCAATACTAATCACTGCATCAAGGTAACACGGTTTAAATGATGATTCTGAAATGTCTTTGTTTCTGTTACTGTATGCCCACCTATTGGTAATATATACCAAACGGAATGACTGTGTGCTAAGGGGACTCCCACAGACCACAGTCGATTTTGAAGATGCAATAACAAATAGCATTCCCTAACAGCGGAAGCATCCTCTACCTTCCCATCTCTTACCAAGGATCAGTTGCAGCAGGATCAGCCAATGATCAATCATTATTAGCTGGCTCCTGTGGCCATCACATTATTTTAGGCATTTTGAGCATCTACCACTGGAGTGGAGATTGCTGGTGGCTTGATTTGATAGACTCTGGCTTCTTGACTGAGCTTTTGACTCAAGCGTTTGGGCTTTGATACACTCAGTAAGTTCTGAACACCTACTGTGTGCTAATATTGATCATGAGATCTGCTTTGAGAAACAAGTCAGGGCCCTGCTGTTGGGACGCTTACGGTCAACTATAAAGGAGAACTATAAGGGATGCTTACACTCTAACTGGGCAGGGAATCAGAAACCTGTGTGTGCCAGCAACCAGGATCCCTCCCTGACAGCCACACTATTTACTGTGATCAGAAAAGAAAGTCCTCACTAAAATGCATCAAAGGAAGCAAGACAAAGAACCTAGAAACCATGAAAGTCTACTCCAGAACCAAACTTCCCAAGAGGTAGCTGCTGAACAGCCAGCTTCAGGGGTGAGCGATCTCTTCCCCTGGCAGATTCCGAGATTCCAGGGATGTCAAGCCTGTTCCCAGTGGACCAAATGTTATCTGTTCCCTCATTCAGGAGATAAGTGACCAGGAGAACGATTTACTCTTATGCCAATACTCGGGATTATTCAAGCGATACGAGCCGCTTTATTCTTTATAGAGCTGTCTTTATATTCGTGGCCAAGTGGCTCCCATGTTTCCCGTGTTAACCCAGTAAAGAATAGGCTCTCGGCTTCGACAAACAGACCTGTGTTCCAGGGTCTAATACACAATGCTGCCTGTCTTCCCTTGCTCACAAATCTGGTTTGAGAAAAATTGCTGTTTCGCACAGTCACCCAGGGTCTTAGGCTCTTCCCGAGCTGCCCCGAGTGCAAATCCTGTCTTTAGCACTTCCTGTTAAGCAGTTTTTAAACAGGCAGGTTTTCCCATCTGGATAACATCAGTACCCATCAACCTCCTTCCATAGTAACTGACAGATATTTAGCACCCAATAATTTGACTTTCTATCAGTTATTCTCAGCCTCAATCAATGATGCCAGCACCATCCAGAGACCGGGCAAAAGCATTTCCAGGGTTAGAGAAGGTGTATCCCTGGTGTTACGATATAGACAACTCGAAGAAAGCTATATAGATTTCTAAGTTCTTTTCATAACAGCTATTTCCCCCACACTATCCCAGATTTTGTTTTAATGAGGAAGCAGTGACACAGAAACATATAAGGAAGCTCTAATGCTCGGTTCCGAGGTCCTGGCTCTGTGTTCCCCCTGCAGCGTGGCTCTGCGTTCCCCCTGCAGCGTGGCTCTGCGTTCCCCCTGCAGCGTGGCTCTGCGTTCCCCATGCAGCGTGGCTCTCCCAGGAGAGCATAGTGTGTTTCCCCCAGAAGTGCAGTTAGAACGTGGGGCAGATTATAACCCCCAAAACTGGTCAAAAAATCCTAATCACTCCCATGGGCTTTTGTGAAATGTTGTCAGTATTCATCAAGAGGTGAAATAGTATACTCTCCTTCCAACCTAAATGGGCTTGTGATTGGCCCAACTGAGAGACTATAGTGAAATGAGGTAACATGAATTTCAAGGGGAAAGCATTAAAAATTTCCCTTCCTCTATGTTTATCTCGTGTGCCAAATTCATTCCTGCAACCCTGCCTCCACGTGTGAAGAAGCCCAGACAATATGGAGAGGCCTTTTTGTTGTTTCGGCGGATGGCCCCTGTCGATGCTCCTTGTCCACAGCTGAATCTGTGAATGAGAAATCTACAGATGACTCCAGTCCCCAGCTGTGGTCTCTCCATCTCTCTCTCTGCCAGGTTAACCCTGGATACGTTTTCTTTCTGAGCTCCCCACTCACAGTGTCTTAAGCCCAAAAGCTTTGAGCTAATGTTTTAGGTCGTTGGGGTAAGGAGTGTGTCAAAGCTAATGGTGCAATTCTTGCATGGAGGCCTCAACTTTAGAAACATAAAGGTTAAAAGGCTTCTGTGCTCTCATGTAAGTGTCTAACCTAGCTTAAAATAATTTGAGGAAAAATGTCTTTTTGTTACTAATCTGTAGTGGGAGCTGCGGGCTGTGTTCCTGCCACCCCAGCTCCTGGTCTCCTGGCTAGCTTATGCCCCGAAATAACAACACACAAACTGTATTCTTTTAAACACTGCTTGGCCCATTATATCTTGCCTCTTCTCGGCTAACTCTCGCACCTGGACTAGCCCATTTCTAATAATGTGTGTAGCACCCCAAGGTGCGCTTACCGGGAAGATTCTAGCCTACGTCCATCCTGGGTCAGAACTTCATCGCATCTGCTCCAGAGAGGAGAGCTATCGAGTCTGAGCTCACTTCCTTTTCCTCCCAGCATTCTGTTCTGTTTACTCCACCCACCTATGTTCTAACCTATGAGGGCCAAGCAGTTTATTTTTTAACCAATGACCTTCCTCAATCACTAATCAACTTATCAATGACAATAGCTCAGTCTGCGAGATGCTCAACATGCCAGCGTGAGGCCCTGAGTTCAGGTTCCCAGACATAGTGGGTACCCCTCTACTGGGCAAGGTGGGGTGGGTGAGGAAGGAGGCCCATCCTTGAGGGCTCACTGGCCAGCCAATCTGACATGGAGGGCTCTAGGTCTCAAAAACAAGATGAAAAAGCAATCAAAAAAAAAATCCTGACGTCAATCTCTGGCCTCCATGTGTACCTGTTCAGACAAGTGCATACCACACACATGTGTGTGTACACACACACAGCCCATGCATACACTACATACCCACATGCATACACATACATACACACCATACCACACATATTGCCCATTACATACACACATACACATATGTACACACATGCACACAAACACACCACACACATACTGTCCATCCATAGATTACATACCCACATACACACACATACATACACACAGAGCCCATACATATACTACATACCGACATGCACACACACACACATACACACACACACATACACACACACACACACACTGTCCATGCATATATATGACATACCCATATGCACACGATACACACACACACACACTGCCCTTGCCTATACCACATACCCACATTCCCACACAAGCATGAGTGAGCTGGGGACACACCCCGCCTGTAAATTCAGAACCGCAGCCTATATTCCACGCTGTGGGTTTACAGTGATCAGCTGTGCACCCTAGTGAAACCTCATCCACATCCTCCTGCTTGCCATCCCTCTCTGTGGAGGTCTGGGTGCACAGCAACGTTTGTACTTAATCTTCCTTGTCCTCTCTCTCTCTCTCTCTCTCTCTCTCTCTCTCTCTCTCTCTCTCTCTCTCTCTCTCTCTCACACACACACACACACACACACACACGTCCTCTATCTAATCGGCTGCCTACTGTGCTATTGTTAGCCTTGCTGTCTCCTTGGCACTCTCTGCCATTCCCAGTGCTTTAGGGACTGTTTTTCATTCTAATGGTAAAACTAGGGAAATCCCTTGGTGGGGTAATATTTAGCTCACCCAGCAGCCCTTTCTCCTCTTAACCAAGCTGCCAAAATGGCAAATGTCCTGCTGGCTTGTGGCTGCTCATGCCAAGCAAACAGAACACTAGAATTCTCAAAAACGCTGTCCCTTTGCATTTGCTTGAAGAGGCATCTACATGCCTTCTGCGGCAGATAGATCAGTGCCTCCGAATCCTATGTGTGCTTGAGCTGCTCCCGTCCTGCTGGGCTCCCGTGTTCCCCTAAGAAGCGCCCATTCCTATATGTGCTCACTGTTTGTCAACTCTGTGCACCTGGGCACCTGTGAACATCTTCCTTCCGCCTGAAGACTACTCAGTGAGAGACACTGGTGTCCATTGCTGACAGAGGCTGTTATCTGTCAGTGATCTGTCAATGAGCTTTCTTTACTAAAGATACAAAAGGTGTCGCCAAGTGGGATGCTTCTAGCACCAGGCTCTCTTTGGAAAGCGTACGCTCTGGTTAGGGAGGCTGGGGCAGTACTTATGGCCGAGGAGAGAGCTCTGCCCTCTATCCTGATGAAATGTCTGGATCCTAGTCTCATGGCAGGCACCAAGGAAGTACTGATTCTCTCAGACTGAGATGACTTTGGACAGGAAGTGAGCTTGAATGGAAAGTTTGACCTGAACAATGGATATCAAGCGAAGATCCACGGGTGACATTATATATTTAATATTATGACCCCAAAGAATATCTACCCATTTGGAATCAAGAAAGTAGTTAAGAAACCTAAAACCCTGTAATCCCTAAGGGAAGTCTACAGAGGACCTGAAATGCTTCCTTTTAAGCTGCATTGGTCAGCTCGGGCAGTGGGAAGCTAGCTGAGGTGTGTGAGGCACCAAGGCAGCAAATGTGTCCACAGGGATGCGATGTGTTAATGGCCTCTTCCCTTTGCCACATCCAGGTTTGTTAAAAGGTCTGGATAGTTACGTTAAGGAACTGTTTCATTTTTCTTCATTTTGCTCATAGGAAATCTCTAACTTCTATGCTAAAAAAATAAAACGTCTTCATTTGCCCCCTACTATGTGAGTTGTGGTGCTCTTTCCAGTTTGACTGAGTGGCGTCTGGAGCTCTGAAGCACAGTTTTAAAGGTGTCAGTCACCATCCTATAAATCCCCAAACCAAGTGAATACTTCAAGCCTTCATAAAAATTATAATTAGCCGGGCAGTGGTGGCGCACGCCTTTAATCCCAGCACTCGGGAGGCAGAGGCAGGCGGATCTCTGAGTTCAAGGCCAACCTGGTCTACAAGAGCTAGTTCCAAGAAAGGCCCCAAAGCTACAGAGAAACCCTATCTCGAAAAACAAACAACAAAAAATTATAATTACTATCCCTAATGAAAACCCTGGACCATTGCCTCGTGTGCTCACATTTGAAAGTTTGGCTCTCAGTTGGTGGGCTGTAGTCTTGTTGGAAGGGGTGTGTCGCCAGGGGTGGGTTTTCCATTTTCAAAAGCCCACACCAGGCGCAGTCTCACTTGCTCTCTGCCTGTTGCCTCTGGATCCAGGCGGAAGCTCTCAGCTCCTGCTCCCGCACCGTGCCCGCTTGTCTGCCAGCACACTCTCCATGGTGATGGCCACGGGCTCCCCCTCTCAAACTGTAAGCAAGGCTCCAATTAAACTCTTGCTTTTATAAGTTGCCCTGGTAAGGGTATCTCTTTACAGCCATAGAACAGTAACTAAGCCATCTCATCACTCTGAAAAATCTTCAGCTCTATTCACCAGTGAAAACCTGAACTGTTGGGGGAAGTATTAGTAGTAAGCCGTTGTACCTTTCATGACATCTGACATCTGTGACTACAGTCATCAATACTGTATTAGGCAATGATCAGAATGTTCTTAGGGCTGGAGAGATGGCTCAGTGGTTAAGAGCATTGCCTGCAACAGGAACATTTTGAAGTAGGACCTGTCTTTTATCTATTGGGCATGTTCTTCAAGTAATAAGTTCTACATTAAAATACTGGAAACTATTAGAACCGTCCTTAGGGCATTTACAAGTGGGGAAATGTATTTCTTGACATACAGATTTTAGACTACAAAGTGGGCTTATGTTCTTGAGATTGAAGGAGGAGATGGAGAGATGATAACGGCCACCGTTGTCCTCTTTTTAATTGTCTGCCTCTTAAACTACGCTACCCTAGTCAGCAACTCCAACTCCACCTAGCGGCTAAGCCCCAAGGGTCGCGGCCTAAAGAAACTCTGTTCTCTCAGGCACTGACTCTTTCAAAACTACTAAGGGACCTTCTCTAAATCCTGCTAAAGAATTCGAGATTCAAAGGTTGAGGTAGAATCCCATTTCCCAGGCAGGCTGAATAGCAAGCACACCCAGGAAGTCCCCGCATTACCTCCCACCCTTGCCTTGCCCTTCTCCACCTGGCTCCTCCGTACTACTTCCTGTCAGCTAGTTGCTGCAGCTCCAGACCACAGGTGAATTTTATTTCATCAAACACATTTTTGCATCATTAAACAAATATTCCAGAGCATAAACAAAAGTAACACACTTTAAAATAATATTCTACTAGTCACCCTCATTTTCATTTTCTCTTCTTTTCAATTTGAGTGTGCATGTCTCTGTGTGTGTGCTTTTGTGTGTGCACGCACACATGTCAGAGGGCCAATTTGGGAGTAGGTTCCCTCCTTCCACTGTGGGTTCTGGGGGTGGAAGTGAAATTGTCAGGTTTGAGCAGCAGGTGTTTTTACCTGCTGAGATCACCCTGAGCCATCTCTGCAGTGCGGTGGGTACCGTTCTTATGAAATCATTTAGCATGCCATCCTGAGTACCCTAAAGAAAATCCTTGGACCTGAGAAGTTGTCTGACCCCATTGTGAGTCTCAGTCTTGTGTTGGTCCTTGTGATGGTGACTAAATTGCCGACTTCACAGAGCCCGGAATCACCTGGGAAGACAGGGTCAGTCAGGGGCCATCTACATCGGGATTGTTGGGGGCCATGTCTGGGAGAGATTTTCTTAAGTAGGTTGATTGGTGTGGGGAGACCCGGCCTAAGAGTGAGCAGCACCATTCCCTGGATTTGGGTCTACAGGGTTAAAGAGGAAGTAAGCCGAACAAGGCATGCCTGACTGTGGATACGACCAGGTGCTTCCAACTGAAGCCTCGCCAGCCCCAGTGATGGCTGTGGCTTGGAATTGTCAGCTGAATGAATCTTCTTTCAGTTACTCTGTCAAAATGTCCTATCAGAGCAACAAGAAGGGAAACTAGGGCGGTCTTTAATTAATAGTCATCTTAAGTAGCAGATTAAATCAATTTATGATAGAGTAGAGCATTTGGAAAACAGAAGACAATGCAAAAATGAAATACCACTACATTATCTGCTGCCTAAAATTAGCCACTGCGAATGTTTTTAAGGGGAAACATTGTATATAATTTTACTCTCGTAGAAGAAAGAGAGCTCTAAAATGGAAATGAGAATTTGAAGGTCAGATAACATCTGTAAATCAGGAATTTCTGATTTCCAACTAAATTATATTTCTAATTAAAAGTTAAAAGTCAATCAAGCGCTGAGAGATTAGGGTTTTACTCTGAAGGGGACTTGTTTCTTAGTAGATATAGGCTTAAATTTTAGTTACCAAAGCTTAATTCCCTCTCTCATGGAGACTAGAGAAAGACGTGCATAGTCAAAGAGAAGCACAGCTGGGGGAGAAAACAAAAGCTGACCGTACCTACAGGACTGCTCTCCTGGCAGAAAGGAGATTTAACGGAGAAAGAAAGCAGAATCCATGGTGTCCCTTCCAGAAAGAACAGTAGACTCCCTGCAAGGACGCCACCACCCCCTCACACAAGTGGACAGACCCATGGAAAATCCAGAGGCAGTCAGTGGAGCTCTTGATCTGCCTCTTCTTGGCAGCTCGGCTTCTGAGTTTTGTGTGCTCCATTATTGCTTAAACGCCCACTGTGCTTTCTGTTTCTTATTGCTATCCACTTGTCTTCTGACATTTCTCGGGATCTTTGTCTTCTCCAGTTGACCTGGAGAATCAAGTCTACGGCATGTGTGACATGCTCCAGGTTCCTTTCCAATTCTTATTCAGTCATGATAAAGTGAAGGTTCATTTAGGCAAGGAATATAAAATCTGCATGTGCTTCTGGTAGGATGCTTGGAAAAGAAATGTTTTTGTAGAATATAAGAGACTGTGGTAGATCATTTAGAAAATACAGAAGAAATATCACTGTTGGTGTCTTGTGGCTTCAGGCTAGCCACTACTATTTTAAGGTTAGAAACTGTGTTGTATTTAACTTTACTTTAATAGGAAAAAAGGTGATTTAAACTTGGGGTTTGAATCTCTGGCTCAAATCTTGTGTCTTGTTAAAACTTCTCTTTACTAAGCTCCTTGGATTGCTTTCCAACTCAGCCATTTTGCTGGGCTGTTTTTCCCATGACAAATGGAGGTTTTCCATTGTCTCCAGGTTCACCCCTCTCTTACAGTCATTTTCAGTCTTCCTGTGGTATATTTATTTATAAAGGTTTTTTTAATGGTAAAAAGACTGTGATCTTCAATTTCCCCTATAATTGAGAATATAATCAAGATAACTTCCCACCATGAATTTGTGACCTTCGTTCCATTGTCTTTAAGAAGCATAAAAAGCCAAAGGGAAGCTAGCTGCCATTTTTATTTTGATGCCTTTGGAAGGGGGCTTCTCCCATGTCTGTGGGCTTCTAGTATCTTCCTCATCTTGCTGATCTTAAATTTTACTAGAAAGGGTCCAGCTATGTCTTTTGGGTTTTGTTTGGTTGGTTGGTTTGGTTTGATTTATCTTCATGATTGCGTTCCAGGATTTTGAAATCCCAGTTCACTCAAGGCTTCTTTGGGAAAGCATTCCTGAAGTGACATCTCTCTTCGTTTTTCTCTTCCTTAACATCCTGGCTCTCTTCTGTGTTCTCGCTTTTCTCTCATATTTTCTTCACTTGTTTTTACATGAACTCGGAGATTTTCCCCAACTTGTCCTTTGTGTCACAGATTAATTTTTGTGTCATTTTTTTTGCAATTATTCAGCCTCCCGCAGAGTCTAGTTAGTTTGGTTTTATTTATCATTTTATGAGTGTTTTGCCTAAAATGTATGTCTGTACCTGATGTACACAGAAGCCAGAAGAAAGTGTCAGATCCCCTGGGACTAACTGGAGTTTTAGATGGCTGTGAGTTACCCTCTGGATGCTGGGAATCAAACCTGGGACCTCTGGAGGAGCAGCCAGTGTTCTCAACCACTGAGCAAAGCTCCAGCCCCCAGGCTCCATCCCCTTATGTCCTTTGTTTTTCCTCAGTGATGGTTAAGAGTTGACTTGCTCAGCCAAATTAATAAAGAGCTGAGTTGTCAGGCGGAGGTGGCCAGGGGAATCCCCGGGTAGTTATGGAGGAATAGTGTTCTGCTTCTTGTCATGGAAGCTGGAGCTGGGAGCTGCTCATGGAAGGCACACGTGTGAGAACCGGACAAGAGGCTCATGCCTGTCCCAGCCGCCAACATGAAGAATGCTTTGTTTCCAGGAGTGAAATTCTGACGTGCACCCTTCTGGGCAGCGTGGAGTCGGGGAGAAAAAGGTGGGACCCAGCGTTCTGCAGAACCTTCTTGAAAGCCTCCTCCTCCTTGAAAATGGAGACTTACATTCCACGGGGTTCTGTGGGAAGGAGCAGCACTCACCTCTTAGCTGCTCACTCTGAAATCTGTTTTATATCCTAATTTTTATTGGCCTGATTCAACCACATCTGTGATGTTTTCCATAAATTCCCAGAAGATCCTTCAAATGTATTTCTACTGATCCCACCCTCTCCTAGATGTCTTCCTTCCCACACATTTCCTGGGAGACATAAGCATGTGGGTTTTTAAGTTAGATTCTGTGAATATCTAGGATGGTTGGCCCAGGGTGTTGGCTCATGACTGGCATAGGGCCTTGGCACATGTCTTACTTTCTGTGGAGCTGTTCTTTCCTTCACTGTTACCGACAACACTTCTAGCCCTGGTGTAATAATATAAACCAGTGTATATTGTGAATAGACTCACATGATAAATGTGATCATTTTATAAAGTGAACAAAGTGAAAGACAATGGATCACATGAGTCCGGCCTCAGGCTCAGGCCCACTCCCCTGCCTCAGTGCTGTATAAAGACGTAGAATACAAACCCTAGCTACATCTCTGCTCCCACAGTTGTACAGTTTCCGGTCTGTCCTCTTCCGTTAAGACTGAAAGTTCCCCCGTGGTAAACACGGTGCCTCCTTAGTGCTGTGGCGAGGCGCGTAACACAGACGAAAGGCTAAATGAAAGAACAAAGAAATGAACACGCTTGGTGCTGGCCTTAGGAGGAGGGACACTGTCTTTCCTTGCTAAAATGACCCTGGCATCCTTGGTAGTTTGGAGAGGCTCTGGAGAAGGGCGTTCCAAGCAAAGGGGATAATTTGGTCAAGACGGAGCACACCCTTGGGGGGGATGACGGAACTTGTTCACAGAGAGCTATCAATCACTACTTCTTCCAAACCAAACCTCTTTACCTCTGCTGTGCCCATGTGTTCTGAGAAGTTCTTTAACTATTACCAGCCTGGGAGCACAGGTCTCAGTAGAACTATTGTCATTGCTTCAGCTCATGGGCATCAGGAAAGCCTTGTTCATGGTGCCCATCTTGTTTGCAAATCTCTACCAAAGGATATGCTTGTGGCATCAGGGACTGCGAGCCATCTTTTCCCGGGAGTGTTCCAAAGCTGCAGGTAGATTGGAATGGTGTTGTAAGCCACGCTTGGTTTCTGTTGCCTGCTGGAAGCAGGTGGAGGGTGAAGACCCGCAAGTGTGGCGCACTGCTTGCTCACGGAACCGCTTGGCTTTCTATCTCAGAAATGCCCTGTGCTATGTTGGAAAGTCTCCTCAGAGGGCTTTGCCTACAATTTCCAATAATTTCATTCAAAACAAAACCTACTAGTTGTCGAGAATAAGTAGGCCCTCAATTCTTGGTTAATCAAAATTAATCTTTTAATTTTGAGATGTGTGTTATTTTATCCGCAAAGTAGGTGCTCAGTAAATACGGGGGTGGTGCGTGAAAAGAAAGATTGAAGGACAGCGGGAGTCTGCCTTTCCTGAAATAGTCATGGAGCACTTTCTCTAGAGGTTACTCAGGTAGAGGTGGGGCTCTCCTATTGACTATGTCATCGGGTCTCTGTATCGATCGTTTTCACTCCTGTTGTGTCCTACACACATCAGCCATCTTTGAGCTCTGAGGCTAATTTACTCCAGGATTTTGAAGGTCTCAATGGACAAATAGAATCATTTTTTTTTTTTTTGCCCATGCACAGGATTGCCTGGGTTACTCCAAGGGGCCATCTATGGCTTCCCAACTTCTCAAAAATGAAGCTATACAACCTATCAACATTGTGAGGTTAGCTGTGTGACACTAGAGAACGGGATATCCCCAGTTCTGTGACACAGAAGCAATTTTGGTGAAGTACGAGGCTACCCTGATCAGAAAATGAGGTCCGGGGATGCCACAGTATAAAATCCCAGCATACAGGGATGCACTCCCAGAAGTCCGTGCAGCAGTTAGGATTGAAGTCTTGAGGAAAGAATGATGCCCTAGGGGTGATACTGGCAGGGATGCAGAGGTCCTCGAATTGCTGAGTCTCGGCTGAGTCTGAACTACTGGGCCCATGAGGAGCACCTCCCTGAGCTGACTCTGGGTCCTTGGTGGAATCTTCCCGTTACAACATCTATGGACAGAACCAGATCTTATGGAATGGTTGAGAGGTGTGCAAATGCCTGAGCTGAATTCAGAATTTTAGGCCCAGAACCTATAGATGAGGGTGTGAGATTTACCTCTTTCTAAAACTCCCTTGGTGGTTCCTAACTCACACCTGGAGATCCACTCGCACTTCCCCAAGACCTCAGTCTATAAGGATTTGAGATAGCGACAGATCACAAGCACCAGGAACCTCAAAGCCTCACAGCAGCTCCGCACACAATGGGAGGCAGATCCTATGCCATCTGCTTTAAGTATCAAGGCCTTGCCTTCAGGAGAGAGTAAATGATGAAGTCACAGTCCCAACACCAACCCCACATAGTGGACCAGGTAGCATCCCTAGAAACTCTTGTAGGTATGTATCATGGGCTCTTGTCCGGTCCACTGTAACCAAAGTCAACTCTGACCAAGTTAACTCTTCTCGACAGAGTCCTTGTGAATCCCTCAATACATAGCCAAAGATCAGGGCTGTCAGATTTCAGGATTTGGCTACCTAAGTGGGCCATAACGGGCAGGAAGCATGCTGTCTTTGTCTTCCTTAAAGCCTAGGAGAGCATCCAGTTTATAATAGATACACAGTGAGTCCGTGTTGAGTTGGAGGCTGTCCATGTGGGAATGGAGGACAGAGTTGTCTTAGTAAAAGTTTTCTATTGCTGTAAAGAGACACCGTGACCACGGCAACTCTTACAAAGGAGAACTTTCAATTGGGGTGGCTCTCTTACAGTTTCAGAGGCTCAGCCCATTACCTCATGGTGGGGAGCATGGTGGCATGCAGGCGGATGTGGTGCTGGAGTATCAGAGAGTCCTACGTCTTGCAGGCAACAGGAAGTTGACTAAGGCAGTATACTGAGCATGGGAAGCCTCAGAGCCCTCCCCCACAGTGGCACACTTCCTCGGAGCAGAACACACTTTCACCAACAAAGCCACACCTCCTAATAGTGTCACTCCTGTTGTGGAAAGTCACTTTAACTATGTAAGGATGTCCTACATTTGCTTGTGTTGTGGATTACTACTTTAACTATGTAAAGGTGTGGTGAATTTTTTTAATTATGTAAAGATCTGTTGCTGTTTTACCTCACCTGCCTAAGGCACCTGATTGGTCTAATAAAAAGCTGAATGGTCAATAACCAGGCAGAATAAGTGGGAGGAGGAATCTAAGCTCAAGAGAGGAGAGAACGAGAGAGAAGAGAGAAAGGGAGACAGACAGATACAGAGGAAGCAGGAAAGTAGTACACACCGAAAGAAAGGTAAAAAGCCTCAAGGCAAGATGTAGACGAAAAGGTTAAGTTAGGTTATAAGAGCTGGTGGGACAGGCATAACATAAGGCTTGAGCATTCATAACTAATAATAAGTCTCCATGTCTTTATTTGGGAACTGGTTGGCAGCCAAAAGAAATCCTGCTCCATACTCCTTACAGGATTAGGGGGGCCAGTGTCATTCAAGCTGCCACAGGGGTCATGACAGCGAGGCGCTGGTCCAGCAACGCATGATTTCCTGTGAGAATTTCAAATCTTAATTCACATTTCCCTACTGACCTTTTCCGAGTGACATCTCCATCTTACATTAATTTCCCTCCTTCTCCTCCAAGAGTAAAGCTAGGGAACATGAAGTTTTTATTTCCAAACCTCATAAAGTAAAAGTATACTTTGTCCTGTTATTTTTTTTAACTGCAGACACCCAATTCCTTTAAGATGGGGTACACCTGTCTCTAGGGAATGGTTTGTCAACAAGACAGTTTTGGCTTCATGGGATTGTGTCCCAGAAAATTAAAAATATTATGTAGGGGCTGGTAAGATAGTCCAGCAGGAAAGGGAGCTTGCTAGCAAGCCTAACTTCATGAGTTCAATCCCCGGGACCTCTGTGGTACATATGGGAAAACAGCTCCTGCAAGCTGTTCTCTGACTTCTTCATGCAGGCCGAGGTGTGTGCCCCTCCTCCCACATACACATAAGAAATAGATTTTTTTTTTTAAATCTAGAGTCTATTGCTTGTTTTGATTTGGTTTTTTAAGGTGTTATGATTTTCTTCTCCTTTGTCGTTACTTAGCAGGAAGATATTAGCACAAGGCTTGATCCCTGGTGAGGAGTGAGTTGGTGTCCTGTGTCTTACTTGACTCTACTCCAGTTCACTGTTGGCAGGGACTGGGGCAAATTGCTCAAAGCCTCTTATTTGTCCTTGCATTTCCACTGTGTCTAAGCGAAACCCCACGACCATCAAAACCACTTGTGCCTCGCCACTACTGAGGTAAATCAGTATTAAACCCCATAACTAGAAGAGGGAACCGAAGCCCATGAACACACAGTAATGAAAGTAATGACCTCTGCCAGCCTCGGGGTCAGCACACTCACAGCAGCCTTGGAGGAATGTGTGGAGATAAGACTTAGAAAAAGTGTTCTGTGGACATCTGTGTTCAGGAACATTGGTCTCACATAATACTGAGAGAGCTTTAAATAAAATATCACTGCCAGGTCTTACTGAATATTCGACTGTGGATCCTATACTTAAAAAAAAAAAGACTTAAGAAGGTAATGTTCGTTTGCAGGTAGGGCTGAGAATGCCAGTCCAGGCAGTGGGCACTCCTGGATCACCCAAGCTCCCAACTTAATCCAGCAGCGTCTCTCCTAGGTCAGCATCTCCTGCGTTAGGGAGGCCTGCCTATGGAGCCTTCTGGAGACGTGAACATTTAGCTTGAGTCCAAACATTTTGTGACCAGCGTGGGAATGTTTGCACAAGAGCTGTTCAGTTCAACTTGAGTGGCAGTAGATGGCTCTGGCAGAGGGGGAGGGAGAGATAGAAGCCAAGCCAGGAGGAAGGTGCTGTTCAAATCCAGGAGAGCGGGGAGCTACTGAAAACCTGCCCCTTCCAGGCAGGGCACCACACTCCTGGGCAGAGGCCTCGGCAGACGAGCTGCTGGATCTTGAGGGGGTGTTCAGCTACGGAAGGCTCATTGGTTCATGGTGGCAAGCCCTTTAAGTGGACTGCATTCTAGCGTGGACTCTGCCACTCAAACCCTGTGGCCTCAGGCCAGTTACTGCAAGTTGAGCACCAGGACCACAAATGCCCAGAGTCCACACCCCTCAAGCACCAACAGGACATTCCAAGTTGAAATCCATTCACCAAGAAACTTTGTTTCATGAACAAAATGATCTAAAATATTGGGTGAAATTGTCTTCAATTTTCCCTGAAGGTTATTTTATACCTTCATTCATGAAGGCATTCATGAAGCAGAAATGAATTATGTAGATTTGGGTTTCATCCTCCAGACATGTCATGGTGTATATACAGGCATTTCAAAATCTTGAAAATCTAAAATCCATAAGATGGTGATTTTTTTCTGGGTGTGGAATACTAACCTGTACCCCTTATATACTCAGTTTCCTGATTTTGGAAAACAGAAATAGAAATTTCAGTTATTCATAATCCGTGGAGATAACATCCATCACAACCTGCCATGTCCACCCCTACCCTTCCCCAGGGTCACTGGTCCACCACTTAATTCTGTCACTGATGTTGGGGCTTTGTGATTCCCTGTGGGGACTGAAGGAGAGAGCACTCATCCACCCTTACTTTAATGAGAACTGGCCAGCAAGATGTTTCATGGGAGAGCTTTGAAAGAGAGCCCCTAGTGCTCTGATACAGAGGGTAGATCTGTGGATCCAAGGTCGGGCCCTCTCCCGAGGCACCAGGAGAATAAATGGGAAAGTGAAATACCTTGAGTCATAGCACAGAAAGCTACCAAAAGTGGACTCTATGGGGCCAAGTCCCAAGAAAGTCCAGGGCCCAGAGTCCAGAGAAAATGCTCCAGGAGGAGGGAGGTGGGCTCAGGAGTAGCATGCTAGGTGACCGACAGGGGTTGTCGAGATTGTGCGCTCTCTCTCTCTCTCTCTCTCTCTCTCTCTCTCTCTCTCTCTCTCTCTCTCTTTCTCTCAAAGAGGGCTTGAGCTGAGCAAGTGAGTATCTCAGTAGGTTGTTTTGACAAACGTATGCATTGCTTAGAAAATGCTATTTCTGTATCCTGTCTCTAAGACCACAGACCCGTCAGCTCTTCCCACCCGTATCCACAGCAGGCCGGCTCTGCAGGCTCTCCTATAGAAAATGCACGCGAGGAATGAAGGAAATTTAACAGGCCTCTTGACTGAGATTTTTGTTGCTTTTAATTTGCCATAGATCTCTTAGTGGAGAGTATGGTAAGATGTTTTCTCAGGCTGGAGAGGTGGCTCAGCAGTTAAGAGTGCTAGCTGCTCTTCCATAGGACCCTGGTTCTATTCCTAGCACCCACATGGTGGCTGGCTCACAACCATGTCTAATTCCAGTTCCAGGGAATTCAACGCCCCCTTTTCTGGCATCCTTGGGCATCAGGCACACATGTAGTGCACAGACATACATGCAGACAAAACACCCATATACAGTAACTAATTATCAATTAATTGAAAAATATGTTTCCAAAAGTTGACTGGCATTACTCCTGGAATTAGAATCTGTAGTTCCTGCAGGGTCTTTCACAGTCTCAGCGCCTGGATCCTCTGCCTGGAGGCCCCTTTCCCCAGGGGTATATGCAACTCTCAACAGGGCATAGCCTCATTCCCGAGTCTCTACATTCAAGTAGCGGCAAAGGGTGAAGTTTTGCAAAGAGGGTAAGGCCTTGCCTCACTCATACTCTCTGGCACACAGTTGTGGCTCAAACCGTGTCTATCTGTGGAATGCCTGGGACCCTCCAGTGACTGCCATAGATGGCATCTTGGGTATAGCTGGGAATGGTTCACCCACACTTGTTGGGAAGAGATGTTTTCTGGGGGTGTTCTGAATGGAACCTAGAAGCAAGAGGCTTTAGCTATGCCAACTTGCTAGCTTTTCTTTTCTCATCTATCCAAAAATCCCCTCATTATAACCCTGCCCATCTCATTTCAAAGCAGTCGTGGAAATAGCTTTAAAATAATGAAGCTCTCCACAACTATCAAATATAATCTAATGATTCCTTTAGGGAATAGCCTTGACTGCTGGTATCCTGCCAGACCCCTTCATATCCAGCATGACTCTCAGTGCAATCATAGACACGTGCAAACGAGGTTATCCCTCTGTCTGTTTTATAACACGGGCTTCCCAGATGTAAGCAAAGAAGAGTCAAGGCAAGAATGACCTGCTTTTCTTTACTGTTCTATGGAAGGCAGTGTTGATTTTAAGCAAATTCCCAAACAAAGCATTTATTTTAATTCTTTGGGCATCCGTGTCCCAAGAATGATACATTGTTGTGAGAACTTCTGCCCGCCTCGCCTCCTGTGTGTACTCCCTGATCTGTAGGTATCATGATGCCACAGTAGACTCTGCCAAAAAGTTTAGAGTTGCCAAGAGGGGCGGCACCCTGCCACCCCAGTGCTTGCCGTGGATCATGGGATTGGGCTACAAAGTGAGACCCTGTCTAAATACACAACGAAACACGCAAACCCCTCTTCGGAAAGCCCTGTCAGGCACAATCCTCACCAAGGCACGGCCACATGTGGGAGCTGTGTCTTGTGGTGGATTTTGTCCATCTGCACATGGCCAGAAACAGCTCACTTCTCCTTTGAAGGGTTTGTGGCAGGAGAAACAATTCTCTCAGGAGGAAGTGGGACCTCACATCAGAGTCACAGAGTGCCAGGCAAGCAGCTGCTTTGTCAGAACTGAATCAAAATAGTGTTTAGTTTGGGGCGTGTGTTTCCCATTTCTGGGACCCAGTACCTACAAGGAGCAACTTAAGGTAGGAAGGATTTATTCACACTCATGTTTTAAGAGGGTAACATCTATTATGGGAGGCAGCTGGCCACATTGCAGCTGCAGTTAAGAAGAGCAGCCAGGTTTGGTCCATCTTTAATCCCAGCACTTGGGAGGCAGAGGCAGGCAGGGTCTCTGAGTTCAAGACCAGCCTGTTTCACAAACTAAGTTCCAGGCCAAGCAGGACTACATAATGAGACTCTGTCTCAGTCCCCTCCCCCGCCACACACACACACACACACGTGTGCCCCTAAAATGGAAATAGAGTGCACAGAAGGCATTGGACTTGCCCTCAATAATCTACCTCTTCCAGCAAGGTTTTCCCTCCTTCAGGTTTGGTGGCCTTCCTAGATATCGCCACAGCTGACTAAATGTTCAAACACAGAAACCCATGAGAGAGAGTTACATGGAAGCCTGTAACTGGAGGTTTCTCTCCCACCTGCCAGTTCCCGAAGAACCACTCAGAGACTTAATATTAATTATAAACTGTTTGGCCTATTAGCTCAGGCTTATTATTAATTAGCTCTTATAGCTAAATTGATCCATTTCTATTATTCTATATTTTACCACAAGGTGCATGACTTGTTACCTCACATATTGTTTCCCCAATGGCTGCTGCCTTCTCCCTGACTCCGCCCCTTTTTCTCCCTGTGTCCCTATTTTGATTTCCCACCTGTCTCTATTCTGCCTGGCTATTGGCCAAGTCAGCTCCTTTATTAACCAATGATAATACAACATATTCACAGCATACAGAGAGACATCCCACATCAGAAGCCCAATTATTATACATATTGTTTAAAACCACAGTGAGTATGCTTTTTAAAACTGAAATACAATGTAGTCTAAACTGTCTCCAACCGATACAAGAAGTAAGTCACAATTCGCTTTAGATTAAATACATCAATATTGAAAATCGTTTGGAAGTCTGACTTTCGAGAACATGGCTGGGGCTGTCTGTGCCCTGTGCCTTGGGAGGAAAAAAGAGAAGCCTTGGAAGTTTGCACTGTTTGCCAAGTGTGTCAAGAGTCCCGGTTGTCCCTGATGGCAGTTGGCACACACAGGCAAGTCACTCGCTCTGACTTTATAAGAAACAGCAGCTTCTTGCCAGCCTGCTCCTTTGCGGGAAGCCAACAGAGGGTTTGCACACAGGACCTGTCATTTTTAATCATTGCTTTGTGTAACTTGTTGTTGCCAGGGAATAAAAGAGTGTTTGTTAGGAAACCTTGGATAATGGGAAAATATGCAGAAATGAAAATGGTATTTCCACTGGCCTGGGCTACAGATGATAATGTCAACTTCAGGTCTTTGAGGAGGTGATCTCCCAGTGCCCAGCATTATTCTTTACCCCAAACAACATTCAGCTGTTTTGAGGTGATGAACAGAGCACCTCCAGAGAGGAACCAACCGCTGCGCCTTTGACTCTTCCAAAGTCTAGTATCTGCACAAGGGAGTTGGTAGGTGATGCCCTATGGGAGGGCACAGGAGCACACAGAGGGTCTTCAAACCCGGGGCTGTTCTCCCAAAGTCTATGGCTGCAAGGGATGCATTTCTGGGATCAAATAGCAATAGTGATGTTAGGAACCTTCCAGAACTACAGGACTCTGTGTCCTTCATGCTCATTGACAAGGACAGAGTCTGTTGGTGGCCTTTGCTCCTGGTTGAGTGTTGTTCCCGGACCAGTGGGTCCCTGTCCATGGTGGCAGCTTCCTTCAGCCAGCACTCTGTAAAGCCCTGGGAATGGAGGTGGCTCAGACTTCCTTAACTGGGTTATCTGAATCCTCTTCTGCCACCCACCCTGGCTAATTTTGTCTGAAATTTCACAGTGCTTCTAAATTTATATATGTAAACAAACAGGGACACACTTTTCTTCAAGTCATTTGTTAGAATTCAAATTAGGAAGTGGTTTTCTGTCCTTCATACAACCGGGCAGAAGAAAGAGTCCAGTGCAGATAGTGTTTAAAGTATCTCAACGAATAGAGAGGGGGTGGGGCGCGGGCATCCGCTGCTAACCTGGCTGACTGTTTTTGTTTTGTAAGTGTGGTCAGAATGAATGGCAACAATTCCAACAGGGTTTGCCTGGGTGATTTTCTAAGGGAAGAAAGATATGACCTTCTACTGTTCTGAAAATAACCAAGACACTGTTCTCGTAAAATCATAGAGGTCAGGCGTTATGAGTAGCTTTCTTTCTGCAGAGGGAGATCAGTGAGGACCATCTGTTGGGCATCCAGGATGGACTCTAGGAGGCTGCAAGTCTGTTTTTATTTTATCTTATTTTATCATCTTCGTCAACATCATCATATATATGCCCATTTGTATTCTAGAGAGAGAGGGAAAGGGTGTGCATATGGGTGATTGAGTAAGTGAGGAGAACATGGGAGGGGAGGAATTGAGGGAGGGGAAACCTTTATCAGAATATATTGCATGTTTTCAATTTTAAAAAATGTGTAAGTTTATACACATAGAAAATTTCACTCACAATTTGGAAGTTTGGGTTAGGGATCCAACCATAGCTTATTTTCCTCCTGACAGACTTCTAAAGTTTCTCTTGTGTTGTAAACAGAAATGACCAATTCCCCTCCAAAGAAACTGAAGAACATCTTTGAGAATATGCTATAATTTGTCTGAAAAGCAGCTTTTCGGGCTGGAGAGATAGCTCAGAGGATAAGAGCATTGCCTGCTCTTCCAAAGGTCCTGAGTTCTATTCCCAGCAACCACATGGTGGCTCACAACCATCTGTATTGGGGTCTGGTGCCCTCTTCTGGCCTGCAGGTATACACACAGACAGAATATTGTATACATAATAAATAAATAAATATAAAAAAAGCAGCTTTTCCTAAAATCCAAAATAACTGAAAATCAAAAGATATTCGATGGGATCGGGGAGACCAGAAAGAGCACTTGGGGTGGAATCTTTAGGGTGCTGTGCTGTGTGCATGAGGCGTCTGAGCAGCTCCTTGGGTGAGAATCAGGTGACTTTGGTGACTGAGGGTATGAACTCTGTGGGAACTGCTCAGAAAATGAGGTTCGTGTGTGCTACAGGGATGAGGGGCCCCAGGGCATGGGGGACCACGGCACAGATCTCTGTCAGATATTAGCCTCGGGCTGGAGCTGAAATGGCCCACAAACGTCAGTGTGGTTCAGTCTGGCACTGAGGGAAGAGGGTGTTTCCAGGGTGTCCGGGTACTTCCGGGAGAGAGTTCCCTGTATTCCTAACCTTCTCTGTGTTGAGCCTCCTGAGCTCTGAGCTGGTATTTTATCCCATGTAGTAGGTTGGATTTAGAAAAACTTTGTCCTCGTGCCCGATTCCTTGTCACGAGCTTCCCCACACACTCATACCCACACCCTTTCTCTCTTCATGACAATAGCCCTGGCGAGCGCTCTAATCAAATCCCATTCTGGACATAAATGAAGATTCCAGAAATATCTTACTTTTTACTAGAAAAATGTTTACCCGAGCATACTGTTTAAAGGTATCTATAATCCTAACGTTTCACCAGTTCTTGGTGCCCTCTGGATTATTGTCCATGTGGGGGTTTAAGAGCTGCAGGCCCCTGTAGCTTTCACTGCCAAGGACAGCCGCTGACCTTTCCCAGTGACCCACTTCCAGAATGTTGTCCCCTTCGGTACAATGTAGCAACTGTGAGGGCAGCAAACATCTCTGGTGCTCCTTGGATCCACACCAGTGTCCTCATAGGAAAGGGCAGAAATGTGTCTTCTCTCTTGCCCAGCCTGGAACTAGGATTTGCTGTGGCTCTCCTCTGGGGGTGGCGGGTACATTTTGTGTACTTGGAGCTGTACATAGAAGACTGTGTTAAGAGATTGCATTTGCTGCCTTGTTCTTTAACACAGGAACGCGACCAGGATACAAACGTCCTTGCTCACTTCTCTACACAGCTAAGAGCTTCTTAAGCCAAGCTCCACAGTTCTCACTTGCCAATGCTCGGCCCCTCCCTCCACAAACCAGTCTTCCTGCAGGAGGCGGGCTCTGTCATGGGGCGATTCACTGATCAGAACAAGTTGACCTTAAATCATGGTGCGGCCACTTAGTGGCCGGCTTAGTGACATTTCTCAGTTTCTCTTAACATCTGTCTCCTCACACAATGGCATGAACTGCATAACCATGGGGCCTGGATAGAATGTCACATAGGAAGCACCTGCCACCACAGTGGAGCGCTCCGTAGGCAGCGGCTGATGATATTAACATGCCCGAAGCGATCCTTTCAAAGTCAGACCCAAAGCCCTTCTCCTGAGTCCCCATCCCGGCTAGGAGTACCCCTATCCAGCACCCCTTCAGAGTGAAGGTCTTTTAGACTGGGTTTGGGTTTTGTCAATTTGACACAAGTTAGGGTCATAAGGGAAGAGGGGGCCTCAACTGAGAAAATGCCAACATTTGGTTGGCCTATTGGAAAGCCTGTGGGGTCTTCTGATGAGTGGGTGGATGGACCCAGCCTGCTGTAGGTGGTACCACCCCACAGCAGGTGGCCCTGGGCTGTGTAAGGCTGAGCAAGCCAGTGAGCAGTGTTCTTCCATGGCCTCTGCCCCACATCCCTGCCCTTCCTTGAGTTCTTGCCTCTGTTTCCCCCAATGATGGACTGTGATGGGGGTGAACAAGTCAAACAAGCCCTTCCCTCTGCAAGCTGCTTTTGGTCACAATGTCTTACAGCAGCAAAAGAAAAGACACTAGGCCATGGGCCCAGACCCACTGGCTCCTGCCTTTCACGTTTGCTCCCAAACACAATGCTCCTGTGGAAGTTTGTTGTTAGGGTCACTGTGGCTTCCCCACCTCTACACAGTGGCGTTTACCCGTGACCAACACCCAGGGGCAACACTTGGTAGAGGTCATATCTCCTTCTAGTGACTGTCCCCTTGACATCACAGTGCCATCTTCTGCACTTTCCCTCTAACAAGTTCTTGTTCTTAAAATATCTGGGGGACACAGAATATAATGTGTTATCTTTTTTTTTTTTTTTTGGTTACATTTATTCCCCCAGTGAGTCCAACCCAGTTTTACAACTTCTAACGGTACTTACCAGGTGCCTTAAACCCAACCCCAGTTCTAGCGTCAGCCAATCCTGTCCTGGAACACCTACCTAAGAACCCTCAACTCAGTGTGTGCGCGCACACACACACACACATTTCTGGGGTGGGTAACTTTTTGCTATTGTTGCAAAACACCTGACACACAACCTAAGGGAGAAAATACTTTTATTCTGGCTCATGGCATCAGGGGTTCAACCATGTTACTTGGTCCCATACACTTGGGCAGAGCATCGGGCAGGAGTTAGATCTTGAAAATGCTGCTTCACCTCACCAGGGACGGAAGCACAAGGCAAGACAGGATGGTGCCAAGGACAAGATAGCACCAAACACTCCGTCTCTAGTGACTCCTTCCTAAATCCCACCTCTTAAAACTTCTAGCACCTCCCAAATTAGCACCATCCACTGGCAACCTCAGTTTTCAGTAAACACAGGTGGTGGGGGAGTGGGTTGGGGTGGGGCATTTCATATTGAAACTGTGGCACTGAGACTGCATGGGTGGGGGTGCAGTCATAAGGAACTGGATGGGTGATGGTGGCGGCCTGCATTTCATGATCTGCAGGGCAAGTGACGAAACCAGAAACCAAAAACCAGAGAGGGACGAAGCGTAAGTTCCAGCCCAGAGACCAGCTTCAAAGACGGCCGTCGGATGAGAGGCACTCTCTCCTACGTGGATGGGGTTTAGGTGCTTGTCCTCTTCTGGTCTTCAGGTGGCTGAAAGAAGCTCACCCGTGTCAGGAGCCACGGGCCTTACTCAGTCTACAGTGTGAATGTTAGTCACCTCCAGACACATTGACAGAAGCACCCAGGGTGTTGTCCCACCGAGTGCCATGGCCCAGACAAGTTGACGGGTAAAGTAGCTGTCGTACAGGAGTCGGAACATCGGATCCCGATCCTTTGGACCCGAATCGCTCCGCACACACCTTTCGAGGAGTCTTCATCTTGGATGTTTTCACCTTGCAGGCACAAACAGACTTGCGCCTTTTCTAAGCACCCAAAAAGCTGAGCCACGCATCACTGTGGTGCCTTCCTTGCAAGTTAATTTTTTATCTTGTTCTAATATTTATAATCATATTTTCTTATGAGAATAAATAGAATTTTTGTGGTCTTTATGGTATGATCCAAAAAAAGTGAGTGGTACTCTCTCGGGGTTCCCAAGAGGGCTGGAGAGGTAGAGAAGCACCTAGAACATCCATGCTATTTGGGGAAGCATATATATGTCAGTTAAGATAGGGTTCCATTGCCTGACCACACCCTGAGGAACAGCAGCGGAGAAAAGACAGATGAGTTCTCTCCCTCGTCTCAGCTGGCAACAGAGAGAGAAGAAATGGGGCACCCCAGGTCATCCAGGGCCCCACTCCTTCCCTGTTTTTTCTCTTTGTTTTGTTCTTACTGGGTTATGCTTATCGTACAGTAGACTCTGGCTCATGTTCCTACATAGACGTTCTGTAGCCCGGGATGCAAGGCAGAGGAGGAGAAGATGTGGCTTCCTATTAAGGACATGACCCAGATACTGTACATCTCACTTCTATTCATAAATGACCGCTCACAGCTAGTCACATGACCATTCTTTCCACAAGCCAGGAACCACTATGTTGAGTGGTCACATGCGAGCTGGGGAGATCCGGTTACAAATGTTAAAAGGGGAGCATTAGCTGTGCAGACGTGAGGACCCGAGTTTGACCCGGGCACTCAGGTGGCAAACAGACTGTGGTGGTGCACACCATGATCCCAGCACTGATAAAGCAGAGATGGGCAGGTGCCCGGGACCAAGCAGTGAGAGACGGTCTCATTAAACAAGGTAGACGGCTCCTGAAGAATGATGCCTGGGGTTATCATCTGCCTTGTATACACACTTGTGCACATACATACACACATGAGGGGGGGGAACCACTGTGGAATATCTTAGGTAAGTCCCTACTCAGCCAATATCTGTAAATATCTCTATCAGTCCTGACTAAACCATAAAGTCTAAAGAACAAGGTTTGTTTTATAGTCTGTTGGATCACTTTAAGTTCTCAATCAATATTTGTGATTGGGAGATTTGTTTAATGTATTTTCATCCAGGTGATTTTGTGGGGGAAGTTTTTATTATAACGCCCAAAACAAACACCATTCAATCCCTAGTGTAAATACTGGAGAATCGATGTCACAGGATCCCAAATGTCAGAGAAAGGTCCTCTACGGTGGCTTCCACATCCCCTTGTTCTAAGCCAGGGCACCTGAAGGACAGGACTGACTATCCGCTGCCTGTGCGAACTGACCACCTGCCTTATTGATGACCCCGAGACAAAGCTACTGCTGTAGCAAACTCGCTAACCTAATTTTGGAAACTAGAAGGCAGTGCTAAGTGCATTCGGGGCACCCCACATTCTGTTCTTAACTCAGCCCTCTCCGTGGGAGCCGGGATCTCGGGCCTCCCCTCCCCCAGGTAGCAGCAAGTCTGAGAGATTTGTTCCATCCAGCTCAGAAGCAATGAGAACGGATCCTGCTGCAGGAAGTAAATAGAGCAACAGTAACGCATCCCTCCCCTGAATGTGAACATCTGTTCAAACTTTTCGCAGCTCCCAGGAGGAAGGAGAGCCAGCATCAGGCCTCCAGCTATAAAGGGACGACTCTGCGCATGCGTTCCTGCTAACTGAGATGTGATGAGCCCTGACTTAACCTCGGGCTTATCTCTGCAGTACCTTTGAAAAAAGTACCAAGCTGGTCAAGAAATAAGTCAAGCAGGAGGAGAAAGAGCGATGGTTTTCATATTCACGAGAGAAGGCTTTGCAGGGCATCACAACCCATTTGACCTGACGTGCTGCTGAGGCCAAGGGAGGTGCTGTCTCAGGACGGAGCCCAGCCCCACCCCCTGTGAGAACTTAGGCTCAGCATAAAGCTCACGCTCTGTGGACTTGGGAGAAACAGACGGTTCTCTGGATATTGGAATTTCGCCGATGTTTCAGGCTCTTTCTCCCAAGTATCCAACCGAGCAAGTCGTTTGTTGGTTAGGATAGCCAGCTGTACCAGGAACCTCAGGCTCTCCCCAGCCAGAGGTCAGTTTGCATTGCCCCTGGGATGAATGGGGTTCCTCCCCCTCCTGTTGTCATCTGTCTTTCCCAGAATAGTCAACAGCAGCAGCATGGCCTTTGGCCAGTGCTTTCCTCCTTCCCAGTGCAGGAGGTTCTGGCCACTGCTCTGCCTAGCTTCCAGCTGGCTCTCATTTCCAGCTGCCTCTGAGCCCCCTGGCCAGGAGGTAACGCTGCAGAACGATAATCTTTGTAAAAATAAAACCCGTTGCTAGCCAGGCCAGCCAAGCTGTGTGGGAGGAATGGAAAATTCGGGCTATGTGTTCTTGATGTGACGAATTGTCAGTAGCTGAGGGGTTCTGTGTGGCGAGCTGGGGTGAGCTGTATCCAGGCCTGAGCTGTGTGAGAGACACCTACCGCCCCACTATCCTTGGGCCGTCTCCTCAGGACCCGACTCGGGGCTGGAGCTATAGCCACAGATTGGCTCTGCTATTGGGCCACCTTCTTGATTTGAGCGACCCTGGGAAATCTGGTGTGGCCACCCTTAGCTGAACTCCAAGGGAAGGCAAGCCCTGGGACGCAGCCCAGCTCACGGCAGTGTGCCCCATCAATGGTACACTTCTCTCCCCTTGGTTAAGCTCTGACTTCAGCTTCAGTTGATATTTGCCACATGGAATGACTCTGGAAATCCAGAGTGCTGTTTATTTATCTATTTGGAAGGGGGGGTCTTATTCAGGGGTGTCTAAAAGTTTCAGTACTTCTGATTCCTGTACCCCTTTGTTGTTTGGTTGAATTGACGCGAGACATGAAGAGAACATCACGTTTCTCCCCCCAAAGGCAGCGCATCTCCAGGTGCTCTGAAGGACTCAGTTCAGATGAAAGTTTCCAAAAATTAGTAATGTCGCTTCTCCCTTGCATTGTTGATGACTCCCCTCTTCTAGGTATCAAGAGATTCAGGGTAACCCTTATCCCTCCTCCCAGCCTATGTCCTCCTTCCTCATCCCTCCTTTTTCTTCCTCTTCCCTCCCTATGTCCTCTTCCTCCCGCTCCTCCCTCCCCGTTTTCTCCCTTCTCTTCCCTCTCCTTTTACCTCCTTCCCTCCTCCTCCTTTTCTCCCTCTCCTTTTTCCTCCCACTCTCCTGCCTCCTTCTCCTCTTGGGCCCTCCTCTCTCCCTTGGTACCTTTGTCTTTAAAGACCCTGAGAACCATTCTGGCTTGCTGCATATAGGACTTCAGAGAGGATCATGGTAGACACTGCTCCTGCCCTGGCATGGGAGCACCGTGTGAATCGGCTGGATGCTTTGCTGTAAGCCTTTCTCGCTATGGACAGTCACTACTGTTTCCTTTTGTGAATGCTTTCTTGTCTTCCAAGAAGCATTTCAGATTAAGCAATGATGTCAAGGACGTGGGCAGCTTCTGCTTGTGTGTTTGGCTGATTGATTTGCAGATGGTTGCCATAAATATTATAACACCAGGCTCCTATATTGCAAATATTAATTTGTGAAGCAGGCCGGAGGCCCAAATGGAGATACAGCTTCCCTGAGACCCAGTGGACAAGATGGAGTTGCTCTTTCTAGGAAAAGAGCCCTAAGATCTCTGTGGCATTCAACTCTTCGGGGTCAGAGCTGAATGGAACTCTTTCTATTGCATCTCTTGGATGTGTAAATCCAGATTAAATAGCAAAATAACAGTTGCATGCCCTGCATGTCAGCACCGTACTGGAGACAGATGCACACCAACCACCCCTGCTGTGGGGTTCACGGTTCCATGAAGGCCCCTGCGTCGGTAGCCCTGCAGTGGTTCTGTGAGCATTGGTGTAGCAGTTGGAGGCACAGCAGGGGCTGCACAGAGTGAGGGAGAACTGGAGGGGAACTGATGCTGTGCTCCAGGTGAGTAGGAGCACAGGGTGCTGAGTGCAGGCCTCGGGCTAAATGGATTTTGTAGGTGAGCAAGTCACAGAGTGCCTTAAAGCCTTGTTGTTCCTGGTATTTAGAGAGAGAGAGAGAGAGAGAGAGAGAGAGACAGAGACAGAGACAGAGACAGAGAACAGTGTCAGGAAAAGGGCTCAAGGCAGTATTTGACACCCAGATCATGCTCAGTGAAATCTGCCATTGTTGCAGGCTTCCTTGAGCGTTAGTGTAGGGACAGGGGGGCTGAGGCATCAGTGGAGACCAGGTAAGGGCGGGGTGGAGGACTCAGGGCCTACCTAGCGGAGTCTGGCCCTCTATGGCTGGGGCAGGAGTAAACAGAGAGAGGGTCAAATGCTTTAGAAAAGGCAGCTGAGCCAGGTCGGAAAGTCACCGACAGGTCTGCCTGACCTTGAGAACAGTGGTGAGATATTGACGACTGCTCTGGGGCTGGAGGATGCCGGTTTGGGAAGGAGTAAGGTAGTGGAGGAGAGGCCCAGGTGCATTCCCTTGCTGGAGCTGAAGGCCTGCCAGCTGCCGTCTATAAGTGAAGGCGGGGTCAATTACAGTGGTAAAAAAACAGTATAATAAATGTTTTCTGATGTCATATTGATTATAAAGGGGTGGTGGTGGTGGCAGGGCAGCTTTGATGGCACACGCCTTCAATCCCAGCACTCAGGAGACAGAGACAGGTAGGCGGGTAGCTCTGGGTTTTTGAGGCCAGCTTGGTTTATACAGAAAGGTCCAGGCCAGTCAGGGCTACACTGAGACCCTGTCTTAAAAATTAAGAGTGAGCCCTGAAAGCATGTACGTACAAGTAATACTATATGGGTTGAGCAGGTTGCATCTATATATTTAGAAGTATAAATATTGATATATATCAATAATGAAAGAATAAGCGGTCATGAATTTGGATGAGAGTAGAAGTTGAAGAAAGGGGAGGAGGGAAATGATGTAATTATAATTTCAAAAATATATATTTAAAAATTCAATAAAAAGTTAAACCTGGGGGCCACTTAGCTGTGGAGTGATAAAGAAAGCAGACAAATGTAATAGCCTGTCACTGGGGAAAGGGACTCAGGCATCCTCAGACTTGGGCAGACAGCAGCTTATTCTTGCCCATCCTCTGAGCTTCCTCATTCTCTGGAAAGGGAGCTGCGCAGCAGGTGGTGGCCTCTCTCCAGCTCCACTCAGGCAGTTTCATAGAGTCCCTCTAAGGTCAGGACCAGAGTCGCCTCCTGAGAGATCCTGAAGGTCAAGCAGGAGACAGCAACGGACAGCAAAGGAGCCAGCAGCCTTGGTCCGTATTCTCATGGCTCCGCGTGGCACCTTAGATGATCAGTCGGTTCTCTTTTCAAAATGGAGACTGGTGTTTTGACTTTGGAAAGTAGCTTTTCCTGTTGAAATGGAAACGTTATCAGAGGCGGCATGAATTGTGGGAAAGAGGGAACTATGGTGCGGAGCCGAGTTTGAGGTTCAAGGATAGGCTCCGAAGGCCATCTCAGGTAAACAGCAGGGTGTGCAGGGTGTGCGTGGTGATGTGTAAACATTGACATGGAACCAGCAGGGAACAGGGATAGGAGACCGGTGCTGTGGCATGACATGGCTCTGGCTTTACTGGAAACATGCTGTTTTATGATGGATGCAATAAAATCCTAAGGAAAAGACAGACACAAAGAGATGGAGCCGCTATTGCCTCTGATAGCGCTAGTCTTTCTGTTATCTCGGACACCTTTATTGGAAAAATGGCTGCGGACTGCGGGCTAATTTATTACAGGGTGAATCAGCACCAATGCTTTGCTGCATAGTAGAGATTCTAATAGAATAAACGTAATAATCCTGAAGCAAAACACCACATGTATATTGAGATAGATTCTTAGTAGGAAAGCTCCTCCTGTGAAACTCTTGTCGGGCGCGCATTGAAGAGGCATGCCGCATGCTGGGCACAAAGGAAGCTGCCTCCTTCTTGTTTCAGTTAATTCCTCAGAAATCCCATGCACGGTATTAGCAGGCAAGCCAGTGTCTCTGTCTGGAAGAGATAGCTGACCCCCTTATATGTGAGTTATCTCTTAGCTCAGTAAATTAGCCCTCAGTCCCACAACTATCTTACAAGTAAAGTGCTGGGATTAAAGGCCTGAGCCGTCCAACTGGGCAAGTACCTGTCACTCTCTTATTTGGGAAGGGCTTTTCCAGTTCCCTCCACTGAGATTTTACACATCTAGGCTGCATTTGCTCCTTGTGCCACACAGTGGCGCTACTGAACAAGAACCCTGTGCAGTCCTGTGCCTGGCTCAGGGTGGGCCCAGCTGTGCTGATTCAAGGCTGAGAGGCTCTTTCCTCCCAAGGTCATCCGTTCAAACACTGGGCCAGCTTTTCTATGAACTCCTCCAAATAAAGGATAGAGAAACTGAATTTTCAGATACTCAGTGTCTGGTAGAGCCCTACCATCAGACACCTCAGTACATTTAGTGTGTCTGGGAGTTGTTTTTGTTGTTGCTGCTGTTTCCCATGTTATCCGTCCTGATTCAAGACTTGAGGTGGTTCTTCCTGAGTTCACAGTGGGGTACGACCTTAGAGAATCATAACTACTGCACATTTTCACCTGCAAAGGTATGTTTTACCTCAGGTGCAAAGTCACAAACACCACAAAGGTCAGAAGTACCTAGCCCCAAAAGGTTGACACCCCCCCCATTCTCCTCTGTACAGAGGGTGTTCATCGTTCATTGAAAAGGACTTGGGCCTAGAATAACGTCAGGACAGGAGGAGAGACGTTTGTCATCTAGTTCCCTGGCTTTTACAAAATCTTTTCCTGACCCCATTTCTGCTGGTGGGCCTGAGGATATGGGATGCAGCTGGCAAGAGCAGCTGGGGGAGCAAGATTCTGACAGAAGGGCAGAGCCTGGGGGATGGTAGAGCCAAGAGCCTGGAGAGAGGTATCATGGGTAGTGTGCTTCATGAGAAAGTTCTCTGTGTTCCGGCTCTGGGCATCAGCACTGATGGCTGCCAGGGCCATTGTTACCCAACGGCAGCTGCTCTGCTGTAGCTAACAGAGCATGGCTGTGCAGGCCAAGCTGAGGTCTTGTCTATGTGATAAACACGATGTAGAATTTATCATCCAGATGGGAGACTCTTAGAACAAAGGGAGCACTGTGAAAATGAGAGCAGGGCACAGGTGTGAGCCAGAAAGGGCAACCGGGGGCTGGAATCGATATGCTCTGTAGATACTTTCAAACCGAGCCAATAACTGTGAATAATAAATTATTCCTGTTACTAAGGAAGCTCGGGAGGGGGAAGGCAAGTTTTGCCACCCAAAGGAGGCAACATGGTTGGAGAGAGAGGAGTCATACACAAGGCAGCTGCCAGCAACCATTCAATGGGTGCTTAGCAAGTGCCAACCAAACGGTAGTCACAGAATGTGTCAGGAAAGCCTGGGTGAAGCCCCAGATCCGTTATATCTGGGCAGTGACCTTGGGCAAGGTGCTTAGCCTCTGGCTGGACATCCACTCAGGTTGGCTGGTTGATTGACTGATTGATAATTCACCCAGTGAGTGAACCCCGTGGGCTTCCTCTGTTCAAGCTACTGGCATGGCCATAAGGACTCTTCTCTCTACAGAGAGACAGACCCAGTTCAAGTTGTTGCTCTGTGGCTTGCTTTGAGACTTTGAACCCTTATTGTACCAGCATCAGCCTCCCAAGTGCTGGAAAACCAGGCCTGCTTCGTCACGCCGAGCTCTGCTAATACCCGAGTCTCGACTTCTCAGCTCCTCGGACTGTGAGGAAAGAGTTTGTTGTTTGTAAGCTACCAAGTTTATGATAATGTTTGTTGCCGTTGTTGTAGCTGTGCAAACGGACTAAAATACTTCCTATAGGGCTGACTATCTGGTGCTATTGTGAATGTGGAAATTAAACAAGATGTCGTCTATGGAACGTTCTTTGATTCCTGACATAAGAAGGGACGAAGGATAGTAGCTGTGACTCCTGTTCTAGGGACCCTACTAGACCCACCACAGAGAACTGGGAGAGGATCACGGGAGAGGACCACGCCTGGGAGAATCCAGCAGGGACTCGGGGTGCTAAAGCTCCCTCTGCTGTAACCTCACAAAAGAAAGACTTATCGTTACTGCCAGTGTTTGGAGCATTGTCTTGATTCTTCTCTTTCTCCACCCGTAGGACTCCATCAACTGAAAAGGATAGCCCCAAAATGTATTATTACAGAGCCGTGGTTCTCAACCTTCCTAATGCTGCAACCCGTTAATACGGTTCCTCCTGTTGTGGTGACCCCAACCATAAAATTATTTTTGTTGCTACTTTATGACTATAATTTGCTACTGTTGTGAATCGTAATCTAAATGTATTTGGAGATAGAGGTTGTTTAGGGGTCATGACCCCCAGGTTGAGAACCACTGTCACAGACTTTTGGGGTGGGGGGCGTATTTCCAGGATTGGTTAAGTTACGCCTCTCACTATTTTCTCTGTTCAGTTTGGCCACATAATGTCACCTGAAATGTGGGTAGCCCAAAGTAGATTGTGAGCATAAAATGTGCAAGCTACGTAAAGAGGCCCTGGCTCAAAAAACAAGCAAAAAAGAATTCTGGATCTGGGGATGAAAGATTGCATCACATGACCCCTCTGAGTTGGGGCTTCTGGCTGTTGTGTTCTGAGGACTGAAGGTTTCTTCCTGACTTGCTAGACTGGAAACCTTCTCTGCTGCAGGGGACCTGTTACAGGTTCATCTGAATGGGAAAAAGATAGACACTGGAATTTCTACATTCTAGCTAAGGTTGCTCATCTCTGTCTTCATCCTGTCTGGCTCTACATCCCCCACAAATTCAGTTTTCCATTTTAGAGGTAGTAGGGTCTCCATGGCTACAACCTCCAGAATATTTTAGTTATTTCTGTAGTCGTTATTAGGCATAAAGAAGACATTTAAATTCTGCTCTTTCAGGCCAGCCTCACTCAAGCTGGCAGCTGCAGTTTTTCACAGATGAAATATATACATTCACACACGCGCATGCACACACACACACACGCACGCACACAGGCTCCGCATCTTTCTGAATGAACAAAAGCTGTCCTGGTGCCCACGTTTGAGTGGCAGCTTTCTGGTCTGTTCTTTGCCAGATCTTGGGGAGAGCCTGGTTTCTGTTGGCTTTGATGGCATCCCCGTCATGGGGAGGAGTTCTGCCCCAGTGTCATGTGGATTCTGGGAAGACTGGTAGAATTCTGAGTCCTCTCCTGGAGTGCTGGGTTCCCTCCCTCCTTTGTCTCATATGTATAACATGACATTTTTATGTGTGAAAAATGGCTTCTGTTGCTGGGCGGTGATGGTGCACGTTTTAATCCCAGCACTTGGGAGGCAGAGGCAGGTGGATCTCTGTGAGTTTGAGGCCAGCCTGGCCTGGTCTACAGAGTGAGTTCCGAGACAGGCTACAAAGCTACAGAGAAACCCTGCCATGAAAAACAAAAACAAAAAAAAAAATGGCTTCAGCGACATTCACAGCGCTCATCAGTGCTATCTGGTTCCAAAGGTTTTTCATCACTCCGAACAGAATCTCTGTGCTCATAACGTCTGGAGTTCCACCCATTCCTGCTCTACAAGCTGTTGTAAACTTTATTTGCTAAGAATTTGCCCATTGTAGGTACTACAGGCGACAGGATCGTGCCACACTGCGTCTTCTGGCGGGCTCTTGTTGGGTGCTGTGACATCCTCCAGGCTTTTCCATGCTGAAGCATCTGTCAGGCCTTTGCTCTTTTCAGGACTATATTCCACGGTATATAGAACCCGTGTTTGCTCGCCGCATTTTTCCACTGAGTATTTGGATTGTTTCTATCGTTTGGCTATGCATAATTTTTGTTCTTTTCCTTGTAAGTGAAGAAGCACTAGCATTGAACTTCTGCCTCTGAATGGTTTCCTGAAAGAATGGGTTCTTTGAGGAAGCTCATTGGCCCATGGAGACCATGCACCCAGCTAGCGATGAGGCTTAATCTAAAAACAATTGAACTGATTATAGCATAAATACTTTAGAAGAGAAAGACCAATGGCCTCATTTCAGGATAATATAGTTAGTCCAGGAGCTGCAATCTAGTCAGCCACGGAACCATGATTAAAACATAGGCACTAGAGAGCGAAGCAATAGCTTCAAAAGGCTTGACTGAAGGGCCGTGAAAGCCTGCTGAGCTGGACCCAGGTTGACTTCAGTGTAGAAAACACTCACGCACTCACACACGCACTCATACACATGTGCACTCACACACATGCATGCACGCACACATACACACATTGTACGGGGAGAGAAGCAGAAGATGACACCTCTTGGTACATGCTGCTGCTTTGTGGAACCAGCAAATGCCATAGGCTCGCCGGCCTTCAGAGAGCCCAGCTTTGCCCTCCACGCACACTTCTTGTCCTGTGTTGCGTGCCTTTGTCAGCATGCACCGTGGTGCACTTGTGGGGGCCAGCGTTCTGCTCTCGTTGCCCCTGCACTTGCATCCTGACTGCCAGTGTTAGGAGCTGGGCGATCTTGGATAGCCTACTGGATCTCTGTGCTTCCTCTTCTTTCTCTTGTGTGATTGTACTGCTGACTTCAGGGGTGTTCATGAGGATTAAATATTAGCGTGTGTGCACCACTGTTTCCTAGCCGGTGCTTTGTAGGGGTCTGGTCAGTAGTGAAAAGTCAGGTAACCAAACAGAGCCCGCCAAGTGGGGGGCAGGCAGGGAAAGATGTCGTGTGTGATTGTTTCGTAAGTGTGACCTCAAATTCAGATACTTATGTCAGCATCTCCATGTAAGCAACTGATACAGCAATTCAGTTACTCTGGGGACTCCTCTCATGCCACTTACCATGGGACCCTGGCTATGTCACCTGTGGTAAGGTATGAACTAGTGTTCTATATGAATCCTATAGTCTGCTAGCCAATACTATAATCATGGTGCATCAAATCATTAAATTCATGAAATACTTAAAATTACAATTTTAATTATAAATTATGAATCTGATTTTCTTTTTACTTTTTTATGAACCAACAAGACAGTAGCTTACTCCAGGCTTAAACGCAAGCCTTTGGGGTATTTTCTAAAACAACCCGTCCTGTTTCATCACAGGTGGGAAGGGCCAAGTGGATGGTTGAAGCATGATTAATTAAAAACTCAGAGACAGAAATTGGGGCTCAACCTGAAGATCAGAAAAAGCCAAGCACTGAGCTCTTACCTCGACCTCAGTCTGAAAATGGTCATCCTGCCTCCAGGAATCTCCCCTCTTATATTCCTCTCTAGTTCTGGGATTAAAGGCAAGCACCACTACAGCTTGGTTTCTATGGCAAACTAGTGTGGCTACTGGGATTAAAGGTGTGTATCACCACTGCCTGGTCTGTAAGGCTAGCCAGTGTGGCTGTTTTACTTTTATGATCCTCAGGCAAGCTTTATTTATTATTAAAATACAGATTAAATGCCCCTACAGATGGTAGCAAGTGGTTCAGATAGGCTCTGGCCTCACATTGTGGTTCCTTTGGAACCATCACTTCCCCAGGCTCTGCACAGGAAGGCAACCCTGGCCAACAGAAGGAAGAGGCAGGTTGTAGGGCTGATGTAGTGTCCCTCGCCAGAATGTCTTCAGGTACGCACCTCAAAAACTGCACCTCTAGGTTGGACTGCTGGGGCACCTGGCCTTTTAGCGTAGGTTCTGGGGGTTGAACTCAAGTCCTCTGGCTCGTAAGACAAAGCATGTTACTGATGGGGCCATCTTCCCTGCCCACAATTTTATATTTTCAGAGAAATGCTGACAGCATTTGTATGAAACTGTGAGCCGAAGAGAAAGAATCTAGTGGCTGACTTTCCTCACCTGAGTCTTGACTGCCAGTTTCAAAGCCATTTTCTCACTCTTGGTACTGCTTGGGCCCTTTAAGTCTAGGCTTATATGTATTTTAAGCAAGAGATGTATATTAGGGCTCTCTAAAGGAAATAACTTATAGACTGATTATATATATATATAATATATATGATACATATATGTTCATTTATATATAAATAGAATATATTATTAATAAATTCATATATATGGATAAATTAAAATTATATAAAAGTAAGTCCAATATGTATTTGTGTGCAAGCAAACGCTTCCTTTTCCATGCCCTTTTATGTGGGCTGCCACCGGAAGGTGTGACCCAGGTGGGCGTTCCCACCTCAAATAATCCAACAATAAGAGTTCTTAGTAGTTCATGGCTGCTGGAGGAGGGGGAGCAACTTCCTCGGTGGTGTAGACACGGGCACGTCGCTCATCATCCATCAAAGAACCTCCACGTTCACACGAATAACCCTAGCAAGCTCAAGAGGGTCACGTGAAAAGGACATGAGAATAGGACTTGCTGGGGAAAGGGGTTCAGAGCAGAGCAAGGGGGACAATGGGGACAGGGGAGTGGAAATGACCTCTTTCTCTTCCAGCTGTTGGCAGATGTATGTAGGTAGATAGATAGATGATAGATAGGATGGATAGATAGACAGACAGACAGACAGACAGACAGATAGATAGATAGAAAGATGTAGGTAGATGATAGAGATAGATGATAGATAGATAGATAGATAGATAGATAGATAGATAGATAGATAGATAGATAATAGAGATAGATGATAGATAGATGATAGAGATAGATAGATGATAGATAGGATAGATAGATAGATAGATAGATAGATAGATAGATAGATAGATGGATAGATAGATAGATGTAGATAGATGATAGAGATAGATAGATGATAGATAGATAGATAGATAGATGTAGATAGATATTGATAGATGATAGATAGATGTAGATGATGGATAGAGATAGATAGTAGGTAGGTATATAGGCAGACAGATAGATCCCATATGCACATAGATAGATCCCATATATATATGATTTATTAGAGCAGCTTAAAGCCTGTGATCTAGCTAGCCCAAGACGGCTATCTCCTGGCAGGCAGGTCGAGAATACAGTGGTTGTTTGTCATCGGGGCTCTCAGCAGTCCCAGTCAGGTGTTTCTGAAGAGTTGCCGATTCCGTGGTGTAGGAATCCGGATGAAGTAGGTTCTCACATAATGGAGGAAGACCTCGGCAACAGGATAGATGAAACTGCCATGGAGAGTTAGGGCAAGCAAACGCTTCCTTTTCCCGTGCCCTTCACACGGGCTGCTGCCGGAAGGTGTGACCCAGAAAATCCCTTGCCAGCGCCCAGTCGCTTGGGTCTTAGTTGATTCCGAATGTGGCCCACACCAGGATCAGCCATTACAAGATGGCGCGTTAGAATAGCCAAGTGCACCTGTTAGCCAAAGAGAAACGGGAAATTATTCTGAATCAACAGGAGCATGAGTAATAAATTTGAAATATTTTTCTTTTTTTTATAATTATTAAACTTCCTTTTTTAAGATTTTTTTTTTAGATTCAGTGTCTGTCTATGGGTGTGTGTACATGCATGCAGCAGCTCTCCAGGGCCACAGGTGTCATACCCCGCCCCCTGATCTGAGTCACAGGGGGTTATGAAGCCACCCAGTGTGGACACCTGAAGTGAAATAGAATCCTCCCAGGAGCCATGTTCACTCCTAACTGCTGAGCCATCTCTCCAGTCCTGAGGATTCTTCTGGTGGCTCCTTCTCACGCTGCCTATGAGGGCTCCTGGTGTACTGGGAATGGGCTGTGCCTTTAGCGCCCTCCTCCACCCACCCCTAAGGCACTGCATAAACAGTCCTTTTCCCTCTATAAAAAGCCTGGACGCCTGGCTGTGGCCGCTGGGCAACTGTGATCACTTCCTGCTCCAGCTGTGGGGACACGAGTTAGCAGAGATTCCCATAGGCCATTTCCTGGTTGCATTGGACCTCGACCCTGAAGATATGGCAGATGGACGGACACCAAAACAGGCTCCCCTACCTACAGGAGGACCCGATTCTCCAGATGTTCTCAGGCCCCAGCAGGAAGAGCTTTGAACACAGCACCAGGCTGAGGATGCAGGTGTGGGGCTAAGGGATGGGATGACCTTGTGTTTAGCGCGCCTAAGCCCAGGGCTCAGTCCCAGCACCCATTCAGCCTGCCCAGGCCCAGGGCTCAGTCCCAGCACCCATTCAGCATGCCCAGGCCCAGTGCTCAGTCCCAGCACCCATTCAGCATGCCCAGGCCCAGGGCTCAGTACCAGAACCCACTGAGCATACCCAGGCCCAGTGCTCAGTCCCAGCACCCACTGAGCATGCCCAGGCCCAGGGCTCAGTCCCAGCACCCACTGAGCATGCCCAGGCCCAGGGCTCAGTCCCAGCACTCACTGAGCATGCCCAAGTCCAGGGCTCAGTCCCAGCACCCACTGAGCATGCCCAGGCCCAGGGCTCAGTCCCAGCACCCAAGGAGAAAGGAAACCCATTCAAAGCTCTGCTTGCAGTCTCTCCTGTTAGCTCTGGACAGACTTCTTGTTTATGCCAACGTTATTTATTCCTCGGGCCATGAACACTACCCGAGTGAACTTTGACTTATATGATGCTGTGACTTCCTTTGAAGGAGGAGTTATTTTAATGTCCCCATTTCTAGAAGCTAAACACTGTTTTGCTCAGGAGCGATGGGGTAGGGGATGCGCTGCTCCAAAGCTGGAGCAGGTTCTGATCCAGGACCAGCAGATAACCGAACCTCAGCTCTCAGCCCTGACTTCCCAGGTGAGCCTGTATGAGAGGCACAGCCTGGAGATTTGTCGGGAATGACGGAAGCTGCGGGTAAAGAGAAAGGAGCCCTCAGAGGAGGGCCAGCGATTCACGCTCCCTCTGTCCTATGTTCCCAAGTTTTAGGGGCCTTCCCTCAAATCAGTGCCCACGTGCGTTTTGCATTTTTGGGTGTTTTGCCATCTTCTCCTAAGGGCTACATGAGGACACACTTCTGAGTTTTTCCATCCTGCCTGCTGGCCTGAAGGGACCCCACTGTCCCTTCCTGGTGTCAGGTGAGACCTCTCTTCCTGATGTTCCCTGCCTAGGAGTCAACTTCACACTTAGTCACGAGCCACTGCATTCGGAGCGCTCCTGCATGCTTCACCCTTCGGGCATTTTATAATTCCGTCTCCTCAATCTGTGAAGAAACTGGTTTATTGTCATTCTACCTCCTCTGTCATCTGTGACTGATAAAAATTGCCCCCGTATCTAGATGTCACGGCTATGTCTTGTGAGGGAGTCAAAGGAAGGAGGGCTTTGGAGAGTTGGGAGGGAAATCTTCACTTTCTCTTTGTATTTTCCTGGTGTCCCGCTTACACTTGTTATTGTCGGGATGAAACACCACAACCAAAGCAGCCTGGAAAGAAAGGGTTTATTCAGCTTACACTTCCATCACTGAAGGAAGTCAGGACAGGAACTCAAACAGGGCAGGGACCTGGAGGCAGGAGCTGATGCAGAGGCCATGAATGAGTGCTCCTCATGGCTTGCTCAGTCTGCTTTCTTATAGAACCCAGGACCAGCAGCCCAGGGATGGCCCCACACAAGAGGATGGGCCCTCCCCCAGCAATTATTAATTAAGAAAATGCCCCACAGTCAGATCTCATGGGGGAAGTTTCTCAGTTGAGGGTCCCTCCTTTCAGATGACTCTAGCTTGTGTCAAGTTGACATAAAACTAGCCAGCAGCCGACCTGCAACATCCACATGAACACCTGTGCTCTCCCCAATGATCATAAAGCCCCCTTCACATTCCTGAGTCATTTCGGTGATAGGCCCAAACCACCATGATAACCACCTCTGAAGCCAACCTTGTCATGAAGACAGCTCCTACCCTTCTTGTAGATTAAATGTTTTCCTGCTAGAACCTTTTCTAGCCTGTGCCTTTTGGAAGTAAAGAGCGTGGTTTCTGAGGTAAGCAGTTATCTATCTGGTCTACCAGCTGACAGACACCCTCAGCCTTCCTTCCATCTCACCTGGTGTTTAGTCTCCCTGTTACCCAGGCACATGCACACACAGCTTTCAAGAAATGCTGGTGAAGGAATTCAACAGAGCGTCTCTTCGGGGAGAACAAAAACATGATTCTTAGGTGTGTTATGGGGCACGGTTTACACTTTTAGTCTAGGAATAATGTTCATCCTGACTTTTTTAAATGAAATATTTCTATGGATCCTTTGAGGATTTCAAGCATGTATGTGATGTAGTTTGGTCACATTTACCCCCTAACTGTTCTTCCAGATCCAGCTTCCACCACCATTCAAACACACACACACACACACACACACACACACACACACACATAGAAAACTCACCAGTCCAATTTATGCTGTCTGTAAACATGCAGGGTTGACCTCCCAGGGACCACACCCTTAAAGAAAACTAACGCTTCCTTCCTCAGAAGCCAGCAACTGCCAACAGTGCCTCACCTAAGGGTGGGGGCTCATCATTCCCCATCCCTCCAGTTACTAAGGATAAGTCTTATTTACATAAATATTCTTAAAACACACCAGAATCTTTGTAAACTAATAAGGAATACAGCAAGTATCAGGTTGTTGTGTTTGAGTGTAAATATCACACTTAAAATACAGGTTTTAAGATTTTGAAAAATGATCCAGCTGACTTTTAGTCGACAACACACGCTCACTCCTGTTTGGTGCTGGGCTTCTGTATCTGGATCCTTTTCTTATCATTGGTTTCTCTGCGAACACAATCAAATCTTCATTTTGCATAATTTTATCATGATGGATCATGCTACCCTTTTTAAAAAAAGCAAGCAATTGGCTTGGAAAATTAGAATGATGTTCTCTATCATTTCATATACTGTCACATATCCCCAGAGGCATGAGGATATTGGCAAATTCATGCTCCATTATTCAAATAGAGTCACTGTCCCCCACACCACACCCTTGCCTTTATAGCTCTCTCCTTTAACAAAATTGCTCACATGGATTTCATATTTTCTCTCTGGCATTCTTTAGCTATAATCACTCTGTTCCAGCCCATGCTCAAATCTGGGTTTGTGAGATTTTGAGAGTAGACATTAGAGTCCTCAGACACAGCCTCACGGCGGAAGAATGATGCTGCCGCTTCCAGCCATTTGCATCAGGGTTTTGTTTGTGCTTCGGAATGCGCTGTGCCTGCCTCGTAAATCTGAGGCGTTTGCTGGTTATTCATGGTGAATGCGTAGCTCTAATGTCACCTCTGCCTAGCTCATCTCTGCAGCTCGCCACAGAGGCTGTGCTTGCTGGCCCCATGTCCGCTAAGCGGCTCCTGCTAATAAACTCTGCAATCGCAGTTAAGCTTGAATGGCCAGAAGTTACATCCATGTAGAAAAGACAGAAGGTGGTTTTCTTTGCACTTGCAAAGAAATGTAGTGAGGTCGGTACATTCCTAGGTCCAGCAATGTGAGCAATTTTAAGTATGTGATTATCTATTTGTGAGGGACATGGGTGGCAGGATGTTTCCGCTTGGCCTGGCCTGGTTAGCAGAGGGGCAAGTGGTAAGGTTTGTATGTGAGTGCACACACATGCTCATGTGTTTAGCCACTTTTTGATCACTGGATCATGAAATGTAAGTCTATCTGATGCCGCTCAGCTGTCCCAGGTCAGGTGTGAAGGCCAAGAGAAGCTCAGAGTGTTTGACCTATTTACGGACATTTGGAAAGATTTTATTTTCTGCCTTTATTCTAGTGCCGTCCTTTATCTCCTGGGATTTGCTGTGATGTGAGGACTAGAGACTGAGCCACTCTTACTAGCATCGAGAAGAGCAGGAAAATATTGTTGGTGGTCACTGGTGTGCGAGGGATGAGGTGGGCTTGCAGGGTGATCTGTGAGTAAACACACCCAGGCATGCCAGAGGTGTCCTAGAAATAAAGCCAGTCTGTCCTGGTGGCGCCCACGGCTTGTCCTTTAGTGGAGCCTTTGTTGGATTCATTCTGATCACTTTGTGGCTATATAGTCACCATGGCTTCCTGCCTATTAAGCTTTCGTTCTTACCTTCTCTGGATATGGGATGAAAATGGTAGATTACATAGGCAAGGAGGAAGGTTTTTCCCTAAATGCACACACACGTGCATCTGCATTCACACATACACACATGCATATGCACACATACATACACACACATATGCACACACATGCGTATGCACACACACACCATCCTCCCTAAGCCTCTGCTGTGCTTTCTCCCAAGTCCCTGTGCTGACTGAGGAAAATACAAAGTTTTCTGCCCCTACCTCTGAACCTTGCTATCTGACCCCTTAGACGAGTACTTAAATCTTGACTCTCCAATTCTTTAATATTTAGATACTATTTCACACAACATTTGAAGGATCTAGTGAAAGAAAAATACTGTGAGTTTCCTGTAAATTCATCCAGGAAGGTACCGTGTTTCGCTCGCATTTGTAACACTGGGTACTGCTGGGCGTGGACTTTGAGTCAGTCAGTGTCGGTGGTGAGAACGAGTGTGTTTAAAAGATAAACTGATTGGCCGGGTGGTGGTGGCGCACACCTTTAATCCCAGCACTAGGGAGGCAGAGGCAGGCGGATCTCTGTGAGTTCGAGACCAGCCTGGTCTACAAGAGCTAGTTCCAGGACAGGCTCCAAAGCTACAGAGAGACCCTGTCTCGAAAAACCAAAAAAAAAAAAAAAGATGAACTGATTTGATCATAAAAGGCGCATCCTCTGTTTTACTAAGAACAGTTATATCTTGTTTTACTAAAAGCTGAGCAGGATGGTAAGGGGCAAAAGAGAATGGGTCAAACCAAAACTGACAGAACCGAGTTATAACTCTGTCCATTAGTAGACTTTTATCGAGGAGCCGGTATGTGCTGAATGCTGTTCTAGAGGCTGGGGTTGTGGAGACTGAACAAGAGAACCAAAACTGTGCCTTTGCAAAGCCTTCTCAGTAGGGGAAAGACATATAGTAAACCTCATAAAACGGTTAGTGTTGAAGTCTTCAGTGTTAATTAAGGCAGACAGTAATGTGCACAAGGAGGGTCAGACATTAAAACTGTAACCAGAGATGTGAGAGAGGGCACCCTAGAAAGTTGATGTTGGGGTTACCTTGAAGGAGGTGAGCGGGTTATGCGCGTGGGTGCTATCCTAGCTGCCTTGAAACTATACAGAGCAAACTCACAGCAGGAATATAACCGATGCAGTGTCTCCTTGGAGACCACCATAAAGGATGGGGTCAGAAGCACTGCAATGTTTTCTCTTCACGGGAGATGGTCGGTAGTGTTGGTTCTTGAAGCAGAGCACCTTGTGAGTGCGGACTGAGTTCTTCAAGGAATGGCTGTGTAGGAAAGGAGTGGAATGGGGAGCTGCAGCGGAAGAAATGGCTGCTCTTGCCAATGCGTGGCAGTTTGTTAGTGATAATAGTTACAGTAGAGGCGTGCTCAGTCTGCAAGCACAGCATAGGCCCTGGGTGAAGTCCTCGCCTGGGTCCTTGTCTCCTCAGAGAACGAATTCCGCCGAGAGAGACACAGATGTTTTAAGCAAAAGCTTATTTAGCAAGGCAAATTGCAATCCAATATGAACTGACCCCAGGTGAGTGCAGCAGCCATTTGGTTTCTACAGTGTGGATTTCTAAGAAGTTTATGGGCCTCTCTCTCCTGTGATGGTATTGCTAAGCTCCTCCCCAGGATGCTACCTTTAGTTCACCCCTCTGTACCTCACATGCTCTGGATTTTCCTTCCCTGGTATTGGGGGGTTTGCTGGTGGGATACAAAGAAAGCGCCCTGCCATTCCATTTCTGAGATGGTGGCAAGAACCTACTTCACCTCAAGATGCCAAGCCACAAAGCAGCATTTTAACCCCCAGGCAACACTCCAACAGTGGTTTCCTTGGTTACCTCATCCATCATGCCCTGCCTATCTAGTCAGATAGATAGGAAAGATCAACATGACACCACCTCCCCTCATCACGTCTGCCTCGCCACCTCCTCTCACAGAATCAGAGATAAAATACAAATCAAGACAGGTTCTCTCCTCAACTGGTTCAACATCTGGATAGAGATGCTGACCTTGAGCAAATTGTGTAAATAATCAATTCCTGGCGCAGTTAAACAGAAGCTGTGACAGGGGTGTGTAGATGGAGCCCGGTTAGGTCTTGATGCTCAGAGGTCTCTGGAGAGGGAGGATGTTGGAAAATGTGAGCACCTAGGTAGAAAGGATGGTCTTTGAGGGAACAGGAACACCCAGGGAGGCCAGTAAGGGGCGCCATTGGTGTCAGGGAACTGAAGACTCCTCCTACAGAAGGTACTCACCACCACTTTTTGCTCTGGCACCCCCAGAGTCACATGACTGAAGTCACTGATGGCACTCACCCATCATTCATGGCTTCTAGCTACAGAGCCACAGCCTCCCAGAACCAGGAGGGAAGGAGGGAGCGAAATGGAAACATGTATCACCAGCTGCATCCCTCAGGGGACCCATGTGCCTCTCATGGCTAGATGGTGGCAATGGCTCCTGTTCCTTCTTTCTCTGTGGGTCACCATCTTGCTCTTGTTCTAATTCTCCGTGATCATTCGGCAATTGGGAGTACGCTCTCAGCTCTGGGGGAGCTCGTTTCTATAAAAACACCAATGCAAGTACACCCTTCTCAATCAGATTAATGGTGTTTATTGAGCAATTACTGGTGCCGGACATGATGTTGTCATCCTTTCCATTCACTCAGGGAAGGGGGATCCCCTTTCTCTTCCTTTAGTCCTCTTGACAGCATGAGGATGTAAGTCCCAATGGTGCCTATTTACTGTATAAATGGCCAAGAGACATCAAAGATGCCCCCAAGGTCACATGGCATAGTACTGTAATCGCGACTCTGATTTAGTTGTTCGATGCAGGAGGGTCACAGAAGGCACTTCCATGCTAGTCACTGGGCTTCTCACTCAGTCTGCATCTCGTGGACAAGTATTTCAGACGTTTCATAGATGGACAGTCTGTCCTGCCACTGGCCAGGATGGGGAGGAGTCCCAGGATGCATTTTAGCATCACCAGCCACTCAGACACAGCCCAGTGAGGGGCACAGCAGGATGGGAGTGGGAGGGGTGGATTGGGTCACCCTCCCCTGGGGACACGGCTGTGTGAACTTGTCAGAATTGCTCATTTCTTCATAGTTCTCATTCTTGTGCTGAAATCAAAACCTCTCAAAGCAGAAGGGTGAACGTACCAATGAATCTGCCAAGACGTGCAACCTATACCCCAGACTCTCGCTGCTTCCTTACCCCACGTAGGATGATTTTTGTAGCACCATCCCTGCTAAGCCCGGAAGCAGTATGCCAAATAAAAGTTATGAACTATTCTTGGACTCCATGGGGGCCTGAAACCATTTGCTAAATGCATTTGTGACCCCCAGAGGAAGTCTAAAATTGGGGACTTGAGCCTCTGGTAAGAGACGTGGCCTGGATGCTGAAGTTGACCTGTTTGCTGCCCCAGTCCAGGAAGATCAGTGCCCTGTCCTGCTGTGGCGGTGATCACTGTTACATGATAGTTTATGGTTTAAAATAAGAATGTTTAGTGTCTTGAGTTGAGCAGAGATTCGTCGGGATCAGAAATTCAGCAGCTCCACTGGTAGGGCTGTAGCAGACCTTGGGGACCACTGAGGCCCAGGAGCTCCCCATGCTTCTCCAGCACTGGCCCCTCCCGTGGTGCCATCCACCCTACCTCAGCAGTCCAGTGGCAATGGACATAGAATTTATCTGAAGCTCTCGATTGTCTACACTCACACGGTCTCTGTGCTGGGTCGGCTGTGTAATATGTAAAGGCCTGGGGGTGACCATCTCATCTGAGGCCTGTCTGCTAGCTCATGGGTCCTTTGAGAGGGCAAGATAAGTGCACCTCCAAACGCTGGCCGTGTGTTAGGGAGAAAGCTGAACTAGCAGATGCAGGAGAAGGGGTGCCACAAAAAGTTGGCTGTGCTCTCTAGAATGGCAGCAGAGTCACAAGGGTCATCTCTCATCTTTACAGCCCCTTATTTCCTAGATTTTTTTAAACTCAAAGACAGTTTTTCACCGTGTGATTCTGGCTGACCAAGAGTTCTCTAGTAGACCAAGCTGGTCTGAACTCACTGTGATCCTCCTGCCTCTGCTTCCTGAGTGCTGGCTCAAGGCCTGTGTCACCAAGCTTAGCTTCTTACGTGTTTTACAGCCAGTCACGCTGTTTCCCCCACCTTAGCTTGGTTTCCCCTGCTTACAGCGACAGTTACCCATGCCCCACTCCATCCAAAAATGCTTCACGGAAATTCTAGCAACAAACAATTCAGTAACCTTTATTGCAGTTCAATGATGGCCTTATTTTCTTATAAGTTTTTGTTAATCTCTTGTGTCCGATTTATAAATTAAACTTTTTCATGGATACATATATATATAAGAAAAATAGTATAGCTATGTATCCACAACTCTCTGTGGATCCAGACATCCACACAGGATCTCAGAACATATCCCATTCAGATAACAGGGAACTACCAAAATGATGCATTCTTCTGGTGATGAGACGGGCGAAAAGTGATGTTTCCATATTTTAAGGAGGGAAAGAATATTGTTAGACAATACTCAGTTGAGATTTTTCTATCAAAAATATGTTTTATTGATATCAGTGTAAAAAATAAAACTTTGAAAAGAGCCCAAGGCCAGTCCTTCCCCAGTCTAAAATGCATATGCTGTAAAATAAGCCCTACAGTGTCTTAGAACCTGCAGCCCTGAGCTCACCCAGAGAAAGCAGGGCTTCATCTCCTGCCGTGGGGGAGATGACAGAACAGTCTATCGAGTCCACAGCCCAGCAGCAGCCTTTGTTCCAGGTCAGCTTACACCTTAACCCCGTCACCTCAGGCAGGGAAAGTGGTCGTAGGTGTGTGACCGTCACCCAGGAAGCACGAGTCATTTCTTGGAAAAGAGACTTCACTGTAAGCAGTGGAATTGTTAACTGACTTCAACGAGCCACTTAAACTTCCTTCCTTCCTTCCTTCCTTCCTTCCTTCCTTCCTTCCTTCCTTCCTTCCTTCCTTCCTTCCTTCCTGATTTATATGTGTGCCTATGTAAATTTACTTGTACTACCTGTGTGTGCAGGAGTCCATGAAGGTCAGAAGAGGGCACCCGATCTCCTGGACCTGCAGTCACAAACAGTTGTGAACTGCCCTGTGCGTGCTTGGCGCTGAACCTGGGTGCGCGGCAAGAGCTGCAAGCTCTTTTAACTGCCGCGCCATCTCTCCAACTTCTTCAGCTATTTTGTTGTCCGCGTGGGGCTGTGAGTCCTAGACCCTTACCTCAGCTTGTCTTACCACAGACTAGAGACAATACTCTGTTACAGAAAACGATGATGTCGGGATGTTAGACGCCTCCCCAGTCCTCTCCATACCTAACTCTTCCCTTGATGCGTTATGGTTTAACGTCCTAAGCTGCCTGAGTGTGCAGCCAACTGCTTCGGGTGGCCTCCCATCACCCTCCGCTAGTTTTGCAGAAGGGGCGCTCTCAGGCCCCTCCAGTTCTTGCTGAGCCATGCTTTTTCCCCGGTAAGAATCATAAGCAGACAATGCACGCATGAATTTGTAGATTTGAACCATCAGTCAGATGCGGACACCTGGAATAAGCCATAGTACAGGGCGCGCTTTTCCTGTTGTTGATAGCATGTGTAATCTTCTTCCTGACATTTTAGGAACCGTTTCTCTAGCTGTGTGTTCATAATTGAAACAGAAGAGACAAAGTGACTGCTTAGTGGGAGGATTGAGCTCCCCACAAGAGGCAGGTGTTTCAACCACCCTGCTCTCTTCTGGGGACCGCTGAGGGTTCTGTGTCCTTCATTACAGCCAATGTGAGTTTGGCCGCTAGCACCTTGTAAATTCCATTTTAGGAGAGTTTGGTGCAGTTTGCACAGAGACTTCTCCTCCAAAGTTAGCCAGGCTGCCGAGGGTAAGTTATGGGCTTTTCCCTGGAAAATCTAATTCTGGGAGCAGAGGAGTGAAGACAGGGAGTTTTCAGAACCTTTTGGGGAATCACAGAAGTGCAAGGCTACATGCTCCTCCCCTCACAGATGCAGAACAGAAGAAGGGGGACCGTGCCCTTCGCTGGCCACCTCTGTCTTTAGTGGAGGTGTGGTGGGTTTGTTTGTTTGTTTTGAACTGTGGTTTCTTTTCTTTTTAGATAGAAAGTTGGTTTCACCTGTCAAGTTCTTGGTTCTCTACTGATGATTTGGTGTCTTCTCATGTATTTGTTCTTTTCCATCTATACCAAAATCTATACTTCTCTTCTCTTCTTCCCTTCCCTTCCTTTCCCTTCTCTCCCCTCCACTCCTCTCCCCTCCCTTCTTCTCCCCTCCCTTCTTCTCCCTTCCTTTCCTTACCCTCCCCTCCCCCATCCTTCCTCCCTTCCCTTCCCTTTTCTTCTCCACTTCCCTGGAAGATTGCATGTGGCCCAAAATAAACTAAGAAATCCATACTGCCCTTCTTGGAGTAAACCGCAGAGAATAGGATGCCAGTGTTTGTGAATCAGGTGTGTCTCACCTGAGGAAACACGGAACTAAAGCAAAGGTCCTTGAGAAACGGGCAAGGTGTCTGGAACGGAAAGAGACTGAGGGTACACTGGTGTTGACTCAGGGTCTGCACAACTCTTGGGCAAGCAGTTCTGAGGGTGCCCTGTAGGAGTCTGGGTAGACGTGGGGTACTCAGAGTGTTTCAAATTTGAAGCCAACTTCTGCTCCTACGCCCTGTCTCAAAACCCAAAGCAAATGAAGGAGCTAAGCAATGGAGTGACATAGTCTGGCTTGTGGTTTTAAAAAGTCACTCCAGGGGCTGAGCGAATAGATGGGGGCTGGAAAGTGGGACTCAGGAAGGGAAGACCTTACAGAACCAGGAAGGACCCATAGTGTCCTCACTGGGGTTGTGATGAAGATGGCGGGCAAGGTGGATTGGAAATTTTGGTGAGAAAATCAATGTCCTATGCCAAAGGAATTAAAACAACAGAAGTCACAGGCGACCCTTGTCTCTTGGAGTGAGCAACCGGAAGGTGGGGCGGGAAGTCCTTTATAGAGATGGGGTCCACTGGGGTCTGGGAACCCAGGAGTCTCTAGCGCCTGTTCGTTCTGAGCACTTCCAGTGTGTGGCCCTGAACTGGGCACGCAGGACGCCCACTGAAAGGGACATGGTCTCTGCCTCTGTGTGTGATCCTACACAGAACCTGCCAGTTCTGCCTTCTCACTCTCCTTCGTTGGTTCCATCCATTGCCTACGATCTGAATGTCAGAACGTAAGGCCCCAAGTGCAATGGCTCTAGAGACTTCGAATGAGTCTTTGATTGCAAGCTCTATACATGCTGAAGCCTCCCATATTCATATTGGCTGTGTGGACCCCTTCTGACTCCAGACTGCAGATTTCTGCTGCCGTGTGTATGATAGACATGACCTTCTGTTTTATTTTGCCCCCTCCCCTTCGTTCCCCCCACACCTTACAACCCGGGAACCCTAGCATCGAGCTGTCCCACCATTGCTGCTGTGAATGCCCTGATTCCAGCCAGCACAGCCTGTGGCTGGGCCACCGCAAGGCCTTCCTCACAGGTCTTCCTCAGGGTTCTCCATCGTGAGCTTGTCTCAGCCCCGAAGCCACAGCAGTGGAAACAAAGCACTCCTTCACTCCTCTAGCTCAAGGCCAAGTCCTTGCACAGATGATCTGATCCCTCGTGGCCCTGCCGGCCTCATCTTCTCATCCTCTCATGCCCTGTGCTCTGCCACATTCTTTGTCATGCTAAGTGTGCCCCTAGTTCAGTTTAGCCAGCCGTTCTTCGTGGCTCTGCTTTTGTCCATGGTACTTTCTCGACAGGGCCTTCTCTGGCTTCTTAGTCAGAACTCTGGCACATCTGGCACTCGCCTCCCATCCTCTTTATCTTCTCCGTGGCACGCGTGTACTCAACATTTCACTTCCTGTTCTCATTTCCTATATTACTGTTCTTATTTCCTGTATGTCTCTTGCTACTGATTAGAAACACCATTTAGGGAGGTCTTGGCCTGTCTTGCCCCCGTGTGTCCTCAGAACTCTCTCCGACAGACAGTTGGTGCCTATTTGTGACAAAGGGGTCACTAGAAGACCGCTCTTCTCGTCCACTTCCTACTAATGTCTTATGAAATGGTTATAATTTCTGCATGCGCTTTGTTCATAATATAATAAAGGGCAGAATGAAAAAGCCAATGCACAGACACCCATGGCTGGTTTCTCAGAGAGCTGTGTGACTTAGATCGGGTCAACCAGTATTTCTGAGTTTTAATCTCTTTGCTAATAAAATGGAGAAAGTGTACCCTGCCAGTCACACAGGGTTAACGTGAACGTTCAGTAAAATAGTGTATGAAGGATAATTGTCTTACTCTTATTTTCCTGAGACAAAATATCTGGGGCTGTATTCACATGGAGGTCAGTGTATTTATTTCAGTTTTGAAGGTAGAAAGGCTATGGTTAGGTGGCTCTGTCTGTTGACCTCTGGTAAGGGCCTTTGAGCCATGTCACAGCATGGCAGGTGTCATGTGGGGCACGTATGACACTGAGAGGTCACATGGCAAAACAGAAAGCAGGAAGCTGGGCAGGGGCAAGCCTGGCCCTTCTGTAAAACCCATTTTCTCAGGAGCTGATGCAAGGGACTTATCCCTCCCTGCAAGGCAGCATTACAGCATTATAACCCCACAACCTACCTACCTTCCACCAGGCCTCGCCTCTTAGTGACTCTGCTGTCTCAGCACCACTGGGAACCAACCTGCAGTGCACCAGGCTATAGCGTTACCACAAAACCATTCCTAACTCAACACCAGACCTTTTTATACGCAATGCCTCATCGCATCCTCACGTCAGGGGAGCGGAATGTGAACCTGCAATGTTAAACTCATTTCACCGAGGCACACTCCTGAATTAAATCATTTCCTCAACAATTAAACAACAAGAGCTAGCTTTTGACCCCAAGCATCTTCTTTTTTAAAAAAATCTTTTATGTGTGTGTATGTTCATGCATGGGCAGGTGTGCATGGCAGATATCCTGGGAATGGGAGTTACAGGGACCCTGAGCCTCCCAGTGTGGGAATGTGGGTGATGGGAACTGAACTCAGGTCCTCTGCAAGGGCAATGCGTACTCCTTCCTGATGAACTCTCTCCGGCTCCTGAACCCCTGCACTCTCCTCTGTCCTGTTATGTTTAATAGCATAAAATCAGCTAATGGCTGTGAAGCGATGAAGAAGATTTGACCCAGGACTCAACTTCTGTCTCTGTACTAGTTTCTTCCTGACCATTAACTAATACAGTATTTCCCTGGAGTTACTCTCCATGCCCTTCATCTATACAAATAGGCACACAGTCCTGTTTTCCAAAAGAAAACCCCCAGACCTTCCTCCCCTCTACCCAAAGAATGAACGTCTATCACAGGTCTACTCATGAATGAACGTCTATCACAGGTCTACTCATGAATGAACGTCTATCACAGGTCTACTCATGAATGAACGTCCATCACAGGTCTCCAGGTCTACTCATGAATGAACGTCTATCACAGGTCTACTCACGATTGAAACCCATCACAGGTCTCCAGGTCTACCCATGAATGGAAGTCTCACAGGTCTACCCATGAATGAAATCCTATCCCTGGTCAAGGCTTCTGGTTTCTTTCTGGCCAAGCAAGTGCAGATGGTGTCATTGAGTTCAGACATCAGTACTCAGTTGGAATTGTTGACAGCTCCAGAAACAAACCCTGGACGGAGCTGCAAACGCGGCTTCCCAGATGACTTAGTTTATGCTCCTCTCTCTGTTTGTGTTACGGTCTTTCTGTGCTAATGAGATTGTGAATGTGGTCTAATTAGTGTTTACTGAAAAATAGCTGCACACAGATCAGCCATCCGAGAGACTTAGTCAGGATGTGGAGGCAATGTTGTTCCCTGTAGGAAACAGCTAATAAGTGAGAAGTACTTTATAAAGCCTGGAAAAGGACCGGAAGTTGGCTTTGAAGAAGCAGAGCCTTGGGGCTGGAGAGATGGCTCAGTGGTTAAGAGCATTGCCTGCTCTTCCAAAGGTCCTGAGTTCAATTCCCGGCAACCACATGGTGGCTCACAACCATCTGTAAAGAGGTCTGGTGCCCTCTTCTGGCCTGCAGGCATACACACAAACAGAATATTGTATATATAATAAATATAATTTAAAAAAAAAAAAAGAAGCAGAGCCTTGTTTCCACAGGAAAAGAAGTCACTCTTTAAACAGGTAGATTTAAATATTAAAATAGCAAACTCCCCACTTCCTCAGGCACCAGATGGTTTGCAGATAACAAAACTGTAATGGTGGTGATCTGATTGGAAACACGGCAGCCATCTGATTGGATGGATACCATACCAAAGTGCTGAATCCACAGAACTCCTGAAAGGAGAGCTTGAAATCACTTGCAGATTCCAAATCCTACCAAACGTGTTGGCTCTCTGCAAACCTATGCATTATGTATCAAATCCTGTTTCTGAATTCTAGCCACAGGCAAATTGCCAACGTAACAACTAAATGAGGGTTTTAAAATTCTAATACAAGCGAGTCTCTATTCTTAGGGAGGATTCTTACTTCCAGGAGAGGGAAGTGAACATTATTGGGATGCTCAGTTTATAAATCCAATCTGTGCTTCATTTGTAAGTTAATTTTTTTTCTCTGTATAAGTGGGTTTCGCTCAACCTCACATTCACAGGGACCTCTAAATGAGGTCTCCCTGCAGCTGTCGCTCACGCTAATAGAAGGAAAGTCCGCCTCATCGCCTCAACCCCTCAGAGGTTGACTCAGGGGAGTCGAAGCAGAGCCAGGTTCCCGCTGCAGCGCCAAACTCAGATTCTAAAAGGAGTGGGACTGAGTGCCAGAGCCAGACGAGGGGGCAGGCTTCATTCTTCTTCCGCACAGCAGGGCACCGTTAACAATGGTGTGAGGCTCAAAATAGCTAGCGAAGAAGCTTTGAAGATGTTTGAGATGATAATATGCTAATTAGCCTGCTCTGACCATCACACTGGGCACACGTCTATAAAAACACGGCATTGTAAGCCACACACACACACACACACATACTATGAGTCAATTACAGAGACAATAAAACTTGAGAAAGTCAAAACCAACCAGTCGGGCGATTCCTAAGGGTCCTAAGGTTTCCACATCTATGGATGTACAAAGGTTTGAGCCCTGGGAGCCGCAAACACTGCCCTGTAGGAACTACTTCTGAGTAAGGGCCTCAGACAGTTCAGTACCAGAGGCCCTGAGACCAAGCTGCCGCTCTAACCGCTGGGTGGTTTCTAGTGTGACCAAGAGCATGGGAAAGTCAGTTGCCTCCTGGCAACGCCTCCTCTTCCAGGACAATCCTGCGTGTCCATCTGCTAATTAGTCATCTTTCTGTCTACCAGCAATGTTTTTCCCACTCGTTCCTTTGGCCTTAGTTCACAATATGCCCAGTGGGATGAGCCCCAGCGAAGCAAAGCCAGTGCCTCCCAGTATAATCTGCTGCAGGGCAGACAGTGTGTGTGTTGGGGGGGGGGATGATAAATATTCCAACGTGGGAAATCAGTCATGATTAAGATTGGGCTTAGTCCTCAGGTCATCTGTAAATGCAAGGGCTCAGCCTCTTCTATGACAAGGGGTGTATTCTGACTATAGTCCTAGCTAGTGTTGATGGTCACCATGACACAGTCTCTAGTCAATTTTGAGAGGAATTGCCTAGATCAGATTGGCCTGTGTGTGTATCTGTAGAGGATTGTCTCAATTGTTAGTTGATATAGGAGGCCCCAGACCAAATACATGTCACATACTCAACATCCGGGCATCCCAGCCCACTGTAGAACAAAGCTCTCAGCTGTAGTCAGGACTGCACACGAGATCCCTCAAGGGAATCAGTAGCCTGAGAACACGTGGCATCGTGTAAAATGCTTCTCTTACCAAAGATTAATTCAAGGACTGGAGCGGTGGCTCACGAGCACTGGCTGCTCTTAGGACCACAGTTGAGTTCCCAGCTCCCACATGTCAGCTCACAATTGTCCACAATTCCAGTGCCAGAGGGTCCACACAGATACACATTGTGCAGCAAAATTTTCAAACACACAAATAAATCCAACGTAATTTTTAACTCAAAGTCAAACACACAGTGAATTCGAGATGTTTCTGGCGGAGCTTGCGTGAGTTGTGCCGTGGGACATCACCGCAGCGTTGGCTCCGGAGGTTCCATGTGCACACTTTGCACCACACAGCCCGCTGCCACACCACACAGCCCCCTGCCACACCACACAGCCCGCTGCCACACCACACAGCCCGCTGCCACACCACACAGCCCGCTGCCACACCACACAGCCCCCTGCCACACCACACAAGACCAATGATGTCTGCCTGAAACAGCGTAGCTGGATTCAAGTCTCCTTCATGTTGGTCTCCAGCGTGTCTACTCTGTACACAAAGGCTTCCACTCTGGTGAAAGCAGACAGGTTTAATCACAGACAACAAAGATGCTTCATATCTTCCTTCTGTCGTCCTTCCTTGTATTTGTCTGGAATCAGTGTATCTCTGGGTTAGACTGTGTGAGGCAAACAAGCACACCCATCTCATTAATAGCTAATTCTGCTGTTACCTTTAGCACCTGGAAAATGTTTATAAAAGAATTGTTTTCAAATGTCTGGTTTATTATAAGTGTTTCATCTGCATATCTATGTTATACACCTATGACCCATAGTCATGTAAAACTGTTTTGGGCAAGAAGAGTCGCAGTGGAAGGCCCGCTGGAGAGTGTCTACAGCCTCCTTGTGGACAATGCCGCCCACGGAGCTGAGGCGCAACCATGCCATGCAGTTGGGGGAGCACAGAACCAGATAACACTGGTCTGGGCGATGCCCCAAACTCAAAATTCACAAAAGTACAATTCTACTGAATATGAATCACTTTCGTACCATTGTCAAGTTGAAAAAATAATCTGGGAACTAGGTTTAGTAACATTAAATACATCTACACACAACATGGAAGCACTCACACCAAAATACTAGCTGCGCTTGTCCCAGTGACTCGGGTTTGAAGATGCTGCTGGTTTGCTCCGTGCGTCGCTGTGGTAGTTTACTGTTTGGTTGTGGGCACATGCCACTGTTAGGATAAGATGATACAAGGTTTTGTTCCCTAGGCCATAATCACAGGGCAGGAAGAGCTTTCTAAATCACCATCTTCACCATCTAATCGCCAAGTGGCCCATGACTCCCCCTGGGTCTAACAGGAGCAGCGGAGGTTCACACTGGGTTTCCATTTTCCTTCTTCTTGCACTATGGCTTCCAGAAGTACACAAGTCACACTTGACATGGAAGCATACTGAGAATGAAACATGCTCAAATCTCTCTCTCTCTCTCCCTCCCCCCTCACTCTCCCTCCTTTCTTCCCTCCCTCTCTCCTTCCTTCTCCCTCTCCCTCTTCTGTTCCTTTAGTTCTACTTAAAGGATTTGAAATTAGAACTCTTGCAAATTGATAAATCAAGAATGAATTGTCGACCTTCCTTCTACGTGCCTATCTGATCATCTATTCACCCATTTGAATGACCATACATCCATCTGTCCATTTGTCTGTCCATCCATCCATCCATACATACATACATACATACATACATACATACATCCACCCATCCATGCATCCCTTTCTGGTTGGTTCTGCATCTTTGACTGACTTGTTTTCCATCATTTTTTCTAGCTATGGGGCTAGTATAGAGTTTGTTTTTCCCCTCTTCCCGAGGAGCCGTCCCAGATAATCATATGACCCTAAAAGATAGCTTTAAAAAACTATATGTATTTTCTTTTCTCTCTGCAGTTGAGTTCTTGCCACCAGGATGGGGAAACAGAACAGCAAACTGCGCCCTGAAGTCATGCAGGACTTGCTGGAAAGCACGGACTTCACTGAGCATGAGATCCAGGAGTGGTACAAAGGCTTCTTGAGAGACTGCCCCAGCGGACACTTATCAATGGAAGAGTTTAAGAAAATATACGGGAACTTTTTCCCTTATGGGGATGCTTCCAAATTTGCAGAGCACGTCTTCCGCACCTTCGATGCAAACGGAGACGGGACAATAGACTTTAGGGAGTTCATCATCGCCCTGAGCGTAACGTCGAGGGGCAAGCTGGAGCAGAAGCTCAAGTGGGCCTTCAGCATGTACGACCTGGATGGCAACGGCTACATCAGCAAGGCAGAGATGCTGGAGATTGTACAGGTAGGGCCCCTGGCAGAGATAAGGGCATCTGTCACAAGACCCAGATGGGCCCCGGGAGAGTGCGGGTCTGCGTTTATAAGATGGTGTGTTGCCAGGACAGTTAATATGGTTCTCTTAGTGGTTCTGAAATTTTTGAATTTGCATGCGACAGAAATTACATAAAAATCTATGTTGGTTAGAATCTCTTGAAAACTTAGGAGCTCCAGCTACGCTGCCTACACATTCTTACCTGTCAGTAGTCAGCACACTGTGGAGGGACGGGGCTTTTCTGTTGGCCACCCTTGTCACAATCCCCCCATTGATCAGCTACAACAGCCTGCCCAGACTTGGAGTTTGGGGTCTTGTCTTCCAAAGTTGTGTCACTAAGAAAGCCCCGAGTTGGGTGCCCACCTGCTTTTTTCAGTGACTGACTCTGTGGCTTTGATCTCTTGGCCAGGAGGAGCATCTTCACCTGTAAAACAGAACTGTCATGTCATGGTGTTAAGATCAGAGATAATTCTCCATGTCACTGTCTGTTGCTGTGAAGAGCCGCCATGACCAAGGCAACTCTTACAAAAGAAAGCATTTAGTTGGGGGCTTGCTTACTGATTTGGAAGGTTAATTCATGGTCATCATGACAGGAAGCAGACAGGCAGGCACTGGAGCAGTAGCTGAGAACCTTACATCCTGATCCAAAGGCAGAGAGAGAGAGACTGGGCCTGGTGTTGGCTTCTGAAACCTCAGAGCTCACCCCCAGTGGCACACCTACTCCAACAAGGCCACACCTCCTAAACCTTTCTAAAGGCTCCACTATCTGTAGACCAAGCTTTCAAACATGAACCTATGGATGCTGTTGTCATCCAAACCACCACCCCTGCCTAGCCCAGGGCCAGCCACATAGGAAAGACGGTTGTCATTAATTTGCTGCTTTGTAGACTCTTAAACAAGATCAGGGACTGGACTCGAAGCTTTGCCCCATCAGAGATACAAATAGATCATCACTTTCCTAGGAGACAATGCATCTGGCCTCCTTGAACCACCCGCTCCAGGGACTTGCTGGTAGGACAGTGGCTGTTGCAGAGAGCTAGCAGTGGGTGGGACCCAGAGACAAGCGTAAGGAGGAGGTCAGAAGGGCTTCAGTGGCAGGTGTTATTAAGGACTGGGTGGATGGCCAAGCCAAGGACAACTGGCTGCCATTGCAGTCCAGGCAGGTGAGGGGAGCACAGTGGGTAGCATTACTTCAGCAGAGAGCAGGGTTTCTTAGAGGGCTCAGTTCAGAGGTCCTATTCCCCTGGGGACATCTGGACAGATGTCCTTCTTAGATAGAGTGGCTGCCCTGGGAAAATGGTGGGGCACTGAAGGGGAAGGGGTGTAACAAGGGAAGAGTGCAGCGGAGAACCTCAGGGACCATGATAATGGAAACCAGACAGAGCTGAAAAAACTACTATAGAGCTGTGACTGAACCTGGCAGCAAGGACAAAGGGTGGAGCCTGCAGGGGCATTACAGGGACAGCACCAAGCATTGGGAAGATGCGGGACCAGGGGTCTCCAGGACACTGCCTCCCCCAGCAATGTCTCCCAGCTCTGCTAAGCACTTCTCTTTTCTGACTGTTCACTAGTAACTGTCCCTTCACCACAGGGTAATGAAATTAAAAAGTTACATCAAAGTAATCCCTTAGTGATGTAGATCTTAGCAGAAATAAAGGCTGTCTGCCCTCCCCTGAGAGGGTAGACATCAAATGTAAGAGATGGGCAGATAAAGGGCTTGATAAATGGGCTTGAGAGATGGGTCAGCAGTTAAGAAGAGCTGCTTATTCCTCCAGAAGACCTGGGTTCAATTCCCAGCACACACGGTAGTTGACAACCATCTTTAACCAGGCACAGAAGACCCAATGCCCTCTTCTGGCCTCCACGGGACATACACGCAGGCAAACACCCATACCTGTACAATAAAATAAAATTTTTTTTTTTTTGATTTTTCAAGACAGGGTTTCTCCGTAGCTTTTTGGTTCCTGTCCTGGAACTAGCTCTTGTAGACCAGGCTGGCCTCGAACTCACAGAGATTCGCCTGCCTCTGCCTCCCGAGTGCTGGGATTAAAGGCGTGCTCCACCACCGCCAGGCTAAAATAAAATATTAAGAGAAAGTTACTCATTATTCCATCTTACTCACTACTGAAAATTTGTAAATGACATATTTCCTGACCCTCTTATGTTGCTTTAAAAATTCAATTAATTCTATAAAGTATATGTAATTTTCTATCTTACCATTTTCACCAACCAAAAAACACAAGTATTGCTGTCTTTAAAAAATGTCATAAAAAGGGATTGGAGAGATGGCTCAGAGGTTAAGAGCACTGCCTGATCTTTCAAAGGTCCAGAGTTCAATTCCAACACCCATATGGTGGTTTACAACCATCTATAATGAGATCTGGTGTGTGTGCAGTCATACATGCAGGTAGAACACTGTATACATAATAAATAAGTAATTTTTAAAAAGTCAAAAATGTTTAATAAAGATAGGCAATGACTACATAATAATCCAACAGCATATTATAATTACTTAATTTTTTACTGCTGGATATTTAGGCTATTTCCCATTTTTACTATTAGACAAAATAGTTTATCTTTTAAAAATAAAATCAATCTTTTTATATAAAGTTTTTTATTTATAGGATAATTTTCTTGGCCTGGAATCCTGTAGTATGAGGAGCGAGGCCCCTTTTGTTCCATCCCACTTAGCTAGCTTACACCCGTAGTAGGAGGGCATGGGCTGTGTCCCGCCACTCAGCCTGCTTAACCCCAAAATAACAACAAAGAAATTAATTTAATTACTGCTTGGCCCGTTATATCTAGCCTCTTCTTGGCCAACTCTCACATTTTGATCTAACCCATTTCCGTTAATCTGTGTATCACCATGAGGTCGTGGTTTACCGGGAAAGATTCAGCATCTCTGACCTGGCAACTTCATGGCAGCTCTCCCTGTCTGCCTTCCTCCTCCCAGAATTCAGTTCTGTTTTCCCGCCTATCTAAGTACTGCCCTACCAAAAGGCCAAGGCAGTTTCTTTATTTAGCCAATAAAAGCAACACAAATACAGAAGGACCTCCTACAGCAGAATCCCAATAACTGGGTCAAAGGGCATGAACATTTCTAAGATGTCTTGATACATTCTGTCAGGGTATTTTTCCTAATGCCCCCTCAAGCATATATAGAACATTTCCATATCATTTTACAGTTTTCAAAGCTATTCATCGTGCTAGAGAGAGAACTCACCCCCAGTTACCAGAAGATATCACCAACAGGCCCCATCTCATGAAGATTCCGCCTCCTTCCCGTATGACCACAGACACAGGACCAAACCTCTGCACGCTGGGCTCTGGGCGCGTGGGATCCAGCTGTAGCTTACATCCTTATTGGGCTTTTTTGGCTGTTGTGATTTGTTTTGTCATTCGGTGCTGAGAGGAGGACAAAGTGCTTCGTGAGCACGAGGTAGTCACTCTCAGTAAACTGCACCTTAGCTCTCCACAGGGTCTGCCTTTCCCGGCTCCGAGGGCTGGGCTCCACCCCTGGAAGGGCACAAAGGGCTGAGCCGGTTCTCATTTTGGACAAAATTTCTTCCTAAGTGGAGTCTGAACTAGAAATGCCCGTGAGTCAGTGTTGTCCCTGACATTGTTTGCCCAGTTTTCCTGGGTTTTGTGGCTTCTGCTCCTGAACTTGTAAATACCAAGATGGGAAGGAACCGTTAAAGATGTGATCTTTGGGAAAAGGAGCTGCAGCTGTGCTCCCTCCTCTCGATCACAGCTTGGCAGGAACCCTGGCAAGGGGAGCAGTGTTCGGAAAAGACATTGTTCCTATGCCTTGGAGTGCAGTTTGGAGAGAAAGTGAGAAAACCGCAGGACAGGCAGAGGGTGCCAGCAGACACCTGAACCCTGGGGGTGGGGCGGAGGCAGAGTTGGGAGCTCCACCCTGTTTCCTAGGGAACGCTGAGCCTGCCACAGGCAGCTCCTCATTGTAGAGTGCCCCAAGCCACTGCCAGGCCTTCATGAGAGTCCAGATATAAACTGAGAGCACGCGCGGCCTTGAGACATGCCTGCGTGACTATGAGGGTCTTAAGAAGCCTGCCAATGGAAGACTCAGATGTCCTCAACCTTTTTAGACGTCCCATATCCTAATGGTTAATATTCATGATTGCAAATACCACAGGGCACCCTGAAGTGACTGCAGATCATCAAAGAGATTAAATTAGATGTCAAACCGTTTTCATACCAGGGTCTGCTTTGCCAGCTAACAATTCACGCATCCACCTCATTCTTATGCTAATCCCCACTCTCAATTATTCAGGATGAATTGGAGTCCGGTGTTGGATCTCACCGAGCCTTACATTCTGATTTTTTTTCTTTTGTTCCCTCCCCCTTTGAAGGCCCTGGCGCTGTCACAGGAAGCCCCGTGTGGGGATGCTTTTGGTTTCGCCCTAGCTAGTCGGCACCATTTAGGAAAACACTCATTTGGTTACTCACTGCTGCGGCTCAGGGCCGAGCTTGGCTAAACAGCTGTTAGGAAGCAGGAAGGCGGGACCGGCTGTGGCCCGGGAGCACCCCAAACAAACTCAGAGTCTGAGTTTGAAAGTCACACGCTCTGACAGGAGCTTCCTAGCTGAGTTCTCCCTCCTCCCTTCAAGACTCGGCAATTCAAGCCATTTAGTGGGGAAGACACAGATTTAGGATCAGCTGCAAACACTAACAATGTAGACCAGGAGGAAAATGAGTCTGTGCTTGGGCTTTGCATGGACGGGAGGGAGAGATGTCATTCAGAAATCAATCCTCCATTCGTTGTACTCAGATATCGCCTGTGGCTTGGTTTCGGTAGTCACATCACGGTGTTTGTGACAAAAGAAAACAGCAAACTAGAATTCATTTGTATTTCCTGATATTGGTGGGAAAGGCTAGATGTGCACCACACCGCTCTAGATTCAGTGTGCTGCTGAAGCAGGCCGAATTAGCCTCCTACAGCGGCTACTGCAAGCAGCATCCAGCCTCAGTCTGGCCTCAGCTTCACTGCACTAAAATTAAGGTATCCTGAGGGCTGCCTCCCCTTCCAGAGCTTACATTCCCAGGTGTGTGTCCCTGTTCATTGCCGCAGCTGACTGATGGTGAGACTCACGCTGCTGGACCGTGACTCTGCTTCTCTCTCCCATGCATGCACTCCTTCATGCAGCTATGGATATTAATCACCAGTTCCTTATGTCTTGCTGGGGCCATGCGTGGGATCTAGAGACACACTCTCTCATCTCCATATCTGGGATTCAACTTGTTTTGTGAAATCTCCTTTCTATCTAAGGTCAGACGGCTCCAGGTTCCAAGGGTTAGGATGTGGACATATGTGGGGGATTACTGTTCCGTCTCCCACATACGCTGGGTGTAACTGTGGCTCTCTTTTAAAGAAAACTATTAGTTCTCACTATTTTTGGTGTACCATCATCGGGATAAACAAGTAAAACCATCTGTGAATTTGGTTTAGAGCATTAAATGAACTCCTTTTTTTACATTTATGCACTGATTTCCTTTTAGTGACAAATTTAGGATCGTGATTTTAGACTGGTTTTTATTGTTGCGCTGAAGCTCTTTCTCAGAGCCTTGAGGCGTGTCTCAACTCTGACCTTTCCTCCATCGTACACTAGATTCTCTCCTCTTGATGGGAACACAGTCTGCCCGTGACTTTATGAGGAAGAAGAATCTTTTCTGCCCTTCATAGTTCCAGCTCCCTGCCCTGCTGGGGACAGTCTGAATGCCCACACACCTGTCACAGCACAGGCTGAATCTAAGGAAGGAGCCAAGTAACAGTTGAGAAGCACCAACAAATCTCCCGTGGGTGCCTAGAACTTCTCGGAGCTGTGGGAGACACAGAAGCAACCCCTGGGGGATAGGCACACATCATTCAGTATAAGAGATGGGGCTACCCTTGCCTCCTTTCTGTTCTCAGGAAGTCACGAAGCAAGAGTCTTGCAAGGACAACAGCAGCAGGCTGTCACCAGTGAGATGTACAGGTACTGTACCGCAGCAGCCTTAAAACTGAATGCGAGTGACAAGCTAGGCAAAAGTCACCTTACCCAAAGCAAAGATGCGGAATAGGACTCCTGAGTGAAGTGGGCCGATGGTGGGATGAACAAACCATCTTGTGTCTCCTGGACTGAGTGTGGAATGCTTTTTGTTTATCAGAACTTTGGTCTGTCGACCTGTGCTTTTCCCCAGCATTGGAATATTATTTTAGTAATGATGCTTTCGAATCTCTTTGAGTTCCGCTCTCTTGGCTCGTTCAGTCTCTGTGTACGGACTCCACAGCCCAGAGGCCACATACCACCCGCCAGCATCCTGCTGTGTTGCAGACGTTACGTTTTCTCCCTTTCTGTCTCGGGTGGCTTCCCCTCATGTCTGCACCAGTATTCTTTCAACCGGAAGGTCTAGTTTGCCATCAATCTCACTCTGTGTATTTTTCACCTCAAACACTGTAGCTTTCGTTGCCAGAAGTTTGATCTAGGGCTCCTTTGTGTCTTCCCCTGTCTATTTTGGGGACACAGCAGCACGGTTTCTGTAACCGTCTCAATGGCCTCTGCTAATTATAACATCCATGTCAGTTCTAGGCCACTTGACGGATCCCTTCCTTCTCCTGAGTGCTGTGGTGGCGTTTCCTCACGCCTGCTACGTTTTTATTGGGCACGAGACATTGTGAGATTTTTTTGAATATTTTTTTAAATATAAATATCCCTATGCTTTGTTCTGAGATGTAGTTAAGTTGCTTGGAAACGGCTTCAACTTTCCAGACCTTGCTTTTAAAATTTGATAGGTGACACAGAGCAGGGTCATCTGTGACTAATTCCCCACTACTGAGGTAAGACCTCTCAAAGCAGGCAGGACCACACAAATCAGAAGGTTTTCCATGGATAGGAAAAACAGACTTTCTTCTTGACCTCGGACCAGGCGCTCTCCCCACTCACCCTTTCATCTGGTTCTTTCCACCCAGTCTTTGGTCGCTCTCATCCGTCTGCATAGGACTCAGCTGGACACCCAGAGGGACCGATGGCCGCTCTCTGGGGTTCTCTCTGTGTGGCTCTCTCCTTTATTGTAACCTGTCCTGAAACACTAAGCACTTTGGTCTACCCAGCATTTTCATTCTGTTCACCTACCGGCGAGTCTATCAAGCTCCACGTAGGTTCCTTCCTGCAGCTGCCGCTCAGACACTGCCACGGCATCGCAATGGCTGCCCAGGGCTTGCTTACCTCTTCTCTTTCTAGTTTCTCAGAATCACTGTCCTTAGCTTGCCTAATTTACAGGTTCTGTGTGCACTGTCTTTTTAAGAGTAAATATACTCTGCAACCATGTCATGCGTGTGTGTAATACATCCTGATTACTCTCACCCTGCGCTTTCTCCTACCTCCTTCCCATTCTCTCGCGCCATGCAAGTTACTTTCCCACGTTCATGTCTTTTCCTTTTGTTCTGTGACCCGATGAGTTTAACCAGTGCCATCGTATGATAGGCGTTGTCTTTGGGGTTTTGCTGTTGATGGATTTAGACAGGAGGGTAATCCGGTCCCTAAGCATCCTGGCTGGAAGCGGCGCACTCTGTTCTCATCTTAACATCCGTCCTGATCACCTGTCTCTGCCACCTGTGCTGTGAGTTCCCCGACCTGGCCAATGTTTTCCTCTTCTAAATCTAAGGACATTGTGTCATCTCTGTGCTTATCGTAAACCAACATTCATTCGTCAAATGAAGCAAGCACTAGGCTCCAAAACATACAGAGATAGATGAGCATCCTGCATGGAAGCAATGCAGACACCACCAGGAAGAGAAATTTCATGAAGACACATCATGGATCGTGTATCGTTAGTTCCACCAGGTAGAAGAGGAGGAAGAACAGAGGACACTGGGAGAGGCAGCTAGCATCAGACTGAGTCTAGGCTCTGACAGAATCTTCTTGGGGTGCTAATTTTATTGATGCTTTGTAACAGAAGGATTGGCCAAATCAGTTTGGGAGATACTAGATAAAACAGAACTCACTGGGTATCTTCATTGTAGGAATTCGTAGGGCCATTAACTACGGTGGTCAAGCAGCGTAAAGCAGGGTTTCCCACCCTGTTTGGTGATGGTTGGCCTGAGGGCATGTTGAAAGACATTTTTCTTAGAAAGAACACTCTGGAAATGTACAGTTATCTGAAGTGCTTGTCCAGCCTGTGTGTGGGTAGCTTTAATTTCCATACACTTATGTCTACAGACCATCCAATGTCCATTGTCCTTAAAATGAGTTTTTTAAAAAGGCATTGTTCTGGGCCCTTTTATTTTATTTGTTTAATCTTGTTTTTGCATCCCTCCTGCAGTTTCTTTCCCTCCCTCTTCCCTCCCTCATTGTAAGAGGCTGCTTGTTTGTCCCAGTCACCCAGAACCAAAGTAACCACACAAAAACTGTATTAATTAAATCACTGTTTGGCTCATTAGCTCTAGCTTCTTATTGGCTAACTCTTATATCTTATTATATCTTAATTTAACCCATTTCTGTAATCTGAATATTGCCATGTGGCTGTGGCTTACTGGTTAAAGTTCCTACGTCTGTCTCTGGTTGGGCTATATGGCTTCTCTCTGACTCAGACTTCTTTCTCCCAGCATTCAGTTTAGTTTTGCCCACATACCCTTTTCTGCCCTGCACAGGCCTAAGACAGTTTATTAACCAATGATATTCACAACTTATAGAGGGGAATCCCACATCACCCCCAGCCTCTCTCCTCCCAACCAATCCTCCTCCTCTGTTTCTCTTCCCTTAGACATCAGCCAGCTATGGTAGATCAAGTTGCAGTGAGACTGGGCACCCCCTCTTCTATTAAGAATGGATGAGGCAATCTGGTAAGAGGAGAGGATCCCCAAAGCAGACAACATAGTCAGAGACATCCCTGATCTCAACTGTTAGAAGTCCAGGCTACATTACTGTAACATAGGTGCAGAGGACCTAGGTCAGTCCATTGTTGGCTCCCTGGTTGCTGGTTCAGTCTCTGTGAGCCCCTATGAATCCGTGAGTTGTCCTTGGCCCCTCTGACTCTGCAGGATTCCCTGAGCTCTACTAAATGTTTGACTGTGGGCCTCTTCATCTGTTTCCACCAGTTGCTGGGTGAAGCCTCTTGGATGACAATTGTGCTAGGTAACAAATTGTATAGCAGAATATCACTAGGCATTTCGTTGACTTTTTTCTTTTGGCTTGTCATATTTGGTTCTATTCTGGGTCTCTGGGCTGTCCTGCCTCTGACCCTCCAGGCAGTGTCAGGGTGAGTTCCCTCTGTGTTATGGGTCTCACCTGATCCCTCCTGTTCCCATTCTTATACCCCCTTGTCCAGAACCCTCCCCACATTCCCCCAGTTACATCTATGCTATTTCCTCTTCACAGTGGGATTACCCCTTGATCCTTGTTACTTAACCCCTCTGGGTCTGTAGATTTTAGCATGGTTCTCCTTTACGGCTAATATCCACTTATGAGTGAGTGCATACCATGTTTGTCTTTCTGGGTCTGGATTATTTCACTCAGGATGATTTTTCTAGTTCCATGCATTTGCCAGCAAATTTCATGATGTCATTATTTTTAACATAAATGTACCATATTTTCTTTCTCCATTCTTCTGGTGAGGGACATCTAGGTTGTTTCCAGCTTCTGGCTACTTAGAATAATGCCACTATGAACATAGTTGATCAAGTGTCCTTGCGGTATGGTGGTATATGCCCAGGAGTGGCATAGCTGGGTCTTGAGGTAAATCGATTCCCAATTTTCTGAAAAACTGCCATATTGATTTTCAAAGTGGCTGTAGAAGTTTACACTCCCGTCAGCAAAGAAGTGTTCCCCTTGCTCTATAGCTTTGCCAGTATAAGCTGTCACTTGTGTTTTTGATCTTAGCCTTCTTGACAGATGCAAGATGGAATCTGAGTCATTTTGATTTTGCATTTCCCCAATGGCTAAGAATGTTAAACATTTCTTTAAGTGATTCTTGGCCATTTGAGATTCTTCTATTGTGAATTCTCTGTTTGGATCTGTGTCCCATTTTTTAATTGGATTATTTAGTTTGTTGTCTAGTTTCTTGAATTCTTTATAGATTTTGGAGATCAGCCCTCTGTCATATGTGGCACTGATGAGGATCTTTTCCCATTCTGTAGACTGCCCTTTTCTCCTTTGCCTTACAGAAGCTTTCCAGTTTTTGAAGTCCTATTTATTAATTATTGGTCTTAATGCCTGCTCTACTGGTGTTTAGTTCAGGAAGTTATCTCCTGAGCCAAGGCATTCAAAGCTATTCCTCACTTTCTCTTCTATCAGGTTCAGCGCATCTAGTTTTGTGTTGAGGTCTTTGATCCACTTGGACTTGAGTTTTGTGTAGGGTGATAGATACAGATCTATTTGTATTCTACATGCTGACATTCAGTCAGACCAGCACCATTTGTTGACAATGCTTCCTTTTTTCCATTGTATAGTTTTTTACTCTTTGTCAGAAATCGAGAGTCCATAGGTGTGTGGATTTACATTTGGGTCTTCAATTCGATTCCATTGATCAACCTATTTTTTTTTATTGTCAAAACCATGTGGTTTTTACTACTATTTCTCCATAGTACAGTTTGAAATCAGGGATGGTGATATCTCTGGAAGTTTTTTTATTGTACAAGATTGCTTTAGCTAGCCTTTTTTTCATATGAAATTGAGTATTGTTCTTTTAAGGTCCGTAAAGAATTGTGTTGGAATTTTGATGGGAATTATGTTGAATTTATTGATTGCTTTGGCAAAATGACCATTTTACTATGTTAATCTTACCAATCCATGAACATGGGAGGTTTTTTCATCTTCTAATATGTTTTCAACTTCTTTCCTCAAAGACTTGAAGTTCTTGTCATATAAGCCTGTTGTTTGAGTTTTCTGTCCCACCCAGTCTTTGTCCTGCCTGGTTTCTGTAGTTGTTAAGTTCCAAAGAAATCACACAGAGGTCTACATTAGTTATAAACTGACCCATTAGCTCAGGCTTCTTATTAACTCTTATAACTTATATTAGCCCATTATTCTTGTCTATGTTAATGGCTTGGTACCTTTCTCGTCAAGGCAGTCACATCTTGCTTGCTCTGTGGCTGGATCAGGACTGCAGCCTAGGACTTCTTCCCAGAATTCTCCTGTTCTCATTGACCCGCCTCTACTTCCTATCTGGTTGTCCTGCCTGGCTACAGACCATTAACCGACACCATTTCCCCCTCTTTTTAAAAAACAAACAAAAACAAGAACTCTGAATCTAATATCCTTTGTTTAGCTTTTCTCCTGACCATTAGCTATAACAACTTGTAACCAACATTCTAAACAAAGTGAAATATCTATAGTCCATTTTTGGGGGGGAATGTGGGCGCAGTTTTCCAGACTACTTTCTGCTGGTTGGGGGTGCTGATAATTTTGTGGGGACCCAAAGAAAATTTAGAATTATGATCAAGTCCTGACTGGAGTATCCTGTGAGGCAGCATATGAATCTGTGGCTATGATCTTTGAGGTTCCCAGGCTCACAAAGGATAAAACAGGCAAAGTGGATTCAGACCCTACTTTTAGCAGAAAAACTTCCAGGTTATTCTTTCCCAAGTTGTATAAGATGAGATGTCTTTATTGAGAGGGGAGCGAGAGAGGCTAGTGAGATGGCTCACTGGTTCTGAACTCTGGCTGCTCCCCCAGAGGACTGCAGTGGATTCCTAGCACCCTCATGCTGCTCACAGCAGCCTTTGACTCTAGCTCCAGGGATTGTCTTAGTTTGGTTTTCATTGCTATAAAGAGACACCATGACCACTGCAACTCTTTCAAAGAAAACATTTGATTGGGGTGGCTCTCTTTACAGTTCAGAAGTTCATTCTATTATCACCATGCTGGGGAGCATGGCGGCGTGCAGGCAGATGTGGTGCTGGCTACATACCTCAAAGGCCACCCCCACAGTGACACACTTCCTCCAAGGCCATATCTACTCCAACAAAGCCACACCTCCTAATAGTGCCAATCTCTCTGAGATTGTGAGAGCCAGTTTCATTCACACCACCACAGGATCTGACACCCTCTTCTGGCCTCCATGATCAGATATTCGCCTGGCCTCCCGGCAAACATACACAGAAGATTAAAATGCTTTAAATAACCAAATACAAGGGGGGATTGAAATGCTGGTCTCTGTCCTTTACAGTACCTGAAATCCTCAGGAGAATTCCGTGAAGGATGCTGATTTAGTTACCTTTCCAGGCAGTCTGAGAAATGATTAGTACCATTCCAGACATGCAGACACTGGTTGTATTTCAAAACTATTAACCAGAAAAAAAAAAAGTTTTTCATGGTCTTTTATTCTGGCATATAAATCTTTGAAAGCACTTCTTTATCTATAATCCACAAACTATCGCACTGCTCAGCTTCTTTGGTCTTAGTCTGCATCAGAGAGCCCTGAGGGTCTGGTTCTCTGAGGGAAGATCCTAAATTTTCTCAACAAGAGTAGGTTTGGTTTCCTTCAGAGAAACTGCCTTGTTTCTTAGAATTGTGCCTGGTCTTAGTGTGTCTACAACCCTGTCATTCCAGTGTGTCTTTTTACACTGATCCTAAGAGCTTGTTCCTTCAGAGAAGACGGAAGGCGGGAGGGAGGGAAGGAGGGAGGGAGGAAGGAAGGAAGCAGGAAACATCAAGCCAAGGTGAGTATCTCCCCAAGCCTACCAGGGAACAGCCCCAGCTGGCTTCTGTGTCCCAAAGGGACCCTTCCAGCTTAATTAAAAACAGGCCGCCTCTGCCAGGCCTCTTACTGACACTGCTAAATGTAACATAGGAAAGTAGCCTGCTTCCTCAATGATTTAATCCCATTACGTTTGGGGAAGAAGGTGCTAATAAAAGACGCAGTGTGGCTCCGAGCACTGCCTGGGGTCAAGTCTTCTCTAGAGCCAGCTTCTCAATGCTCCAGTAGCCAGGTCTGGGGAAGAGAAAAGAGCATCAACCACATAGTAAACTGGGTCTGGGGAACAGTCCACGAATCCTATTGGCTAGTTGGTGCCCAAAGAACGAATCTAACCTGATCTATGAAACAAAGCTGGAAAGATCTGTCTTCTAACTGAAACCCCACCTTCGTGAGTCTGCACATCCCCAGCCCAGTCTCCGGCGCTGGTTACTGTCTTGGGAGGCTAGCTGGTGCCCTGGAGAGGGAACTGTTTGTATGTTTGCGGCATTTCTCAGAAACCAGTTCTACTCCTTTATCCTAACAGCCAAGGTGCAGGCTTCTTCTCCATCCTGCCCAGTGTTTGCTCCATCTTTCATGTCTGTCTCCACTCAAGTGGGAGTGTTAGCCATCAAAGTCCCAAGAAGAGGAATTTCATTAGCCCAGGCCTTTGAGGCCCAGAGTTCGTGAAAGATCAATGGGTTCTAACAGATCGCTAGGGCACTGAGAAGGAGACAAGGGCTTTCAAGACAACTACTAAGACATTGCTGGGGTGCCTGTTCCCATCTAAACAGTGATTCCTGAAAGGTGGGGCACTTTTGGGGTGCAGTGTAGTATCCTCCAAACTCCTTTCTAAAGGACGGGTGAGCTGTAGGAGGACCAAGCAGATCAAATGCTTTTCTTTTTAAGGCCTTATGCTTTTTCCATGTTTGCCTCCACCGTGGGCCCTCGGGGAGGCCTGCCCCAACCCTCATCATCGCAATCCTAACATCCCATCATGCCACAGTCACCTTTGCACACCCCACGGAGCTCTTGCACTCATCCTGTGTGCCAGATGTGCAAGATCTTGCATGCAAGAGCATCTGCCTGCTTTGGCTCATAGTAAAAACCCCAGAGGACGAAGGCAGAGCCAGGCCCAGTTCCTGGTGTGGCGTACTCACACAGAAACCTTCTGGTGAATGAGTGAGCTGGGTAAATGAACGGAACAGGGGGACGGGGGAGATCAACTAAGGTCAGGGGCTGTGTGAGGGGAGGGGCAGGTGTCTGCAGGACTTTCCAAATTTGTAAGTTCCTGCATTTGTCTGCAGTGGTGGCAGATAAGCAGGGGGGAGAGGCTATTGACAGCTGTTGGCAGATTCAGAACCTTTAGTGAGTTTTGAAGAATGTTAAACTTTATGTACAAATGCGCATTTACAGAGGCAGAGAGAAGTGGAAGGGAAAGGAAGGCAACAGTGGCTCTGAGGACACAGAGGGACAGAGAAGGACGGAGAGGGACCTTGAACAGAGAAGCAGACTAGGAGGGAAGCGAGAGAAGGCATCTGGGTGTGGACAGCCACTCTGGAACAAAATCTCTAAACCTTCCAGTAGCACCAGCGGTGGCCTGTTGAGCGGCCAGGTGTGACTGCCACAGTCACAGAAGGAGGGTGTCCTGGCCAACCAGACCTTAGCGTAAGTGGAATGAAACGATCCCAAATAGGGTACAATGGAGCTGTTTGTGCAGAAGAAGGCGATTGATCACCCACTGAGATGGAAGGGAAGGAGAACGTGTGGTTTCCTGCAGGACGGACACATTTCCATCTATCCTAGTACTTGAGTAGGGGTGGGGGCGGGCAGTCAAACTCTCACATGAGAAAGGTGTGTGAATAAAGCCCCTGACCCAGGAAACCCAAACACATGACCAAGCTGGTGGGAACCGACAGCGACCTCAGGAGAGCATCTCCCAAGATGCTCCTGGGACCGGTCACCAACACAGGCAAAGTAGACTGAGCAGAGGTACAAGCAGATCTGAAAGAGATCATAGGTTCTGGAAAAACTAAGCCCCTCTTCGTCTATAAAAAAGTCCTCAGCTGACACCACTGCAAGTCATGAGGTGGCCAAGGCCTCCCTGGGAAGAAGCTGTGCTGCTGTACACTGACGGGAGAGGGGGCTGAGGTCAGATATGGCACTACTGTTGCTGCTCTGAGATGCCTGAGCTTACGAGCTCATAAAAATGCTCTTAGTCCAGTGTGTGTGTGTGTATGGTTTGTGGTGTGTGTGGTTTGACGTGTGGGCATGGTGTCTGTGTGTGGGTGTTTTGCCAATGGTTCCATCTTGCATTAGTCTGGAGTTAACCAGAAAGTGTAGAGATCTCAGGTCTCAGCTTCCCCACTTTAAAACAATCACTCCCTCTGTGGCCAGCAGCTGGGATAAAGTGCTCCAGCCATAGCAGTGACACAGATAGAGACCCGAGAGAGACGGCCGACTGCGTGCAGGGAAGGGTCACTTATGGCCCTCTCACAAGCACAGCTCAGATTTTAACCTAACCGTCAGGAACGCCTTGATTCATTTACCTCAGTGGAGATAGCAGTTGTGGGCTTTTTGCATCACTGGTGACTACGGGTTCTGCTGGCCTTGCTTCTGCCAGGGGCGACACATCCTGTCCTGTAGCAAAGCCCAGGGGCAGATGCAGCTCCCCCAGCGTTGGCACTTGGTAAAGCTACCGTGGGTTTGAACCATGCAGCCGCCACATAACCGCCCTGTTGCTTCTGTCCCTAGGCAATCTACAAAATGGTGTCTTCTGTCATGAAAATGCCTGAAGATGAATCAACCCCAGAGAAAAGGACAGAAAAGATCTTCCGCCAGATGGACACCAATAGAGACGGTAGGGGGCTGGAGGGCTTGGCTTGGGCTGCTCCACTAGAGGGACCTGACACAAGGTACCCTGTGAGACCCACCTGGCCAGAAGGAACAAAGCTGGGTGGTCCCTGGAATTGGGTGGACCCAGGAGTGGACCGCGGAGCTGGGTGGGAGGGCACAGCGATAAATGAATGCACAAACCGAAGCAGACAGGAAAGCTGATTTCAAACAAAACAGACACTTGAGGACAGCCTGGGCTCCGTGAGGAAACTATCTGTAAAATAAGTAAATATAAAAATGATTTCTGCACATGTGACTGCCACATAGAAAGCAAGAGACCCAAACAACTGAGAAACAGTGACTTCTTTTTGGCATAACTATGCATGTATGCTTTTTCTGGGGCATGGCTTCCGCTAAGGGCTTGCTTGTTATTCAACTGAAGTTCAAAACTATTTTGGCATTCTTATTTCTCATGCCGAATCTTGAAATGCTATCCAGAAGTACCTGAGTTTACAGTGCTAAGTCAAGGCTGACCCACAGTGTCAAAAGCTTCACAGCTCTTTAAAATTTCTATCCATTTATTATCTATGTGTATGTAGAAGCATGCCCATATGAGTGTGTGTGTACAACAGTGGTCAGAAAAGGGCATCTGACCCCCGGGAACTGGAGCTACAGCTGGGTGTGATCTGCCCAACATGGGTGCTGGGAATCAAACCCCGGTCCTCTGCAAGAGCAGTAAGTGCTCTTGACCGCTGAGCCATCTCTCCAGCCCCTCATTTTTAAAATGTAAATTTTATTTTCTTTTTATGCTGTGTGTGATATTAGACATCTTATTACATGACCTGTGTGTGCATGCATGGAGGTCAGAGGACAGCTTCATGGGGTCAGTTTCTCTCCCTTCACCTTTACATAGGTTTCAGGGGTCACATTTGGTCTTCAGGTTTGTGCAGCAGACACATTTACCCAGTGAGCCGTCTCTCTGGCCCCAGGTCTACAGCTCTTGATATTTAGCAAGTCTCCTCAGCAGTGCGGAAATGAGCCAGGCCCAACTTCACATGCTGTGTCCAAGAGAAGGGTCCGCATACAGCAAGCCTCTTTGTACCCCCACACATGGGGCACCAGCTCCCTGTAAGTCTGTCTGCTGTCTCCTCACCAGAGGGGCCTGACCTCCTGTTCCCCTCACGTGCCTCGATTCACAACACGTCGTTGGTTTTGCAGAGTTCAAGCAAACATGGGGTTGTTTTAACAGCCAATGAACTTGCTGATGTTGAACCACAGGTTCTGGTAGTCTGGGGAGCATGGTGGCTTTAAAATCCAGCCTTCTCCTGAGAGAAAGGTTAAAGGATGGGAGACAAGCCACCTCTAATGTGTGGCTCACAGGCAATGACAGAGTCTCGCCACTGGTACTGTTTCTACAGGACCGAAGGGCCCTGGCTGGGTTACTGTTCCCAACGCAGCTGACAACACTGCCCCAGCTTTGCTAACGAAAAATTTGCTTAAAGAAAGAAAGCTATAGGGATGGAAGCAGAAGGGAAGGAGGAGTAGGGATTGCTGAGCACCCGGAAGATGCTTCAGGGCATCGGGGCTGAGTCTGCTGTCCCTTCTCACCAGGAGAGCAGACTTCGTATAAAGCCTGCCGCCATCCTAAGTTTTCTTAGTTAAGTCTTTGAGTTTCACTTCTGGCCTCTGCAGCTACAGGCAAGTCAACATGGGCGTCTACGCAAGAGGGCAGAGAATTTATGTTGGGTACCAAGCATTCTAGAGCTTGTGGTTCCCACTGCCGGCGCCTGAGACTTCAAGGCATTCAAATGGTATATCTGCTCCCATCACCTCAGGCTCAGCCTGCAGTCCCTGAGCTGAGGAGAGCAGCTAAGGAGGCCCTGAAGTTCATGGGCCTGGAGGAGTCTGCCAGGCCTGGTGCCTGTCTCTGGAAATGTGCATAGGGCTAAGTCTCCAGGAAAGGAAGGGCCAAGCTGGGCAAAGGTGCCCAGGCGTTCTGTTCCCAATTTACTAGTGAATGAGTACCTTCATTCAAATTCATTCCTGGCCACTGTGGATGTGCCAGGAATGGGAAACACAGCCCCTGACCACTTCTCCACAATGACAGAGAAACCCTGACTGGAAGAAAGTTGAGGAAAAGGAGGGATACCAGGATCCAAGTTCCTGAGGCGGCAGAGGCAAGAGGTCTAGCGCATTAAGGAAGCCCAGGCTAATAGTAAGAATCCCTGTCAAAAAAGAAAAGAAGTGGGGAAAGAACAGGTCCCTGGCTTCCATCTCAAGCCACCTGGGTCGAGGGACCAGTGGGTCACCCTCTATCTAGAACACATTCCTTTATTCTCCTGACTTTGGATGAAGACACTATTGCCTTCAAACACTTGTTCAGAAGAACCTACATTCCTGCTCTGCCCACGCACACCTGAGCACAGCAACCAAAGGCCCCATGGCCACAGTCCTGCATCTCAAGAGCCTGCAACTCAAATGAGGGGGATACTCATTCTTCAGACACTGAGTGGGCCCCTCCAGGAAGGCAGAGGCAAAAGAGCAGAGATTCAGATCAGGGTGAGCCAACACCCTCTCCAAGCTGTGGGTCCTGGTCGTGGTAGCCGATGTCATGGCAAGCAGAGAAGTGGGGTCCTTTCCTCATGGTCTCCTGGCTTCTAGGGAGGGAAGCCGTGGGCTCCTGCTGCCGTGCAGTGCCAAGGGCTGTGGGCTGCACTCACTGGTCCTCTTGCTTCCTAGGAAAGCTCTCCCTGGAAGAATTCATCCGAGGGGCCAAGAGCGACCCATCCATCGTGCGTCTCCTGCAGTGCGACCCCAGCAGTGCTGGCCAGTTCTGAGCCCTGCACCCCAGGACGCTACAGCTGCTTGTGTCTTCTGATTAGCGTTGAAACTTTTTTTTTTTTTTTTTTTTTGGCCAAACAATATTGATGGTGACGCTGTCCCCTCTTGGGTCAGATGTGCCCTCCTGTGACACCTTTGCCTTTTGCTTCTTTTGTTGTGGACGCTTTGTGGGGATGCCCAGAGCCCCGTGTGCTGTGGAGAGCATGAGCACACTTCGCGGTGTCCCCGCCAGATGACTTTTTATCTTACCATTATCTTCGCCCCCTTTGATTCTAACGTCTCTGTCTTAAAACACAAGGCTTGGGGGCAAGAGAAGGGAATTCCACCCAGCGCATAGGGGCTCTGTTTGAAAGACAGAAGAAGAGGTTATTACAGGGAGCTGGGACATGCCCCCAAGAGGCTCACTCCCCTCTCTACCCCAGCAGGCTGTAGTTTCTAAGCTGTGAACATTTCAAGGTAAATGAACAGAGGAGATGCGGGAAGACGGCTCAGCTATTTTTTCCCCACAGGTTTACACGAGTTGAGCTAATGCGAGTTTCTTTGAAAAAAATCGGACACAGATGGTAACATTCTAAAACCAGACCCATCTAACTGCCTACTTGTGATTTATAAAAAGACTGCTGTATATAAAACATTGGGTATTGCAGACCAAATCAAGTGTTTTGCCTTGTAAATGCATGTCTAGTGAGTGCTGATACAATCTTACTCCCGAAGACTGTTCTTAGTAGCTCATCGTGAAGCCAGCTACAATGAATGTCAATGTCTTGTTTTAAAGTTGTACCTGTCTTTGCACAAATGTACCAGTCAACAAGTATATTTTATATACTCTGTAAAATTACGAAGGAATGACGGATGACAAGGGCCCAGTTTTGATGTTTGAATGGTTTTCTGGAGGACATGAGGAAGGCAGTTTTCCAAGCGTCTTTTCCGGCACCCACAGCTCCACATGGACAGGGGCCAAGGCACAGCACCGGCGGCGAATGCAGGCGTGATGCGTTTCTAAGCAGATGAATGTTCAGTAGACTCGAAAAACAAACAGGACTTCCTAACAACTTAACCCACATCCTTGGTGGGGGAGCCAGATCTAGAATGTTCATTTTTCCTGCCCATAGGTGCCCTTTGAAGAGTCAGTTGTGGGACAGCTAGGCAATTCACCCACTCCAAGATCCCCTATGGGGGTCCCTCACCTTGTCCTTTGAATGCAGCAAAGTAGAGCTGCTGCTTGGGCTGGTCACTCACATACACTGCTTTGGAATGAGGGCTGGGAATAGGAACTTCTGGCCCCTGGCAAGCCAAAGCCCCACAAACAGCTGGCATCAGAAGGCCCAAACACTCAAGCAGGTTCCGCACAGACACCCTTGAGAGGAGGCAGGAAGGTCTCTGTCTGCTGCCAAGCCACTTCCTGTAGAACAAGAACCGCATAAAGATAAACCTGACCACAGGGACAGTGTGCTGAGAGGTTCCTGCCAGTCTGTAACCTGCCCCCGCCCCCACCCCAATGACACTCGTACCTGGCAGAAATTCAAACCTGAATGGTGGATTAAAATAAATCACTTCATAGGTTGAAATTTTGAGACCTAGATTTTGTAATCTTAATTTTTCCTAGTGTCGTTTCCTTACATTTTGTACCAAGGCTTGCCAAATCCTGTGGGCCAGATGGCAAAGTCTGCTTTTGAGCAGCAGAATGAACCCAAGTTGTAGAAAAGAAACAGATCAGGGACCCAGCACACCAATCACTGGGAACTGGACTCACACAGCCCTCTCTGAACTGAGGACTTGATTCCTCTGTCTGGTCTCGTCTGATGAGTGTCAACAGTGTTGGAGAATCCTCGAGTGGCCGCCTCCAGCTGAGCCAGAATCTGGTTTCCTAGAACTTAGAGCCAGTGTGGGAACTAGAAAAAGTGACTTCCAGCTTTAGGGAAACGAAGAGCCTGAGGCATAGGTTGTGAGCCCTGCGGTCCCCAGAAAAGGCATGCAGAGTGTCAGAAACGGCTAGCCACACAGACACAACACACCAGGGCCGTTTTCTCCCCTCTCTTCCCCACCTCTCCTCACGCAGGTATGGGCATACCTAACTTTATGCATTTTGACCAAGGGACTTCATAGACACGTCACTCCGGTGAGGATAGCTGGAGGAAGTGGAATCTGATTTGTTCCCAGGAGAGGCAGCCTGCGCTGTCCATGGGACGGGACTAAATGGCGTATGACTTGAAGGACACTTCAAAGTTGACTGTTCATACCTCGCTTAAGATGGAGAAGGGTGCTGTGGGTGCTTTCGCACCCAGCAGTACACCCAGGGGGACTTTCTACAAATGAATTTAATAATATATGTCATACTACGTAGTGTGGTCCCGTTATCACTTGATTGTATAGCTCTTGCCTGGCATTAAAGCATGTTAATTATTTAATATCGTTGTCTGGAACCTGAGATTTTCCTCACTAAAACTACCCCAGCTGACTGTGTCTTGGGGGGTGGGAGAAGCGTTTTGAAGCATTCTTGGTACTTGTATGACTTCCTTCCTTCCTACCCAGGTTGGCCTTCACTCCCTCCCATTTCCTCTCCTTTCCCAAATATGAGGTACAAAAGCAAAAACCCTGGTAAATTCCTCAGTAAGATCTGGGAAAGTCTGAAGAAAGCAATATAATCTCTCTTTCCACTCTGTCAGGGCAGATTCTGTGAGGAAGTGAGGATGGAAAGCCAGTCACACTCTGGTGCTCTCCCTGGCCTCGATTGCAGCCCCAAAGGCTAATGCTGTATGAACAGAGGCTCCCTGGAGTAGGAGCTCCAACAGCCCCCTCAAAGGCCATGTAGACCTCGGGAGAGCAGATGTGGAGAAATCTTTTCCTACGCACACGTTAGTCTCTACATACAAGTCATGCATGACGGTGACAGTGGGAAGGTGGCCCGAGGCCCTAAGGAGCCTGCATACTTACAACCCAGCGATTTCCACACATTTCTACCCTGGAGGTGCCTGTTGTCTGGGAGTCTCCTGTACTGGGCGGCGTTGATGTGTGGCGCAGTCCCATGTGTGGCACATGGTCCCAGAAATCCCTAGGGATGCGAAGACATTGCCAATAAGGAGCTAACCACTAGGTGACTCAGAGCACCCAGACCTTGGGAAGGCTAAGTACACGAATTGGCCTGGAGTAACTGACATTTTTGTGTTTCTCTGGGAGAAATGGTGAGGACCCTTAAAAGTGCAAGGCAGTTGAACTTGCTAGCCCCTTACCCTTAGCAAAATATTTGCCATTACGGGGCTGGAGAGATGGCTAAGAGGTTAAGAGCACTGGCTGTTCTTTCAGAGGTTCTGAGTTCAATTCCCAGCAACCACATTGTGACTCACAACCATCTGTAATGAGATCTGGTGCCCTCTTCTGGCGGGCAGGGATACATGCAGGCAGAACACTATACATAATAGATAAATCTTAAAAAAAAAAAAAAAAGGTCGCCATTATGCACAAGATTGGACCCATCAACATGTTGTCATGGATGGGAGTGGAAGGTGGGGATGGGGAGGCAAGACTCCACGCCTCCTGAGGAGCCTTTGCAGTTAACAGTTGCTGGGGATGGGAAAAATGAAGGGGGTAGGAGGGGGCACACGAGGAAGTAATGAGGGATGAGCATGACCAAATTCCACATGCATGCAAATAAGATGTAATTAACACATTCTAATAAAATACTCACCAGTACACGTTGCGCCCACAAAGACAGACAAGTGGCCCGTCAGCCGTCGCCAGGCTGAAGGTCTTCAATAGCGGTAGCTCTGGGTTGGGCTCATGCTGAGCTATCCCAGTCAGTGCAAGCGTGAAAGGCTTGGAAGAGTACGTGTGAGTTGGGGAGGCATGGCTAGCAAAGAAGTTGCCAGAAGAGGAGTACTTGACTCAAGATCAGTTGTGAATTTCCGTCCTGCCTCAACCACCACTCTAAATACCTTAGCTCTCACCCAATGGCAAGTCGGAAATGTTCTCTCCCAAGTGGTACGTAATGGATATTTGGTGCCCAGTGAACAAGAGCGGTGTGCCACCTGGAGCATCCTTTCTCCACACGGCTCCCCTCTTCTGCTTCAGGCTTATCCAAGACCCCAGCACCTTCCGTCTATTTCCTAGTGTTAGCCATCCACCGACGGAGAGGAACCTAGAAGTACAGAGCTGAAGGACCCTTGGGAACAAGTGGAATGGAGCACCAAGAAAATGCCCCCAGCTCAGGGAGCTGGGGCAGAGGGTTGACAATTACAGTTCTCTGTGACAGCCACAAGAAAGGAGAAGATGTGGTGAGCGACCAGGCAGGTGTGAAGATGGGCATGAGGAAGAGGGAGGATGTGGATAGTAAGAACAAAAGCTTCCGGCCTATTTCATCCCAGAAATTTCCATAATAAACACCCCTTACCCTAGGCCTGCTCTTCCCTGCCCCTGATGTGCGTGAGCACAGAGGGCAAGGGTCCCACTGGGATTGAAGTCAACCAGGGAAGGCTTTTTGGAGGCAAGGTTTTAGCGCTGTGCCTGGAGAGAGAAGGGGCACTGTAGAGAATGCTAGGAGGTTTGTTGGGGTGGAGGCTCTTGGCAGATCACTGAAGACGCCAGCTGGGGCAGTGGGGACGGTTCTGTAATGTGGTTTACCACAGGAGTCCTAGACTGTACTCTGAAGGGTCAGAAAGTGTAGCTATGGAAGTGAAGTATGAGCCTTGTGACTTTTGTCTCTCCCTAGAGGTTGGCACATATGTAAAAAAAAGCAAAGAATCTCCAGAAATCAAAAGCGCCAATGAGAAGGTGTAGGCGGACCAGTCAAGAGCAACTGTGCTGGGGGTCTTCTAGAGCCGCCTGAGGCCTCTTGCTTCCCTCTTTGGGCCTCTTCTCATTTTAGCCTGGCATACCAGGAGGGGGAGGATTGGGAGAGCAAGTCTATGCTTCCTCGTAGGCAGAGCCTGAAGAGCAGTCCAGACCCCAGGTCACAGATCCTCTTCCTGGAAGGCAAAGAGCGCCAGTAGTCACCACAGAAATCACCAGACGCTGCGGTTTGACTCGTGTGAATATTTATTTCTTCTTAAAAATGTACAAAAAATAAAATAACATTTATAGTTCATAGATTCCCCTTTTCCCCTTTACAAAACTGTTAAGTTACATTTTCTCTTTTTCTTTTTTAAATGTGGGAGCCGATTGTACACATAGATCTCCCCTTAACTCATCGTTCAGAAAGGGCCATTCTTAGAATTTGGCACAAACCCTCTGGTCCTGCTGCATTTTCATGACTGTTAGATACAAAGGAAAACCAATGTTGACTCATTTCGGGCATCACAGGATTCTGCCCCAGGACATGCCTTAGTCTTTCAGGAACTGATTTCAATATGATGACGGCCCACTCACTGTGCCTTCTTCAGTTGGTTCCAATTTCTAAACACCGGGGAAGTTTCAACAGGTAGGACGCAGGATGAAAACACTTTCTTGCTTCATGCATCCCTCATCTTTTATGGATCAAAAACAATAACAACAAAAACTTCTTTATATGGGTGAGATTAGTTCAGGGGACAATGTCAAGGCAAGCGTTTCTATCCCGCTGGAGTGTTTTTGTTCCAGCAATGAAGCTCAGCAAAGCTCAGCTAGCACAGCAGGGGCAGACACACAGAAGCCCCAGTGGGCGCTCCAGAACCTGACGCTGTAACACTCTTGTGGCGCTGGCTTCTATTCGTTGTTCTGGCAATGGCTTTCACAAGGACTGCTTAGGGGTTCTTCGGCCTTACATCAGACCGGCAGTTTTCCAGAGAGACTGAAGAGCTGGTAGCCAGTCAGGCGACTACATACCTGTCTTCTTCCTCCGGAGTTCTGCATGCCCCCGGAAGGTCTGCCAATCATGTTTTGAGTTAATCCCAAGCAGTGTAGAACATATATTTCTGACAGTTACTGTGTCCTAGATCAGAGACCCACCAGTGCCCTGGAGGGTCCCCAAGCTGCTGGTTCAAGGAATGGCATTAGGAGTGAAGATGAGAAACAGCTGAGCTCAGGGCTCTCAGAAAGGCGGCCCTGCTACCCCTTGGGACGCTCTTCACTGCGGCACCTACTGTCCAGTCCGTTCCATCTCTCTTCAGCTTGGAGAGCAACAGCTGGACTAAAGTCAGCCTTAGCTGCTCCGGGCTTCAGAGGCACGTGGGGCAAGGAGGCAGAGCCTCCGGGTTCAGACATCAAAGTGCTTCACAAATCTGGGCCTTTCCGTGGAAGCTGTCCCATTATCCAGGCCTCGGAGGGCGATTGCGCGACTACCCAAACTAGTGCTCAGCCCGTGGGGACACATACAAGTCCCTAAGTACTGACCTGTCCTCTCAAATCAAAGAACAGCAGCCCATGGTGGGGCATGCTTTAGTGACTGTTCAGGGCAGCAGTTTTCTCTTGACCTCCCAAGGGTAAGGAGAGAACAGCCTCGCGTGCCTCCCAAAGCTGGTTTTAGAAGTGCCAGGGCCCCCATGGTTTTCCACAGCCTGCGTGGATAACCTCATCTCTTCCGGTCTCCAGAAGCAACGAGATGCCACACCTGCTAGTCACAGCCCAGCCGAGCTGCTGGCTCGCTTTGCAAAACTGCAGTTGGGTTTTCAAGGGGGCCACTTGAGATGAAGGACATGCATGTAAACCGTGAGGCTCTTCTGTGTCCGGGATCCTAGTGTCGGCCAAGCAGTTCTGCAGCAGGTCCCAGCGACAGGGCCCCAGGGTAAACCCCTGCAGAAACGTTTCAAAAGGCTGAAGATGCCCCATACAGAGCTAAACAAGGCACTGGCGGTATGGCCTTGCCCAGACATATAGCCATGAGATAAAATACGATGGGCTCAAGGAAGTTTGAGGAAAAAGGGCTCCATCTGGAGACAGGAAACAAGGCCTCGGGCATGGCCCAAGGAAGAGTCTATCCTGGCACTCACCACAGTCACACAGCACCCCAAGGACCACTTTCCTAACCTCCTCTTGGATAGAGCAGAATGCTCCTTATCTCTGGGTATGTGTCTCCTCCAGGCCAGTGGCAGTAAACATGCCCATACACCACAGATAAAATATATTATCACAATATTATGTACAAAATATATACACGTTACCAGGCATACGTTGTGTTCCTTATTACTGACATGGTAGCGGAATGTCTTCCTGTACATGGCCCAGTGGCTACTTGCTGAGAGATCCCCTGAAGGTATTTAGTAAAATAACCTTCCTCAGAGCTATCTGAAAGTTTGGGGCCAGAAAATGGTGTCCTTCTTACCCCATCCATGAAGACTGCACCAAGCAGCAGCTCATCTTGACCATTCACTCAAGAGATGTGGAGAGCTAAGAGAAACACAGCGGCTTCCCAGGCTCTTCGAGATGGGTGGACCGGCTGTGCTTCCCTTGAAGGAGAAACTCTGGGTGTCTTACACGAAGCCATCAGTAACTGGAGTCCTGGAGGGCCGGGTCTCCAGGCTCTTGGGGAGAAATGGGCAATAAATAAGGGCCTGGCAGGCCTAAAGAAATTTGCTGAGGGGCTCAAGCTTTAGCTCCACGGGGAGCAAGTGGAAGAGCCGAACATTGGCAGTCACAGGGCCTTGGGCCCCGCCCCCTTTCAGCAGTCTTTGTAACAGCCTTGTGAGGTGGGTGAGATGGATCTCCAGGTTCCGGGGCCGCAAGGATCCCATCCATCCCAGGGAGGAGTGCACTGAAGAAAGCTCCTGTGGAGGGGACTTGGACCAGGGCTCATATCTCCATAAGTGTAATCTTGAAGCCTTCCACCATGCTCTCCATGTTGAGGATGAAGGTGTCCTCATTGGAATAGTGCTCAATGATGTTGTCATCCATGTTTACCAGGATGCTGTCGCGGTCGGGGCGAGAAACAAAGCCAGTGAACCCTCAGGCTGACTGCTCCCGAACCTTCTAGTTCCTCCCCCAAAGCTGCGTTAAAGAAAGCGGAGCCTGAGTTTCCCCGAACTACCTTCATGATCCTTTATTGAAAGGGTTCTAGGACCATTTGACCCAACCCTTATGTCTTTACACATTAGTCTATGAGGCCTCAGAAGTTAGGCGAGTCCCAAACAATCGTTGGCTACTGACAGAATCACAGCCCAAATAGTTCACAACAAAGGATTTTCATTAGGAACCTCAGCTGCCCTTAGCTGAACACACATGTGTGGTAAATGACAGTACACACAGCCTCATAGCAACTTGAAAGGCAAGTTCTATCGTCGGTAATTCACAGGTAAGAAACCATCCAGAAAGGTCTGCAGTTCCCCAAGCTTCAGCCAGCCAGTGAGGACAAGGCTATGTCTAAAGTCAGCTTTACCTCTCCCCTAAGCTGCCCGCCCCACCTTCTCGCCTCCACTGCCTACTCCATGTTAGTTTGGTTTCAGGAAAAGCACTTTCCAGAGTCTAGCTGTGATTTTTTTTTTAAACTTTGTTTTATACATGAGTGTTTTGCCTGAATGTATGCATGTGTACCATATGTGTGCCTGGTGCCCTCGGGGTTCAGAGGAGGACATTCATCACCTGGGACGAGAATGGCAGATGGTTCTAAGTCACCATGGGGGTACTGAAACAGAACCAGCGTCCTGTAAAGAGCCCCTCGTGGTCTTAGCCGATAAGCCGTCCCTCCAGCACCTCCACCTGTGACTGAGAGGTGCCGATAGGGTCTCGTTCCTGTTCGTCAAAGTCTGAGAGGGAATGACTCGCTCAATCATTTGATGCTGGCCTGTGATAGTATCAGCTTGCTCCTTTACAGGCAGAACTACCTGTGCTTCGTGGGTCACTGTAAGAATACAGGCCCGTGCCCAGGACTTCACGCAGACACAGAGGCTCTCTGGCCAGCGGGACTTGAGGAGTTGCCCCCAGCCCACAGCATTCACTCAGTTGGAACTCAGTTTCCAACGAGAGCTTAAGTAGGGATGCTCACTCAGCCAAGGATCCAATTTCAGAGCCCGGAAATCCCAGGTCATGTTTCCTTCATGCGGAGGGCTCAGAGAAGAGTTCAGATAACTACTCTCATAAGAAGCCTTAGGAGGGCCTTGAAAGGGGCTGAGTGAAGGTCTTGAGCCCTGAGGCCACAGACACCCCCATCCCCAATCTGTGAGGCCTGGAGCAAAATGCTTAAGCCAGCCCTGGGCTTCCTTTCCTCATCGGTAAACTCATACATTAGCGATGATAAACAGGGAACTCGGCACCTCTGACCACCCAACCAGGAAGGACCAATTGTTCTTAACAGCATGGGCAAGCAGGTCCGACGGCCATTCAAGAAGGCTTCATTAATGATTACCTTGGAAGGATCCCCTACATCCTCAACAAATCTGTTCCTACTGTGTTGCTCAGGAGCCAAGACCAAGAGTGCTGACCTCTTCATTTTCCCAGTGTCCCCACCACCTCTCTATCCCTCCGCCCCTCTATCCCTCTGCCCCTCTATCCCACCACCTCTCTATCCATCCGCCCCTCTATCCCACCACCTCTCTATCCCTCCGCCCCTCTATCCCACCACCTCTCTATCCCTCGGGACCTATTAACGCTGTCTGTAGAGGAAGCATCTCAGGGGATACCTTGGCAGTGCACTGTGGGTTTCCCTGTCTCAGTCACTAAAGATCTTTAAACTGTGTCGTGGACCATAGATAGAACAAGAGATTAAAAAAAAAAAAAAAAAGTACCATTTTAAAAATGCACCTTCTAGACATGGGAGCTAGCGAGGTTAGCGTCTCTTACCCCTTTTTGCTCTTCTTATAAAGTTTTGTGATTTTCTCCACGGGTAGTCCATACTTCTCAGAGAGCTGAAACATGAATAACAGGCAAGCTGGTCAGCAGGGGACAGGGGCACAGGGGAAAGCAACGTAGAACATTCCAGCTCAGCTCACATTGCACTGGCACAGCACAGGCTCCCCTAACGAGACAAGTTGGAAAACTTCATTTATAAGGAATGAAAAGCCTCAGTTTCCCTGAACTACCCAAGCCTCTGGCTGTGAGAATCAGTAAAATAAGGTTCTGAGAAGTGAAAAAAATCCCAGTTAGCAACTGGTGGGGTCTCAACCTCACTAACTATGTCCCCAACTGTTCTAATCACGTCGCCTTTCCTCTGCCCTTAGCTGGAAGAGAAAAAGAAACATGCACCGCAGCCCGGATATGAGCACCTCGCCTGTGCGGGCTCAGGGTTTGTATCTAGTACCACCCCGATTTTGACTTTCTTAAAGCAATCAGCAAAACAATCTTGATAAAAGTGGAATTTTTCACTGGTTTATATCTTTTTAAATGTTGGATTAAACAGGTAGGCATACCTCAGAAGAGGTTTCAGGTGAGCCAGGTGTAGAGCAGGCACACACCTGCGACCCCAGCACTAAGGCCAGAGACGTGAGCGTCTGAGGTCAAGTGAGCTGCGCAGTGCCTTCCAGAGAGCCTCAATAGGGAGACGAAAGGTTCGGGGAGATAAAAGATTTATATGAAATTTTTATATAAAATTTAAAGAGACCCTGAAAGTACAGGGAGTAGTAAACATGAACTGACTGTTCGTATAACTATCATCTTAAAGTACACAGTTTCCTAGGGAGACATGAAACCTGCCAAACAAGGTTAAATATTAATAACAGTGTGGAATGTCAAAATATCAGTAGATCAAAACTGGCCACAAAGAAAAATAACATCTGGGAAGCATTGTTAAGACGCAAACAACAGACGCGGCGCAAGTTGACAAGGACTGGATGAGGAGCAGGCTGGGGAGAAGCCACAGCAAGCAGCACTTCATAGAAGAAGATATTGCAGAGAGAGTCTGGAAACTGTACTGCACTTTTGTTTGAATCTTCCAAGTGAAAGGAAGAGTGGGATAGCACTTTGAATTTTTCTAACTATCAAAGAGGCAAACGAGGAGCCAGAGAGGCAGCTTGGCAACGAAAAGCATTTCTGATGGTCTGGTGCCCCCTCCTGGCTTCCACGAGGACCTGCGCACACAGGGCTGACACATCTAAAACAGAGCGAAAGTGAAGTGATACTCTAGCATTGGTTGGAGTATGAGGTCAGCAGGGTTCGGGTTCTGGAGATGAGACGATGAAGCACAGCCTCCTGGGAAACAAGTTTGGCCATGGCAAAGCTTTTAAAAGCCTGAGTGTCTGGACCACAGACCCCTTGTCTAGTGATCTTACAGGAATATGCTCATACTCAGAGATGTTCTGAAGATCACTCTTCATTATAGAGAAAACTTAACAAATTCATCAAATATCTTAATATTTTCTTCACAGACCTCATTTAGAAATTTGGGAAGCTTGTATTGCTTACATTTTTTTAAGATTCTTAGCATATTAGGTGGGGGCAAATAAGTGAAAATCTGTCTATACAGTATAATCTTTTCTTCATTTTTAACCTTTATGTATGTTTAAATGTACAGAAAACAGTGAGATGGCATTTCAAGCTATGAATGGTGGCTCTGGGTGATAAACAGTCCGAGCCATGCTTCCTTTACTTTGTGTAATTCTGCAGCCCTTCTTTTTACGATTGCGTCATTTTGTAAAACAAAGTGGCAAGAGCTGACAGATGCCCTCTGGAAAGACCTGCTTCTAAATACTGCCACGCCCTCTCCACCAAATCACTGGTGGGTCACAGGAAGCTGAGGCAGGCGAGGTTTGGGACCACACTTAGAAAGAGCCACAGAGGCTAGAAAGGGGCTGAAGAGCCCCAAGGGAGAGCAGACATCCGGGAAAGAGTCTGTCTAGAGAACTCGAGGTTCCTACCCTCCCGTTCCCACCACAGGGCAGAAACTCTTCCCCCTACATATCCAGAAGCAAGACATCTGGGCTGAGGACAGAGAGGGAAGGTGGCAAAGAGACTGGACAAGCAGCCACCTGCCGCGTGGGACAGGCCACCCGTGGTCCTGATGAGGCTCCCACAGCCACAGTCGGCCCGAATGAACAAAATGCTTTGAAAAAGAACAAAAGCAGCACACTTCTTGGCCAGTGAGATAGCTCGAGGGTAAAAGGCTCTCCCTACCAAGCCTGACATCCCGAGTCCAACCCCCAGAAACTGCAAGATGGAAGGCAAGAGCTCTGAGTCTAGCAAGGTGTTCGCTGACTTCCACACGCACCGTGACAATGGACTGAAAGAGAAACCTTTCTGACGGGAACATAGAGGCGGCAAAGCAGACTGCAGAGCCTGTGCTGGAAGGTCCCTTTTGAAGAGAAAGACGGATGATGCGCAGATAAAAGGTAAAGAGGATGAACAGGAGCCTGATGTCACGAAAAGCCAAAGTTAAGGAAAAGAGGACAGTCACAAAACCGCATCCCCAACAGCACCAAGGTAGATATCAGACACCAGGAAGCCTGCAAGTACGGTGGGAGACTTACTTATTTCAGGATTGGAGAAATCTAGCAGCTAAGTCAGAATGATTTGATTGATCCAGTTTATATAAGATGCACGCACACACATGCATATTACATCTCCCAAAGAGACGCTGTCGTGTAGTGGGTGACTAGGGAAGGCCCACCCATACTCAATACAGTGAAAAAGAAAGCCTGAGAAATTAATCTAAAATGTTTTGCCTTTCAGAAGTATTCCCTTACATGGCTTCTACCCTCTTCTCTCTGCCTCCCATTGAGGCCCCTACTGTAAGTCAGTCCTCCTGGTGTCCAGATCCCCGAGAGCACACATATTGGGTGTGGTGGTCACACTTGTAATCTCAGGGCTCTGGGCCATCCTCTACACAGCAAGTTTTGAAGCCAGTCTGGGACAGGATATAGGAGACCCAGGGAGGGGGGGGGGAGGAGGGAAAGACCCAGTAAGATGAACTAGTTCTGTCCCTTGGGCTCTGATCTGAATTGAGCTCTTGCTGAAGCAATGACATCCTCATGTGACTTAACTTCCTTACTCATTCCCTGGGCTTCTAGAACCACTCAGCGAACAGAACACGCCCACAGGAACTGCTTGAGAGCGGCCTGCTACCACATGAGTAAGCTATTTCCTCGGCATGACTGGCCAAGGCCGCAGCTTTCTACCCTGAGGTTTGCAGGTTCTCAAGGGGGGTGGACAGGAAGTGACCTCAAGGTTGTCATGACCTCCACACCTGCTACAGCCATGCTCACACCTGAAAATACACTCTTGTGCACATACAAACACACAGGTTTTTTTTTTTTTTGATCAAGCAAACCATTTTCTAGATAACAGAGTTACCCTACCCTGTCATGTGGCCTGGCTCCCAGGCTACACAAACAGCCACCACCCCAAACTGTCCATGAACCTGACGGGTACTGGCACCGTCTGACTCAAATGTCAAGACACCTGAGGAAAGGTTGGGAACACTGCTCTATCTAGATGACAAGAGCACTCAGCACTGTCAATAATCATCATGACGTGAAAGAGGCAAAGAGACTGTGGAGGTTGCCAGGGAGGACGGGGACAGGAAATGGGGGGAGAGGATGAGGGAGGAAAGTCTGCTAAAATTTGCCTTGTTCAAAATCGTTACAATGACATCTAAAGCCTTGTATGCTAAGGCCCAGAACTGCAGTGAAATAAGTGGAAGACATTCATTTTCAAGGCCCTTTATACTCCAGTGTACATTCTTTTTAAACATATATATCCAAGTAATTTACGGCTGAAGACAGGAGCTCTGGACGGGGAAATGGGGGCGCACTCTCTAGGGAGGGCAGCCCAGTCTTCAGCTATGGAGAAATCACAACACCCAGTGTCCACCACCTGCTCCCGAGGAATGCTTGCACTGCCATGTTAATGACTTGTGGGGTTTGTGGAATATAAGACAGGAGGAGACAGCTCACAGACACAGTATCATTCTGAGATTCCTGGAGGCAGGATCACCATTTCAGACTGAGATAGAGGTAAGAGCCAGTGGCTGGCTGTTTTACTTTTCTGACCTTCAGGTTGAACCCCAGTTTCTCTCTCTGAATTTTTGTTAGTCGTGTTTCAGAGGGAACCTGACTTGGCTCAAAGGCTAACTTGTGACCCTGCTGACCTCCTATCACCATCTACTGAAACAATGTAGGTGCGGTGAGCCCCCCTTGAAGGAGACAAGAGAGCGTAGCTTAGGTTGTTAGGTTGCTGCTGCAGCAGGGAAAGTAATGTGGCTCCATGGTGGTCCTGCAAGATCACGTCAGCATTAGTGAAAGTGGCCAGATGTTATGGAAGAAAATGAAAATGACACCAAAGCCAAAGCAGGAACCCAGCGTAGCGCATCAGTTCAGACCTGGTCTAAATCTGTGGTACCCACCCCTCAGACACTGAGGACAAAATACACATTGAAAAAAAAAAAACCCTGGTTCACCCCCTTCTAGGCCTCCTGTAGTATCTGCTCTTACCAGTTTAAAATCAGAGCTGGGTATGGTGTCACACACCTTTAGTCCTAGCACTGGGGTGGGGTGGGGGTGGGGCCAAAGGCAGGCAGATTCCTGAATTATAGGCTTTGTCTACAAAGTGAATTACAGGCTGACTGAGGCTTCATAGTGAGACCCTGTCTCAAAACAAAATTATGGTTCATTAGGGAGGATATATTCGCTGGGCAGTGGTGGTGTATACCTCCAGCCCTCAGGAGACAGAGGCAGGTGGATCTCTGTGAGTTCGAGGCCACTCTGGTCTACAGAGTGAGTTCCAGGACAGGCTCCAAAGCCACAGAGAAACCCCATCTTGAGAAAACCGACATAATTCCATATGCTTTCTTACGTTTACTTCTCGGTTGGTTTCTATTTTGTGTGGAACAGAAATCAATGCTCCCCCACCAACCATGACAAAGAAAAAAAATCCTACCAAGCCCTCCACCTGTGCTTTTTGGACGATGGCCTTGCTGCTGTGCTCAGAATGACCAGTGTGAAATACCACTGCAGGGCAGCCTGAGACCCACAGTGCTCACGTTCTCATGCATTATCTTCAATTTTTCTGATTATCAGGAAGAACTATAGACAATCATCATACCTTCACAATATTACACAACGGTTCGTCTGAATTCTAAAACACCCCCATCATTTCTAAAGTGCACTGTGCATCAAACACTGAACAGCCACCTCCTGCTTCCCCTCTCCAAGAAGTCATTGATTCTGGGTATTACTAATGAATCAAATCATGTAATAGAAGGTATTTTTGTGTCTCCCTGACCAACTTTTCTCTAGATATACTCCCCAAGAATCGGAAACAGATGTCTAACCAGAAATGAGCCCATGAACATTCCCGGCAGCACATAGACAATCGCACCCCAAAAGGAGAGACGTTGGTCTGTCAGCTGAATAAATGAGGAAATGAATCATGTTGTCCATACGGTGGATGATTACTCTGCTGGCTGCAAAAAAGAATGAGATACTGGTCTCATTCTACCATGCTGGACGCCAAGGGAAAGAGAAACAGAAGGGACGGGCAGGCGACCACGTTGCGTGGCCCTACACATAGGAACTTCTTCACATGGCAACGTTCAGCCATAAGCCCAAATACTGTCCACTAGAACAGCCTCTGAGGCCAGCAGCCACCCAGCAGAGACAAGAGACACTCACTGTTGGTGTCCCCATGACCCTACACCCCTGATCTTCCACCACACTATAGAAGAGTGAGCACACAGCACATGCTCATGGCACCGGGGAAGCTGGGTGAGGCGCGCGTGCGTGCGTGTGTGTGCATGTGTCTGTGTCTGTGCGTGCGACTCAGGCAGAAACTGACTTTGCGTTGACTGAGCCTGCTCGGGGTCAGCAGTGAGGAGGGGAGAATCACTAAATGTTTCCCCCGTACCAACCTGTCCTCGCTCCGCTTTGGAATATGCTACCGTAGCCAGCAAGGCACCACAGAGATTTCAGCTGTGTATACTTGGAAGCCGTGTGCACCTAATTCGGTTTTGTGCTAACAGATGATGAAAACCCCACGTTATCCCTCCTCCTCAGCATCGGACCGGGACGGTTCTTTGGACACCAACAGGAACTGGGCAGTTATTCTTAAGAGTCAGTCCTAACATGCTGACACAGACATGGACATTTCCAAATATCTCAGTGCTTTGTTTTCTTTCTAAAGCTCCTTCTGGAGCCACCCTGGTAGCTGGGCAGGGCTCCTAAGGACTGGAAAAAGCTTGTGGCTTACCGCTTCCATCAGGCCCTTCACCGTGGGTGACTTCAGCATCAGTGCGTCGAACACGTCATCATTCTCCTTCCTTACATACAAAAGCACTGCAAGAGAAGGGAAGACCAGTGTGACTGGAGACCCAGGGGACTGCTTCCTGTCACATGGGCATCTCAAGACATCACCTGCTCCGACAGCAGGCTAACTCCTATTGGATCTAAGCGCTCTGCTCTGCTGCCTGTACCCACGCTTGAGTTTCTCAAGTTGGGCAGGCACAAGGTCTCTATGATTACGTCCATTTGTTTGCTCACTTAGTCAACACCACTGAGGACTCCTGGGTACCACAGGCTGTCTATACCAAGAGCCGGGGCTATAGCAGAGAGTGAGTTCATTCGGTCCTGCCTTTAGGGAGTTTGCGGTCCACTAGAAAGGCCAGACACCACTGTGAGAATCGTGAAGAGAAAACCATGAGTCAGTGCTTTCCAGGTAGCTCTTGCCATGGTGTGGGTGAGTGCCATGAAGTGGGGGTTCAAGGATCTCCGAGTTGTGAAGATCACGAGAGCATCAAGTCTAGAAAGGGGTAATACTGGGAGGATGATGGGGCTGGGCAAAGGGTGGCGGAACAAGATCTGGAAGTGAAATGCGGTAAATCCAAACCTCCACACCCCCAATCCTCCATCCCAAAGGTTCCTTGAAGCTGCTGCTTATAAAGACCACGTGGCCAGGGACTCTGCCCAAGGCCCCTTCCATGGCCAGGGAATATTCAGTTAGAATAGGATGAAGGGAAGACAGGAAAGAGAGAGGAGGGAGCGGGGAGGATGAGAGACTTAGGCACTACAGTGCCTCTCTTCATCAGATATAAAAAATGGAGTGCCAATTAAATAAGCAGACTGACTATGTCACCAAAAATTTACGAATTTAGTCCCTTGAAGCGATACTATATAGTTTACATGCCGGCTAAAACTGCCTAGCAACCAGAGGGTTATCAAAAGAGGAGGCAATGTGAGAACACAGAAAAACACTTAGAACACAGACCCTAATTATATCTGGATAAGGAAAGTTAAATTCAAGGGGAAGCCCCAACTGGTGGCTATCATTTACTTGATGGAAATTCTGCAACTTTTTCCTGAAGCTCTCAACACGGGGGGCGGGGGGGGGGGCGGGGGGGGGCTTTCCAGCAGGCCGACCCTAGGGAAACCTGGAATTACATTCTATTAAAATGAGCATCACTTACAAATAACCTCTACTCGAACCATTGCCTTTCAAACATGATTGTCCTGGTTGCTCGGAGGTAACTGGAAGGTGCTAAAGTGTTCTCGGTCTGTGCCGGGGAGGGGCAGCAGCCAGTCAGGCGGTGACAGTCATCATCCTGGAGTGTATACTGGGCTACAGACCACTAGAGGGCTTGCCCAGGGAGTTCTCATAGCTGCATCCGTGGTGTGGCTGTGGCAGGGATCATCCCGCCCACCATAGCATCACTGTACCCCTCAGACACACCTCAATCAAAGCCAAAGACAGACTGCCTCTGACCCAGGCACCCCACAAAAAAATAACCAGTAGCGATAGCTTTGGTGCTAATTGTGATCACCTCCTTCTTGGGAAACTTCCTACAGATAACCAGTAGGAGCCGCCATTGACCCAGAAGCCCAGGGACTTCTCCATCCTTCCCCAAAGTGGAGTTGGGGGTGGGGTGGGTGCGGTTTTCTTTCCACTGGTAGGTTAGATATCTCCTATGTCTCTCTGACTTTGAAGCATCAGAAACCTTGCCTTAACTTTGAATTAATGTCCAGTACACTTTCTAGTGGCAATCTTGGTGCCAGTTTCACAAGCTCTGAAAAGCAGTAGCTGGACCAGCTACCAGGTTGTAAATGTGGAGCTGAGGTACAATTCCACACCCCAGAGTGACTCTTGGTTTCCCTGTGACTCTGCCCTAACCGAGTAAAGTTAGGGAGGAAAAGGTACCAAGGAATGAAGGCGAGACTATGTGACAGAGAGCTGGGAGCCAGAGGCTTTGTGGGCATGTCCTGCCTCTTGTCGACCACTTCCACCTATTGGTTCATGGAGATGGCACTGACATACACACACACACGTGCACACATGCATGCACACGCGCCGCCTCTTCTGAACTGTACATCACTGCTGAATGGCTCAGGAGACACCACCACTCTCCCAAGGCAAAGGAGAGGCCTGTTACTCCCATGTGAGGAAACCCAGCAGGGGTGGCACTGATTCTGTCTCGGGTGAGTTCTTCCTGACAAGACACAACCCAGCCTTCACACAGAGACAGCAGTGCCCTCGGCCCTGCCAGTGTGGCGTGCCATGGAGAGATACCTCGCTTTATGTTTTCCTCCTTAATCTGCTTGGATGGCGTCGGGCCGAACTCCTCTTCCATGGGCCGGAACATCCGTTTAACAAGGACGCTGCTGCTGGAGAAGACGGGCGGAAATGGTGAGTACAGCGAAGAGAGCCACATGCTCTGGGCTCTGCGGGCGCCTGTCCTTCCTCCGTCACACCTCTCTTCCCCCTGCAGGTCCCAAGTCATCCCCATCGAGGGATAAAGCACACACCCTCTTTAGAGGGAAGACCTAAGGCTCCATGCTGAATATGGACCCACAAGGTGGGGGTGCTGGGCCCATCTCCCCTTTTCTGTTCAGAAGAACAGGGCCACGGAGGAGCTGGTTAATAGCAATGGCTGTGTGGCACCCAAGTTGCAGCAGCCCCTCACATCCATCTGAGGCCTGGTTTTCTGGTGCTCCTGCCGGTCCCTTGGAGCACAGTAGGGGACAAGACAGGTCACCTCGCCACACCTCTGTTGGGGATTGTCCTGACTACCCACAGTTCTCCCTTCCCTAGGTGCCACAGGAGGAGGTCCAATCCACTCCCTCCTGGAATGCGGTGGGGCTGAGCCCTGAGACTTCTCTGATACCTGTGCATTTGTTTCCCAAGTCCCTGAGTGTTGCAGGCACATGGAGGAAAGGGAAAGACAGTGCGAGAGGAAGAGACATTAGGGAAGTGAGATCAACTATTCTTTAGTCTCAGGCCCGCAGATGCGGGTCTGTGGAAAACATTAACATCTCTGGGGATTATCTGGCCCATCACTTAGAATTCTAAGGACAGAAACTCTGAGGTCAGGCCACCTTGACTGATATAAAATCCCTGCTTCATAGTTTATTACTGTACAAATTCGGACATGTTTCCCAACTTCCTTGGGCCTCAGTCTCCTTATCTTTGGAAGGAGACTGTTGATGCAGAAATGACAATATTTGAGGAACTGGAAATATTAATCGCACTGAGTTGATCATTACACACTGTGTACATGACAAACGATCATCCCATGATGATAGAAATGAGTACAAATATTACGTACCAAATAAAAATTAATTAACTTAATAAAATGTAAAAGGAGGCTGGAGAGGGGGCTCATCAGTAAGGACTATATGCCGCTCATGCAGAGGACTAGACTTAGGTTTCGAGCACCCATGTCAGGTGGCTCGGGCTTCTGTAAGTCCAGGTCCAAGGGATCCAACCCATCTGCCTCCATGAACATCTGCACATATGTGCACATACCCACATAATTTAAAAGAAGAAAAATTAAAAGTTTTAGAGGCAGGTCAAGGATTCTAATGAGTGTTGGGGACTCAACGTTAGTATCAGTGAAGAGCCAGATGAAGATAGAAGATGCTAATGATCACAATCACCTACTGTGTCACCCACTCCCAACTCCTGAGTACTCCACAGCCACGGGTCAAGAATTGAGGAGATTGGGCAATACAGGCACAATGGCTAAAGGTGAGTGTTGGGAATTATGGGTAGGTGCTGGTTTGACCCCAGCTTCGATCACATGCCAGCTAGATGACTTGGAAGAAGCTTCCCGGCTTCTCACAGCCCTTTTCCTCATCGCAAGAGCAGGATGGGAAATCTGGGTAAATCATGACAATAACGTGCATATATAGTAGACAGTACAGAGCCAGGGAGTCTGCATTCGGCAATGGCCAAGCTCCTGCCATGCGCTGACACTGAAGCACCAGGGTAGCCCAGGGTCAGAAGGTCCATTGCCACCCACATAAACATTAAGTGCTTAGAACGAAATGGCCATGTCTTACCCTTCTCGTTCATCATCTGCGTTGTAATACACCTGTGGGGAAAACAACAGACACATGTAGACCGGGAGTGGAGCAAACCTTCTCTTAAGGAGAAAAAGATACATTTGATAAGCAATGTTTGTTCTCTCTCGTGCGTGCGTGCGTGCATGCGTGTGTGCGTGCGTGTGTGTATGCGTGTGTGTCTGTGTGTATGTGTGTGTATGTATGTATGTGTGTGTGGCACGTGTGTGTGTATGTGTGTGTGTGTGTCTGTGTGTATGTGTGTATGTGTATGTATGTGTGTGTATATGTGTGTGTGTGCAACCTCCTCGTATTCTCACTCAGGATGACGTTTAGATTTTATAAAGAAATTCAGAAACGTGACTATTTCTAGTGAAGTTAGTTTGGCCTAACCAGATTACTCAGGCCCTCTGCACTGACATTAAGAAAAACCATTGGTAAGATCCAAACCATAGCAAGATGGTAGTAACAGGGCCTCTGTGTTTGCTCCCCAAAGAAGTCTGGCTTACCCTGGTTTCCCATAGTCACAGAAATGCAGGGTCTCAAAGAAACAAAAGGCCAACTGAGGTGCCTGTTTAACATACCAAAGCAGATGCTGGCCAGTACTCCCAGAATCCCTCAGTACCTGTGGTTCTTCCCAGCCCCTCCCTCCCAGCCTGATCCCTGTATAAAAGCCATTTGGGCTACACTGCTCTCTTGGCCTCTTGGCCCTGAATGCATCTCTTGGGTGGTGGTTCCTCTCTTGCTCTCCCTCTCCGTCTTTCCTCTCATAGTTCGGTTTAGACTGCCAGCCATGTTCGGCCTGGACTCTTCCCTCTGCCTGCTTTCTCCCTTATATCTACGATAAAATCTTCTCCATACTTTAGGAGTAGCCATGTCCTCCTCCTTTTATTTCAATTCTTCATTATCTATCTTCAGGCTATAAAGGTCACGTGGCAAAGAGTAGCTCTCCAAGGGCAAGTGTTGTTAGGAGAACTCAGGGGCAAGCACAGTCAGAATTTGTGAAGCCTCCTGCTGGGCAGCGGCGGCACACACAGAGGCAGGAGGATCTCTGTGAGTTCGAGGCCAGCCTGGTCTACAGAGGGAGTTCCAGGACAGGCAGGGCTGTTACATAGAGAAAACCGAAAAGAAAAGAAAAGAAAAGAAAAGGAAAGAAAAGGAAAGAAAAAGGTGAAGCCCCCTTCCAAATGATGGAAAAGTACAGAGGGTCCTTTGTGGTAGTGTAGGCTCTTGTCCCCGTTATTTCTAAAGCTTAACAGTGGGCCTTTTGTGAATTGCATCTGTGTGTGTGTTTGGGTGGTCAAGAATACCCAAATCAGTTTTGAACATTCATGTAGTCTCTTCTAAAGCTGGCACTGTCCCTGCCCATTTTGGACCGTGGAAGCCTCCCTCCCTTCCCTCTCAGGGCTTCCAGCAGCACTGGGGGTGTCGACGAACCCAGGCCTAGTTACATAATGAACAAAGGTACCGGAAATGCTCCTGAGTCATTCTGTCAAGCAGCTCAGATGTGGAGAACTCTGTCGTTTTAGACTTTTTTATGACTATTGTTATACTGGATTTTGTTTCTTCTTAAACAGAAAGCCATGAATGTAAAAGCTTTGTGTTCAGCACCCCAAGGTTCAGTGCTGCATCATTCTGCCTCAAGGACCTCTTCAACTAGCTCTTCCCAGAAAGCAATGTTTAAAAGCTCCAGATAACCTCTGTTCCATTCTTCTGCTTTGCAAAGTGATTGACAGCAGGCTATTCACAAGACAGCCAAGTGTAGCTGCCCAGACCTCCAGTTAGGCGCCCTTCTGACACTCAAAATCCAGGGTCACAGGGACCCCAGGGTGCTGTGAAGTAGGCTTAGGTCAAGCAGTACCAAGCCGCCAGGCTGCTCTGCCTGGTAAGGACAACAAACTCTCCAGGTCACGTTTCCTCAGAGTCTGCCTTGGGCGTGACACTGAGGGGTGAGTGGGGCTATGAGACCAACCAGGTTGGGACACTATTCCTCTTGAGAGTCATTTAGGGCTTTGTGTTTCTCAGAGACATATTGCCAAGAGATTACACATCAGCAGATTTTCAAGGGTGACGTAGCACCACAGCTAGAGTTGTGACCGGAAGCAAAAGGGTTTAACTCTGTTAGCTATTGCTCTTCTGCAAGATGTGGGGACCTCACTCCCAGCTACAGGCTTGGGAGCTTTTTAAAAAGGGGACACACACACATCATACACACACACGCTCACATACACACACACCACACATATACACCATACATGCACACACACCAAACACATACACACACAAACACACACGCTCACATACACACATTCTTGCTGGCTGTCTTCTCTGGATAGCATTAATCCTGTCCTGTGTCTTGGTTTCTATGGAATAAGGCAAGATAGAAATGTAAAGTGGTTCTTAGCAGAAACTCACTCCACACAGAAAGTATGGGTATAGTTATCACCATATTATATCATGAACAGGGAGAGACGCTCACACACGCACACTCACATGCACAGACACCCACGCGTGCGCACGTGCGCGCACACACACTAAAGTCTTCTCATTGTAAAGCTGCCCCATCACTACATCAAACATTCTCCAGAAAGAGGAGACCCCAGCAATATTTCTCCTTCAGAATGAGGTCCACCCCAGCACTCAGAGAGGGAGGGGTCTTGAGTCTACCTTTATGCTTCTATTTCTCAAAACAGTCCTTTCACGCAAGGACTCTGGATTCAAAAGAGAACCAATCAATGCAAAATTAAAATCCCAGTTAGAGTGGCCAAAGCCACTCTGACTAACACTAAGGAACCTCTTTTATTTTTCTCCACATAGTAAAACAACCTTAATGAAGAAAAGGGAGAAGAAACCTTCCCTTACAGAGGGCTCTGCCATCACCAGCTCAGTGGGCAGCTCAGCTCAGCGGCCCTGGAGCACAGGACGCAGACACACTGGTACCCTGCTTTTTGTTTTCACTGAGCAATATCATAATTAACAATATCACTGAGCTCGCAGCTTCTGCCTTCACTTGCACAAAACTAAGCAGTCATGACCTATCGAACATTTACTTGGTTTTAAATCCTTCATGGCATTTGGAAATAAAACCATAGAATTTAGGTTTTTGAAGGAAGATATACTATATGATTTCTTCATACTTCAGATGAGAAACGATTTATTCATTCAGTGAGAACTATTAATTACTTAGGAAAAAATTGTTGACAAGATCTTCATCCAACCTCTCCCGCAAATGTAGGAAGTTATTGATACAGTTTTACTTTTACCACTAGGTGGCGGTGTGCGCGCTGATAGCGCCTGCTAGACTCAGCAGAACAACTAACTTATAGGCAGAGCTTTCTCCACAATTTTCTAATGACAGCTCACACTTTCTTTGCTTTAGAATGTATTTTCTCAAGATAGTCTTTTCTGGAAAAAGAAAGAAATCTATTTTTGTACGCAATGGTACCGACTTTCCTGTGCTGCTAGACACGAGGGTGTTTATTTGGGGTCGGCTCTGCCAGAGCGCCAACACAGGCGAGGAAGGCGCCAGGAGGGCATGAGCAGGGGTCCTACCTGTCCAGTCCTTTGCAGGTTTGCGAAGTGAACATCCGGGATGAAGAGCACGGGCTGCGAGTGCAGGTCGGGCATGGTTTTGAAGTAGGTGATGTCACTCTTCTTCTGTAAAGGCATGGCGGCCAGCTTCCCGTCAGAGGCTGCGGGCAACCACAGAGACCACCATCAGGGTTCCGTGGCTGAGAACGCTCGGTCATATTCTCCCCAGCAGCTTTCTCGGCGCCCTAGACATGACTATGCGTTGAACGCGGGCTTCCAGGAAGTACTGCAGGAGGAGTGAATGCTCCTCCACTTCCTGCTGGTCGCCCTGGAGTCCTGGGTATAAGACTTTTCCATACGAACGACTCCATCTCCCCAACCAACACCGAGTGCGTCCAGAGCCTCTCCCCACTCCTGCCTCTACTGCAAGGGCAAAGCAGGCCATCTCTTGGGCATTTCTTTGCACCTTCCCCTGCAGCCAGCCTCCTTCTGCTGTCTTCCCATAGGACCCTGCTGGCTGCAATCTCCCCTTTGCACAGGCAGTCTTGGGGTGAGGGTGGGGGTGACTCACAGTTGTTACACTGGCTTTGGGAGGCCTGGCCCTTCCCTTTCTTCCTGTTCTGTTTTCTTTCTTCATCTCGGATTTTTCTTTCTGCTCCCTGATAGGGAAAGCAAGGAGAGACCAAGCAAGTTATGTCCTCAGAGCATGCAAGGATACTGACACGAACACACCGACACACACACCATGAAGACGGGAAGCCTCGGCTCCCTCCCTGTGGTACAACCCTCAGACGGTTAGGCTGCACTCTAGACCTGGGATAGATGCCAACTATCTTGTCTCCTCTTTCTGTCTCACCTATTTCATGACTGTGAGTTTCGAATCCACGTGGAAAGAACCAGCTAACTTTTCTAGCTCGGTGTCACCTACCGAGTAACTCAGTGCTCTAACAGAGTGGCAGAGGCCCTGGCACATTGAGTCTGTGACTAGACAGACAGCTTTCAGACGAACGTAACTTTTCTGCAAGTTCTCCTCTGCTTACGGTTATGAACTTGAAAGGATCACAGGAGGAATAAAGGGGCGTTTGTCTCTGAGTCGTGCACACAAAGATGAGGGAGGGAATGCCCTAACATGGACGCATCATTGCCCCCATATGCTTAGAGACGGTGCTCATTCTACTGCATAGAAGAATGGTGCACACCCTCCCTTCTGCAAGAGGCTCTCCAAAATATGCATGCTTGGAATGGGAAAACGCAGCATTGTGAGGTACATACAGGGCACTTAGCCATGTGTAGGGAGCTCTGTAGAATTTAGTGTTCCACTAAAACAGATTTAAGTCTTGCTCCTGCTCTGACTTCACACTGATGGACTGTGACCTGGAAGTGTAAAAAGAAATAAACCTGTTCTTCCATAAGCTGCTTTCGGTCGCCTGTGTTATCACAGCAGAGAAAACTAAGCAGACAGCAGGGTGATCTAAGGACAAATGTTCCCACAGCTTGGGGATTTGGAGACTTGGTCCCCTACTGGTGGTGATGTTTGAGAAGATGGTAGGTTTTCTGGAAGAAGTGCATCATGGGGGTGAGTGTTGAGAGTTTAGGGCCTCACCCACTTCCAGTTTCTCTCTTTGCTTTGTGTCTGCACTGGACATGATCTCTCAGCCTGCTCCAACTTCGATACACTCTGCTGCTACAGCTCACCTACCAAGATGAACTCTCAACCCTCTGCACCCATAGCCAGAGTTTTCGACAATTGTTTCGGTCATGGTGTTTTATCACAGCAAGAGAAAAGTAAGTAATACAGAGGGATACAGCCCAAGAAAATTTACTTTTAAGTTAGGGTATTGTTTATACTGTTCTATGAGAGCAGTCTGGAATTGTTTTAAGAATTATTGCCACCAGGCAGTGCCACTCAGCAAGCAGAGGCAGGCAGATCTCTGTGAGTTTGAGGCCAGCCTGGTTTACAGAGTTCCTGGACAGCCAGGCTACACAGGGAAATCCTGTCTCAGGAAATATATATATATGTGTATGTGTGTGTGTGGGTGTATGTGTATGACTTCCTTCTCTTCTGGAAAATACCAAATGGTGAATGATGCAGAAGCAGTGGGAAGACCCAGAGATCAGGCTGGGAAATCAGAGGCCTCTGCAGGGGTCAGGTTGGTTGGGGGGGGGGGGGGGGAGAGACAATTGAGGTAGTAAAGGCCTCAGGGCTGTGGAGGTAAAGCGAAGACCTGGAGTGGATCCCTACCACCACGCTGGGCCACCTGGAGTCCCTGGAGATCCACCTGCTCTCCCCACCCCTTTAAGGGACCCAAGATTACTGACTTTTTCCTAGATGCATCCCTGAAGGACTGGGTTCTGAAGACCACGCCCATACAGACACTGCCATGAGGACCAGGTTCAAGGCTGTGGTCACTATTGAGGACTGCAGTGGCCATGTTGACCTGGGTGTTAAGTGGTCCAAGGAAGCAGTCACTGCCTTTCCAGGAGTCATCTTGGCCAAGCTTTCCATTGTCCTGTGTGGAGACAGGAGGGAACAGCCCCACACTGTCCCGTGCCCGAGAAGCTGCTGCTGCTGGCTGGTGCTGGTGACCGCTGCACATCAGCCAGGGGCACTGCCACCTGGGACAACTTCGCCAAGGCCACCTTTGATTCCATCTCCATGACCTATGACTGCCTGACCCTCACAGGAACTGAACTCCTTGGTCTTAGGCTCCAAACCCCCAGAACTGTAAAGATAGGTTTCTATTGGTTACACCACCTAGCCTGTGGTATTTTGTTTTAGAAGCCTGAGGACTAAGCCATAGGCCAATGCCAGCCACTCAATTAATGGTTAGAAGGGCAAACATGGGCAGCAGCCACGACAAAGGGCAGCAGACTGGGGAGGCCTTGACTATCTGATAGGCCCTGGGAATGAAAGACTAGCGCCTCCATGTGGTCGAGAAATGATTCCTTAGACACGAGCAGACAGGGAGGAAGGCCATCAAAACAACATCCAGTCATAACCACAGTGCCTTTCTGACAAGCTGCCGTCTTTGCTCACCTTGTCACAGAAGACCTTGATCTGGCAGTATGCTCTGTGGATGGGTTTATTGCTGCGGTTGTTGTAACTGTATGTGTCGATCTGAATCATCAAAGGAAGCCCTTTCACGCCCTTTTGGGAGGAGAAATCTGTACTCAAGCAATTCACGGTGATGAAAATCTGGAGGAGGGAGAAAAAGAAGAAAGTTCACGAACTGCCATGCAGAGGATCTCCAGAGTGAGGCGAGCAGACGCGTGGAGCTAAAGTCTGACGTGAACCTATCAGGACAACGACAGATGTTCGATACTTTCCCATAGACCCTGCTGAATGTACAAATCTATGTAGTATATGGCTGTAAACTTCTCTTTTTTCAAGACAGGGTTTCTCTGTGTAGCCCTGGCTGTCCTGAAACTCACTCTGTAGACCAGGCTGGCCTCAAACTCAGTGTACCACCTGCCTCTGCCTCCTGAGTGCTAGGGTTAAAGATGGGCCCTACCACATCCTGGCAAGAAAGGAAAAAAAAAAGCCCAGTGGTGGCACACACTCAGGTAGAACTCTGAGTGTGAGGCCAGCCTGGTCTACACAATGAGTTCTAGGACAGCCAGGGCTACAAAGAGAAACCCCGTTTAGAAAATAAAAAATACATTCACTAGAAACTTCTGAACAATTTGCTTACATTTTGACCTTGAAATAGACAGTTTAAAGAGCCTTCCAGAAAGTACATCAGCAAAGCCGTACTCTCTTAGCCATGAGTGAGTTAATTAAAACACTGCTTTCCCACATATCAAAGTGATCCCTTCTGGAGCTGGAGAGACAGCGCAGCAGCCAGAACACCTGCTGCTCTTCCAGAGGAACAGGGTTTGGGTCCCAGAGCCCAGGCGGTGGCTCACAATTGCTGTAACTCCAGTTCTAGGAGATCTGACACCATCTTCTGGCCTCTTGTTAGCCAGAAGTGGTGGCGCACACCTGTAGTCCCAGTCTTCTGCATGCACGTGGCATGTATGCACACATACACTCAGGCACATGGCATATATGCACACATACACTCAGGCACGTGGCATGTATGCACACATGCACTCAGGCACGTGGCATGTATGCACATATACACTCAGGAACGTGGCATGTATGCACACATACACTCAGGCACGCATTCATAAAGTTAATTGATTAAAGATGTTCCCTTCCCCCACTTTAATTTTTTTACAAGACAGGATTTCTCTGTAGCTTTTGGTTCCTGTCCTGGAACTAGCTCTTGTAGACCAGGCTGGCCTCGAACTCACAGAGATCTGCCTGCCTCTGCCTCCCAAGTGCTGGGATTAAAGGTGTGCACCACCACTGCCCGGCTAAGTTGTCATTTCTAATAGTATAACTTTCCCTAGCCTCTGACCTGCAAGACTAGAAAGCAAGAAAGCAGGAAAGGAAGGAAAGAAGGAAGGAAAGAAAGGAGGGAAGGAGGGAAGGAGGGAGGGAGGGAGGGAGGGAAGGAGGGAAGGAGGGAGGGAGGGAGGGAGGGAGGGAGAGAGGGAGGGAGGGAGGAAGGATTGAACTAGAAAAAACTTCCGTTTTAATCCAGCAGTACTAAAACCTGGTTGGATTTATATAAAACTTTGTTTTCCTGGACTGTGAAGTGTGGGAGCTGGGATAATTGATTATTTAATCTGACGGGCACCTAATGCAATGCCTAGCAAAGAACAGATACTCAAAGCACTGGACAGATAACTTATCCTGTAGAAAGCCCACTAGATGAGAGTCAAAAGCTCCAACTGCAGCCCCTACTCGAGCACTGACAGCTAAGGGACCTCAGACAGGTCACTCGACATTTTCAGCTTTCCACAGTCCCATTAAAACACCTGAAAAGCCTCTGTCTGCAGAAGAAACCTGAACACTAATCTCCATGTTTGTGGGAAAGGATAGGAGCTGGCGATGGAAATGGAAAGTAACAGCAGATCGGCTGCTCCAGTTGGCAGGAAGTGGCAGCACAGCCGCCATCCCAGCAATCAGGGGCCTGAGTTATGGGGGTCGTGAGGCCCAGTGCAACCGAGAACAAAATCCTCACAGCGTGTGGCATCAAGAAAACAAAATAAAAACTTTTAAAACCTTCTAACAAAAAACAAAAACCTATAACAGAAACGACGGGAGCCCAGTCGGGTGGAAACTCCAGCCCGTTTTTAAGGTTCCGTTTGATTAACAGAATAAAAACGAGTTTCATTGTACAGGGTATAGAGACAGGGGACGGGTGTAAATGAGCGATTAAATCGGCAAAAATAACCCTCATTCTACACAATGACGGGTCACAGTCAAAAGATGCCATTTGTCATAGTTTGGATCTGTAATTCCCCAGAGACTAGGGTGTGAGTGCTGTCTGAGGCTGGGTAACCTTTAGGAGATGCACTGGCGGGGAACTAGGTCTCTAAGCCTTTGAAGGTTACAGCCAGCCCCTGGTTCTCTGCCTCCCGGCTCCCTTGATGTGACAACCCTGACGCATGCTCCTGCCATGATGCATCCCAGCCACAATGGACTGAAGCCTTCTGAAACTCAGAGAAGAGAGAAAAACCAACACCTCTCTTCCAGCAACTGTTCTGGTCACAGACACACAAGAAACTGACACACCATTTCAAGATGATTCCCATCAGGACGACACAGAGAAACCCTGTCTCAGAAAAGGAAGAAGAAAAAAAGAGAAAAAGAAAAGATTCTGGTGAGAATGACAGAAAAACAACAACAAAAGTCACTGGGGAAGAACAGGACGTGTATTTATTACATATAACACAACTTTTCAAAAGTTCTGACCCCTGGGCTTTTGATGGATGTCAAAACCTTTTGTGTCCCTGCGAAAATGCCCAGGATGACATCCCTGCCGGATGACAAAAACCTTACATTTCTCCTAAGCACCGTCCTGCTGTTTGAAGCCCCACAGACTTGGGTAATTTGCACCACCAGGCATCTAATTTCCAAGGCTTTACCTCTTTATGCACCGTATCTTTGGGTCTGTGACCCCCTCCTTGTAATTTTGGGTGCATTAGCAAGGCACCGGGACAGCTGACAAGTTTCTGTGCCAATCACCACAACTCTGCCGGCTGTGCCACAGGCACCCGCCTTTCCAGCCTCCATCTAAAAAAACGAATCACTCTAGACTGTTTTTGTCTCATCTAGAGAGATCTAATATGTGGGTGCTTTGAGAGGTTGATTGGATTTGTGTTTAAGAACTAAATTTTTCCCTGTTTCTTTGGTTTTGAGACAGGCTCCGCCTCTGTAGCCCAAGGTCACTGGAACTTGGGACTCACTCTTTAAAACCAACTGGTGTTAAACATGGATCCTCTCAATTCAGCCTCTCTAGAGCTGGAATTATAGGCACCATGCCCAGCAAGAATGAGTGAATTTTATCTCCTTTACACACAGACACGGGAGCACGCGTACACATGCAGACACGCACACATGCATGAAGGGAAAGGATAACTGTATAAGGCAATAAATGTTAATTTCTATACCTTATTATTTATATGGACCCTGTAATATCATTTGTGTATCTTAAATAAGATATAATTTATATTAATTTTATATTAATAAAAGGTACTTTAAATATATATATTCATTTCACTCATATAGTCTTTTCATTCATTTATTCAGTCTATAAAACCCATGGAAACACACAATGGATCAAACAGTGTTGGGACATTAGAAATAAAGACAGATGCCAAGTCCTCCTCATAGAGCTAACAGCTCAGGGGAGGATGGAGCAAGTATTCAGCAATGACCATCAGACAGTGGCCCAGAAGTGTGAGCAGAGGCCCCAGGCACGAAGTTCTTAGCCTTGAGGATACGAGTTAGATATAAGCCACAGGAACACAGGCTTGAGCAGGAGCCTCACAAATTCTAAGGAACAGGGGCGAGGAGGGGCAAATGCCTGAGTAGTGAGGACTCTTAAACACTATGACCGTCAGGAGGCTTCTAGAGTAGAAGCTGGTTGTCCCTAACAGTCACGGTAACAGAGAATGCTACCTCCAGCCTTGGAGAGCCCCTGAGTGGCAGAGAAATTCTATTTAACACTCACTCAAGGAGCAAATGTTTTCAAGTGCCTTGAGTTTCCTGAGGCTGTGCTAGCATAAACATATAAGCTACGGGCCCATGAACCACAACAGACGGGTGGGATGGGGCGAGAAGCAACATGCTGGTTGGTGCCTTAGAGATTACAATGGCTTCACTGACCATTGATTTGCAGGTCAGGAAAGAGGTGTCCTTTTCTGGGGACACTTGACTTTTTTTACTGCTGGCAATGCGGCTATCTTGGCCAGAATGCAGCTTTGTGTCAGCAAATTAAATGTTCACTCTGCTGAACCGTTTGGTTGTCCCTAATTCCGACCGTGTGTTTCACAGAGATCTTCCTGATGGCGGCACCTCAGTACTGTGTGTGTGTGTGTGTGTCTGTGTGTGTGTGTGTGTTTTCCCTCACTCTGTGAAAAGGCCTACCTAGTAGAAGAGAAGCTAATGTTCTGGTGGACATTTCCTACGTGGCTGGGCTTTATTCATGGTGGGCTCTAACTTACATGCCCACCATTCACTGTGGGTCTACATGCTAGGTAGAAAGAAGGTGCTAATTACAATCTCTCTGATGCAAGTCTAAGAAAGCTAGAGCAATAGATCATAACTACTTACAAGGACCACTTAAGTAGCCTGGCCATCGACAGCCAATGGGATGCTCACTGACAATGTACCATGATAAATAGACTCAATCGTCCTTGCAGAAGCTATAAAAGTCAGTCACCTGGGACACACGGTCCTTAAAAGTCAATGAGTTCCATGGGGAGACATTTAGACTCAATGCTCTTAAAATAGAAAGGGTCTCCACAGAAGGCCCCAATGTGGT